>NC_052148.1:64253296-64598713 GCF_902713615.1 Scyliorhinus canicula
GTAGCCCTTGGAGGGGGTAGCTCTGGGTGGAGGACAGCTGCGTCTCAGTGGTAGCACTCTCACCTCTGTGTTCAAATCCCACTTCAGAGCATACGTGCTCAAATTAAGACAGCCAACCCAGTGCAGTGCAGTACTGAGGGAGAACTACACTCTCAGAGTAGTAGTTTCAGGGGAAATTTTACACCGAGCTACAACTGCCTACTTGGGTGGACACAAAGGACCCATAGGCACTAATTTGAATATGAATAGGAGAGCTTTCTCTGGTGTCCTGCCTGTTATGTTCTGGTGCATTGCAATTATTGAGTCAGTCCACCAAACAAAGTCTAGTTTGTGGCTAGTTAAGATTTATTAAATTACAATAATATGGGTAGAAAACAATACTAATACTACTGACGAACTGTAAACTGTTAATAACTAGAATACGAGTGATAATACAAAAGACGACTATCCACAATGACTCCTCACCCAGACTCCCTGAGGATGCAGTGTCACATGGTGTAGTTCTACTGCCCCTTGCTGGTTGGAGGTCTAACACATTAAAGTACAGAATTGCTTATTCATATCATTACACTGCCCAATATTTATCCCTCAATCTGTTGGGATGGTTTTGTTTACAGAACATGTCTATTAAAAAATCATTATAGACTTCTGAATGTTAACAGCATGTCTTCATTCATTACTTGTAACCATGTACACGGATACAGTAAAAGGTTCAGGTAAAGAACTATCTCTATGTCGAGGTCTTAACGTGTCCATGTTCAACACTAACCCTAGATCTAGGTCATGTGCCTTCTTCCATCAATGTGTGGTCAGTATTTACTCAGTCCCACATTAACCCTGTATGTGCCAGACTGTTATACTAAACCTCCCCCGAGTCTTCATCCCATAGTTTATTTCATGTCTGACATTGTTATTAGTCTAATTCATTTATCTTATTGTTATTATCTTAATGCTATCCCAATATTATTGCTATTACTGTATTAGCCTTCTTACATTCTCACTACCCCATCTAACCCCCTTCAAGTCCTTGAAGTTACAGGTGCAAGCAGTCTGGCTGCCTTATAAAGCCTTCCATATCTCCATTGCCATTTTGTTGGAGGAATGATAGGCTCTGTTGGTTCTGGTTCTTGCTGTTGGCTTTGAGGCATTTAGGTATGCTTTCATTCCTTTCTTCCATTGCTTATGTTGAACCATGTCTGGTTGGTTCAGCTGTTGCATTGGACCATGGTCTCTTTAGTTCAATATTGTTTCTTGCAGGGTTTCTTGCCTCCTTGGTGCTGTTTTTTCTTCTTCTTTCGTTATCTCAGCCGTTTTGAAAGCCCTCTGAGGCTGAGCAAGAGTTTTTGTGGTACACGCACCTCTGTGTTTTATTGCCGATGGTGGGAGACTGGTGTCATGTTCCAGCATTCCTTGTGGTTGTGGCATGCTGGTTGTAAGCTGCAGTATGTGCACAGTGGTTGATGTGTAAACCAGTTGTACCATGCGCAGAGTTGGAGGTAGAGGCTTTTCAGACTGCTGATCATTCTCTGGTGTTGCTTCCACTGGAGGTGTCATGGTAATCTCATGGGCAGCAAGTTGGTCTGACCATTGAGGACTTTCCAGGACCTGGATTCATAATGAGGAACACCCCCCCCCCCCCCCACCCCCCCCACCACCACCACCACAAAGAGGCAAAGGAATTCAAAGGTGAATTTTGAGTATGAATACTCTTTCGTGTTTGTGTATTCATGACTGTGCTGTTCTGGATAGCGAATGACAGTTGTTGTCTTGACATCCTCCAGCATCTGGAGAAGATCCAGGGTACTCAGAAGAGAAAAAGTTTGGTTAAGGACAATATACATGAGTTCAAAGATCTGTTTTGCTACCAATCCTCAGTGTTTCTAGGATCATGCTGAGTTGGCCCCCCTCGTTCTGTAAAATGGAGTTTCCATTATTTGAAGCCAGAGGTTCCTTGCCTGACAGGACTATGGCGCTGGACCTGAATCTAATTTAAAACTTGTTAGATGACCATTAACCAGGAGGTCGACATCTTAAAGTCAAGAACCACAATCTTTGACCTCACCCAAGATGCATGGCTGTATATCTTCTGGGTGTTTGGTCACAACCTCATAGATTACCTTTGGGCTGTGCTGCTGGGGTATTGGCTTGCGCAGTTTACCAAAGTGCCCCTTTCTGCAGTGGAAGCATTGGGCTGCATTTGGAGGACACCGATCTCTCCTGTGAGGATGCATTGCAATGTATCGCTGGCAAAGTTGTTCTGTTGGTCAGTTCAGGAATTTCTTTCCCCGACTTGGACTGTCCCTGCATCTTTGTGACCTGATAAGCTGGACAGAGGGTTGGCTTCTGTGCCACACTGTATTACCTCTCCTTAGGATTGTCCTATGTTGCTTGTGTAGCTCAGACAGTCTAACTTTTGCTTGTAGAAGGTCAGAGAGCGACTTGTCTGCGAAATCCACCACTATTCTATCTCTAATGCAGACATTAAATCTCCACATTTACACTCCTCTGCCATCCTGTAGAGATTAATTTTGAAAGAATTGACAGGTCCCCAGACAGTTGGACTATAAGACTGTAAAACCATAAAATGCAGCAGCAGAAGTAGGCCATTCGGCCCATCGAGTCTGCTCAATGAGATCATGGCTGATCTGATACAATCCTGAACTCCACTTTCCCGCCTTATCCCATAATCCTTGACTCCCTTCCTGATTATTGTATTTAGCTCTCTTCAATACTTTGTTGGTTTGCAAGTCAAATGATTTAGCACCTCATTAAATTTTGCAGATGACTCATTAATATCCTGACAAGCAATGATGCCACCTTAAGGATAAACAAGGTCATCTATGTGCAGATCCACAAGGGATGGGAGAGGGCCAAAATGAATATTTCTCGTCAATATTTACTGTTGAGAAAGGCACAAATGTTAGGGAAATTGGGAAAATAAAAAGTGATGTCTTGAGTGTACATATTACAGAGAAGGATGTGCTGGAGGTATTAAAGTGCATCAAGATATATAAATCCCCTGGATCTGATGAAATGTATTCCAGGATGTGTGGGAAGCTTGGGAGGAAATTGCCGGCCGCCTAGCTGAGATATTTGAATCATCGACAGCCACAGGAGAGGTGCTGAAGATTGGAGGGTAGCCCTCGTTCACGAAGGGCTGTCGGGATCAGCCTGGGAACTACAGACCAGTTAGCCTTACTTCTGTGCTGGGTAAATTGTTGGAAGGTATTCTGAGGGACAGGATCTACAGACATTTAGACAGGCAAAGGCTAATTAGGGAAAGTCAGCATGGCTTTGAAAGGGGAAAGTCATATCTCACCAATTTGATTGAGTTTTTTGAAGGGATAACCAAGAAGGTAGATGAAGGCAGTGCGGTCGATGTTGTCTACATGGACTTTAGCACGGCCTTTGACAAGGTACCCCATGGTAAGTTGTTGGTAAAGGTTAAATCCCACAGAATCCAGGGTGAGGTAGCCAATTGAATACAAAATTGGCTTGGCGACTGAAGCCAAAGGGTGTATTATGGAAAGATGTTTTTCAAACTGGAGGCCTGTGACCAGCGGTGTGCCTCAGGGATCGGTGCTGGGTCCAATGTTATTTGTTATATATATGAATGATTTGGATGAGAATGTAGGAGGCATGGTTAGTAAATTTGCAGATGACACCAAGATTGATGGCAAGGTGGAAAGTGAAGAAGGTTATATAAGATTGCAACAGATCAACAGTGGGCCGATGAATGGCAGATGGAGTTTAATTTGGATAAATGTGAGGTGATTCATTTTGGTAGATCAAATCAGGGCAGGATCTACTCAGTAAATTATAGGGCATTGGGGGGAGTTACAGAACAAAGAGATTCAGGGGTACAGGTTCATAGCTCCTTGAAGGTGGAGTTGCAGGTGGACAGGGTGGTGAAGAAGGCATTCAGCATGCTAGGTTTTATTGGTCAGAATATTGGATACAGGAGTTGGGACATCTTGTTGAATTGTACAAGACATTAGTAAGACCACACATGGAATACTGTGTTCAGTTCTGGTCACCCTATTTTAGGAAGGATATTGTTAAACTAGAAAGAGTGCAAAAAAGATTTACAAGTATGCTACCGGGACTTGATTGTCTGAGCTATAAGGAGAGGCTGGTTGGTTGGGACTTTTTTCCTTGGAGTGTAGGAGGCTTAGGGGTGATCTTATAGAGGTCTATAAAATAATGAGGGGCATAGATAAGGTAAATAGTCAACATCTTTTCCCACAGATAGAGGAGTCCAGAACTAGAGGGCATAGATTTAAGGTGAGAGGAGAGCTATACAAAAGAGACCAGAGGGGAAATTGTTTCACACAGAGGGTGGTGAGCATCTGGAATGAGCTGCCGGAGGCACTGGCAGAGGCGGGTACAATTTTATCCTTTAAAAAACAGTTAGACAGTTACATGGGCAGGGTGGGTATAGCTTAAAAGCTTAAAGGCTTTCAGGATGGTGTCACCATTCATTGCAATACAAAGGATTCCACATGCTTGCCAGTTTTAGTGGGCTCCACAAAATGGCAGTGCTTTATTTTGAGAAGAAACATTTTCAACAACACCTAATGGGCAGCACGGTAGCATTGTGGATAGCACAATGGCTTCACAGCTCCAGGGTCCCAGGTTCGATTCCGGCTTGGGTCACTGTCTGTGCGGAGTCTGCACATCCTCCCCGTGTGTGCGTGGGTTTCCTCCGTGTGCTCCGGTTTCCTCCCACAGTCCAAAGATGTGCAGGTTAGGTGGATTGGCCATGATAAATTTCCCTTAGAGTCCAGGATTGCCCTTAGTGTTGGGTGGGGTTATGGGGTTGTGGGGATAGGGTGGAGTTATTGACCTTGGGTAGGGTGCTCTTTCCAAGAGCCGGTGCAGACTCGATGGGCTGAATGGCCTCCTTCTGCACTGTAAATTCTATGATTCTATGTGTATCAGCTGTCTTCTGACTTATTTCATTTAGCGTTTTACTGTATCAAGTAGCAAGGCATTCAAATTAAACACCAGTTTGCTTTTTTATGAATCGGATAATCAAAATGTCCCTGAGAGGCTGTTTATTTTAATTAATCATTTATTTTCTTTTTTGAACTTAGAGATGCAACAATATGTATATTGTAAGGAATATAAAGGGTTAACAATTTGATGTTAATACTTCTCATCAACAGATGACGATAAGAAGCAGTGATATAAATACCATGTGACTTCTGGGATTCTGGGTAGAAGGTTGTTCGGCATGAGTTAAATCAATTGTGTATTTGAGAGTTCTGCAGTTAGAGATAGCATAGTTTAATTTAGTAACCTTATACTGTAGGAATACATACAAATCTTATTTAGTAGTGTTAATAAATTAATGTTATTAGTTAACAAAGCTTGTTGTTCTTTGTTCAACACTACACACCAAGCCACCCAGGTAAAGCAAAGCAGAGAACAACACAGGTGATACCTGTTTGAGGTTCAAAGTCGTAGATTGGATTTAGCAACAAGTTTCATTCAAAAGAAGCTTATGGCTCTGAATTAGTAAAAGGGGTTCCGGACTAGATGCAGCCTGGAACTTAAAAATATTTAGCTCACCCTAGCAAACTACAAACTCAGGGGCGAATTCTCCGCCTCTGCAGTCTCGTGTTCCTCATCAGCTGGCAGCAGGATTCTCCGTTCCCGCTGACGGCAAATGGCATTTCCAATTTTGGCCACCCCACGTCGCCGGGAAACCCCCGGGGGGGGAGGGGGGGGGGGGACATGCTTCCAGCGGAACGGATTATCTTGCCAGCGGAGAATTGAAACTGGATTTCCAAGGGAGATTCTATGGAATCTTCTGTTGCTGTAGAATCTCTGCCTTCAGCTTCCAGGCTTTTTATGCTGGAGTGCTTTCTTGTGAATTTTCTGAATGTCTTCAGTTTCAATTGGGAGCATCTTTCAGGTCTGAATTTCCATCAAAGCTTTTCCTTTTTCTCAATCTTTCAGTAATTTTAGGAATTTGAGGAATTAAAAAAAAAATCTTTTTATTACCATTTTTCCATATTTATAAACAGTTATATACACTTTTCTTAACCGCATTAATTTACTTTTATTGTATAGAAAGGTTTATCCTGTCTTTCGTTTAATTAACTTTATATAGATTTTGCCACCTTTTGGCTTGGCCTTTGGTCCCTTCCATCCCCCCTCCCCCTCCCTTGCGTCCTCCCCCTATCCCACTCTCCTCACTTTTCTCCCCCCTCCTCCCATTGTCAACTTCAGCTGTGTTTACTTTGTGTTCAGGGAGGGAGGGGCTCCCACCTCTTTTCCTTTTTTGCTTTCCCGCCTTCCCTCTTTCTTCTGCTCCTCCCCCCTCCCTCCCTCCCCCGGGTTGCGCATTCCTTTGGTTCCCCATCTATCTTGGTGTTTCCCCTATCCTCCCTCTTTTTCTCCCTCTCTTTCCCATTATCTTACTCCTCGTTGCTGGTCTCGACCAGGTTTTGGACGACAAACTGCCGCCATGTATCAAGGAAGCCTTCCTCCAACCCTCAGATGGTGTTCTTCATCTTCTCCAGGTGGAAAAATTCCGAAAGGTCCGCAAGCCAGTCTGCAGCTGTGGGAGGTATTTTCAGTATTGCCTTCAGTCCCTCCTGTGGCTTCGAGACATAGAGGAGCAGGTCATCCTCATACAGTCAAACTCTGTGCTGTCTTTCTCCCCTCCGGATGCCCTTCCAGCTTTTCGCATCCCGCAAGGCTATCGCCAGGGGTTCGATAGCTAGCGTGAACAAGAGTGGGGACAGCGGGCAGTCCTGTGTTGTTCCTCTCTGTAGCTGGAAGTATTCAGAGCTGGTGGTGTTAGTTCGGACACTCGCCTTGGGAGCATTGTACAGGAGCCTCACCCAGGCGGTGAACCCTGCTCTAGCCCAAACCATTCCAGTACTTCGAGGAGGTACTTCCATTCGACTCTGTCGAAGGCCTTTTCTGCGTCCAGGGAGATGATCACCTCTGGTGTTCTCTTCCCGGGTGGGGGGAGGGGGAAGGTCATTATTACATTCAGTGCCGTCTGAAGTTTACAGTGTGCTGTCTACCATTGATAAAATTCCTTTGGTCCTCTGCGACCACCTCCGGTACACAGCCCTCCAATCTTTTGGCCAGGACCTTTGTGAGTATTTTCGCGTCAATATTCAACAGCAAAATGGGTCTCTGATCCACATTCTGTTGGGTCTTTATCTTTTTTGGGTGTCAGTGAGATTGTGGCCTGCGCTAGCATAGGAGGCAAAGTGCGCTTTGCCAGCGAGTCCGCAAACATGTCCCTTAGGTGTGGGGCCAGGACTGGAGTGAATTATTTATAGAAGTCCGTCGGGTCCCGGTGCCCTCCCCGCCTGCATGGAGCTGGTGCTCTCCATGATTTCTCCCAGATCTATTGGTGCTTCCAGCTCTCCTTGTCTGTCTTCCTCCACAACTGGTAATTCCAATCCGACAGGGAACTGTTTCATCCCCGTGTCCCTGTTGGGGGGCTCCGAGGTGTACAGTCCTCAGTCGAAGGTCTCGAATCTCAAATGCCTGATTGACCTCTTTTGGTAATTTGAGGATTTTTGATCCTGAGCTGACAGCATGCTGGGCTGGTGTTGGTTACAGAACGTGTGGAACGGATTCGTGAAGGGTAAGTCTTGCCTCACAAATATGATTGAATTCTTTGAGGAGGTAACTAAGTGTATAGATGAAGGTAGAACAGTTGATGTCGTATACATGGATTTTAGTAAGGCGTTTGATAAGGTTCCCCATGGTCGGCTCATGAAGAAAGTAAGGAGGTGTGGGATAGAGGAAATTTGGCCAATTGGATAAGTAACTGGCTGTCACATAGAAGACAGAGGGTGGTGGAGGATGGAAAATTTTCAGACTGGAGGCCAGTTACCAGCGGTGTACCACAGGGATCAGTGCTGGGTCTTTTGCTATTTGTGATTCTTATAAATGACTTGGAGGAGGGGGCTGAAGGGTGGGTCAGTAAATTTGCTGATGACACCAAGATTGGTGGAGTAGTGGATGAGGTCGAGGGCTGTTGTAGGCTGCAAAGAGACATTTATAGGATGCAGAGCTGGGCCTAAAAATGGCAGATCGGAGTTTAACCCTGATAAGTGCGAGGTGATTCATTTTGGTAGAAAAAAATTGAATGCAGATTACAGGGTCAACAGCAGGGTTCTGAGGAATGTGGAGGAACAGAGATATCTTGGGGTTCATGTCCACAAATCTCTCAAGGTTACCACTCAAGTGGATAGAGCCGTGAAGAAGACTTATATAGGTACAAGTACTACTTGTACCTATATATATGTATATAGTGTTGCACGTTTTACTATGGGCGTAAAACGCGTTTATTGGAGTGTATTAACACGCCTCCGAGTTCGACGTGTGCTTAACACTACTAGGCTCTGTTCTATGTAATTATTTAGCTCTGGAGTCGCCAGTTGCCGTATAGGCAACGTCACAAGTATTCCAAGGTCAAGTTCAAAGTAATAAAGACGATACACCGATTAGTAAAGTTCAAACGATCAATATTTATTATACAGTTATAATAAATACTCATGCACACACTAAGAGACTAAGCTATAACTAAACTTTAAGTGAACAGAATACTTATCTAACAGGAACAGACAAGGTCAGAGAACGAGGCCTTCGTCCTGGTCTTGGTACTGCAGCCTTCAGCAAGCGTTCTGGTACTTGGGAGTCTAGTGGGCTTGGATCGCGTAGCGAGCGTTGAACTTACGGTTTCGGCGGCTGGTGCTCAACGGCTGGAGTCAGGATGCAAGATGTCAGTCAGAGCCGGAGCACGGGTTTAACAGACCGAGGCTCTGTGGGGGATTTGCTTTTATACCCCTCTCTAATGTCCTTGCCCCCTTCTAGGCGGGCTCTACCTTTCGGTACCGATTGGAACGTTTCCAAACGGCTACCTTCGAAATCCTCCAATGCGGGGCTTTCCTCGATGTTGGGGGGGTTGGTTTCGATATTTGT
Source organism: Scyliorhinus canicula (assembly GCF_902713615.1). NCBI lineage: Eukaryota > Metazoa > Chordata > Chondrichthyes > Carcharhiniformes > Scyliorhinidae > Scyliorhinus > Scyliorhinus canicula. The sequence goes on from NC_052148.1 coordinate 64,262,258, forward strand.
TACTCTGGTGCCATCCTGTCTACTCCACCAATTAACTGCTACATTGAGATGGAAATGTTGCCATTGTTTGTGTCTGGATCTGGGCTGCCTCATCAGGATGTTAAGCGTTTTGCCATTAACACCTTTGCTTGGAGATCTGCACCTGGCCAGAAAACTGGTTTGCTGTTTGCAAAATGCTAATTAGTTGAGAGCAGGCTGTCTGTTCTTACTAAACAGGCTTTCCCTGCTGCCTTCCATTTTAGTTTGGCTCAGTGTCCATTTTGCGTGGCCAGCATGGCTACATTCCCTCCTTGTGATCCTCACAATCATACTATTGTGAAGGATCACCTATGTACTTTGCCTTCCTTGTGTTCTGACCTCTTGCCAGTTCCTGTTCTACTCTGTTCTAAACTATGGGAAGAAGAGAAAAAAATTTTTAACTAACATTTCTACTTGGCTCTATGTCAAAGGGACATGCATTACTACAATTGGGAACCTCTACCTATCACTATTAACCTTAACCTTAACTTAAACATTTAATTACTCTAAAATCTTAACCATTCACACCACAACATCACACTTCCCAACTCGGCAGTCGAGTATGGAACAATATAATACATGGCTGAATTTTTATTTACAGAGTGTTGTAATCAGTGAGGGGTTGAGGGGTTTGGTGGAATCCGAAGATGGGGGATTGCACTCTATAGATGGGTGAGGTGCTGGAACGAGAGGCTCTCCTCTTCCATTTCCTCAACCTGAGGGTCTGCACTAGGATGATGAGGATCGCGATCACCAACAGTGATTCGATTATGTAGGACATGGAGTACCACGTCATGAATTTAGTACACCAGGTCTGAACCTTGCTGATCAGAGCTGAGCACTGGGGGTTTGCTGTAATGGAAACATTTACGGTGGGGGTTGTGGGGGAAACGTGTCTTGTTTCCACACATATACATATGACATTAAACAGTAATAAGTGGGCTTCCATCATTTTGCTGTTCTTCCTCTTTCTCTTCCTTCTTCCTCCGGTATTGACAATCCTGGCTTCGACCTCTGTCTCGTCCTTTGAAACCTTTGGGATCAAGCACAGTATCTGTCAATACACAGTTTAAGACCTTTACTTGTTAGTGCATCTGTCTTTCAAATCCCAATTGACCCTTTAAAATGACTGGCTAAGGTTGTCAATTTTGGCCATGGAAATATCCCAGTGTACCTCAGATCACCCTGCAGGGACAATGTAGCTCAAAAAATTGAGCCACAGGTGAAGCTAGTTGTTTTTAAGGAGATAAATCACTTGGTTGCATGGTGTACCGAAAACAACCTCTCTCTACATTTCGAAAAGACCAAGGAACTGATCATCAACTTCAGGAAGCTTAGCACGACACACACTCCCTTCTGCATCAATGGCTCCGAAGTGGAGATGGTCGATAGCATTAAGTTCCTGGTGGTCACCATTACCAACAGTTGTCCTGCTCCACTCACATTGATGCAACAGTTAAGAAAGCCCAACAACATCTCTACTTCCTACGGAAGCTAAAGAAATTCAGCATGTCTGCATCGACTCTCACAATCTTATACAGATGTGCGATAGAGAGCATCCTAACCAGCTGCATCACAGCTTGGTGTGGCAACTGCTTGGTCCAAGATCTCAAGAAACTAGAGTGTGGTGAACTCAGCCCAACGCATCACACAAGCTTGCCGCCATCACATTGATTGTGTATACACCTCCCGCTGCCTCAGGAAGGCAGACAGCATTATCAGAGGTGGTGGCATTGGAGGCAGTTCAGAAGAGGTTCACCAGATTGATTTTGGGGTGAAAGGGTTGACATATGAAGAGAGATTAAGTTTGGGTTTATACTCACTGGAGTTTAGAAGGATGAGAGGGGATCTGACCGAGGTGTATAAAATACTAAATGGAATTATTAAAGTAAACTTAGACTAAATATTCCCCTTTGTGGGATAATATAGAATACAAATTGAGAGGCAATAGATTTAGAACTGAGATGAGGAGGAACTACTTCTCACAGAGGGTGGTGAATTTGTAGAACTCACAGCCCCACAGTACAGTGAAAACTGGTTTCAAGAAGGGGATAGATCCATTTCTGATAACAAATGGATTAAAGGATTATGGGCAACAGGTGGGGAGGTGGATTTGAGACCAGGAAGATTAAAGGGATTAAGGGTTATGGTGTTCGGGCCGGAAAGTGGAGCTGAGTCCACAAAAGATCAGCCATGATCTAATTGAATGGCGGAGCAGGCTCGAGGGGCCAGATGGCCTACTCCTGCTCCTAGTTCTTATGTTCTTATGTTCTTATGTTCTTATATCAGCCAAGATCTGATTGAATGGTGGAGCAGGTTCAAACGGCTGAATTTCCTGCTTCTGCTCCTAATTGCTAAACACTGGAAGATCGTGTCTATTATCATGCCCTTTCCATTGTTTGCAACGGGCAAGTTGCATACTGTACCCAACCAGCCTGTGCTTGCAAAACTTAAAACACAACATCTAACATTAGATGCTATTCTGTGACTGGACAATATTTACTGAATGATATTCAGTGTGCTGTAAGTTATGCTGGCTATCTATTTAGGATTGACAGTTGGTGCATTGACAGTGTAGTGCATTTGGGTGTACTGGAAATTACATGTATCACTACACCGGACCCTGTTCTTTGCAGGCAGAAAGAACATGTACACACATAGCACCTGTTCAGTTCAACAAAATAAGTGACCAGCTGTTCACTGGCCCATTCCTCCAGGCAATGCCCTAACCATTTTGTTTCAAGCTGCTTGGTTTAAAGTTTCTAACAATGTTTGGTAGTTAACTGTCAGTCACCATTAACTAGTGCATTTTCCATGGCAACACCTTTACCAATGAGAATTAACTATCTTATTATACAGTTTAAAGTTGTTATTTCCCCTGGTTTTGGTATTCTTGATGAGTGCAAGATTAAAAGCTTTGACAAAATGTATTTTTTCAACAATACTCAAGTTGTATATGACCAAACAACTATTAATTATTTTGCTGTTTGTGAGAGCTTACTTTGTGAAAATTGGCTGCTGTGTTTTCATGATTACAACAGTGACTACACTTAATAAATGGCTATAAAGCATTTTGAGGCATGCAATCATCTAGAAAAGCACACAAAATGCATATCTATTCTCTCTATTGGGAGCAATGGATGTTTATAGAGTTGTTAGAAATGGTGTGTAGGTTCTAAAGCTTGGAAACACCTTGTAATACTTTTGAGGACTGAAGTTCTTGTTAGGTTCAGGGAGAAGAGTCATGTGGTTTAGCAGAGTGATATTTAATGCTGCTTGGCAGAATGAAAGTTGGTCTGGAAAATTGGAAGGTTTTGGGTAGGGTGGAGCGACTTGAAAAATTATATCTGGTTGGGACGCTGGAAGATCCATGGGATCTGTCTTGGTCGCATTTACCATCTGTTATGCAGTGTAATATGTTCGATCACAGTTTGCCTATTAATTTACAGCTACCTCATGTTAATTCGGAATGTTAGTGTACAATATAGGTAATGTAAATTGTTTTATTTTTCTGCCTTTGTATCATAAATTTATTTTGTTTGTTCAAAAACTATGGAATCTTATGGCTTTATACTTTTAGTAAGTTCCTGGGATCTCAAACTATGTCTATTTTAAACAAAACAATTACAGGTCCCTAACTGGACAGGACCAAACATTTGGAGGTCTGGTCTAGGATTATAACAATGTGTAACTCTAATTTTTTATTTGCCTTCGGTTAATCAATTTTCTCAGAATGATGGTGGACTTGAGCCAGCTGTGAAAAAGGGACTAATATCTAAGACTGTGTGTGTGTCTCACTCTCTCCTGCAGCATCAGGAGGTGAGTTACTCACTGCACGATTAAGTATTTGGGTCAGAGCTTCGAGCATATTTCTTGCGACATTCCATATGGCTGGTAGACTGATTGACTGAAACATTGTTACTCTGCATGTGACTACAGTGCATCAGTGAATGTGGCTCCCCTGGATATACATTCACCTAATTAGTTCCTAGCTCTTTGGGAATAATATAACAATCAAAATACTTGGGTATTATTGAAAAAAGACATTTTGTCAAAGCTTTTTGTCTTACACGTCTCACGATAATGGTTACCCTGGTCAGATCATTTCACGTTATGCGTCATGAAAATTCATAAACAGGCCTGAGGCTGTCACTTTTGACCATGGAAATAGACCAGTTAACCTCAGATTACCCTGGAGGGGCAATGTTTCTCAAAAAAACAGCTATTATGTGTTAGCAACACGAGTGGTATTCACCACTAACATAGATATGTAAGGATGGATGTTTTGAAGTTGTAATCTCAGCACGGAGATTTGAATACAGGGAATGCATTTTAAGAATCCAAGTGGAAATCGGAAGCCCCACAATAATTTCCAACCATTTATCTTAATGGATATAAATATTGGGGATTGCTGAGCTGTAAGAGGCAGCACGGTAGCATAGTGGTTAGTACAGTTGCTTCACAGCTCCAGGGTCCCAGGTTTGATTCCCGGCTTGGGTCACTGTCTGTGCGGAGACTGCATGTTCTCCCCGTGTCTGCGTGGGTTTCCTCCGGGTGCTCCGGTTTCCTCCCACAGTCCAAAGATGTGCGGGTTAGGTGGATTGTCCATGCTAAATTGCCCTTAGTGTCCAAAAAGGTTAAATGAAGGTTACTGGGTTACAGGGATTGGGTAGAGATGTGGGCTTGAGTAGGGTGCTCTTTGTAAGGGCTGGTGCAGACACGATGGGCTGAATGGCTTTCTTCTGCATGTAAATTCTATGATAATTTACCCTTTGCTCTTTTATTCTGTATACTAGCTTTGCAAGTTTTGTACTGCCTCCAAAGATAACTGCAGTAGCAACCAAAGTGTTAACACTTTTGAAAAGGTGGATCAAATCTCTCTGGGGTATGGTTGCACCATCTGTCTTAGGTATCACCTGAGCAGGCAGCTGGCACGGTGGTTGCAAACAGGCAGTGTCTCCTTCGTTTTTTCTAATTAAAGCAAGAAGAAGCCTTGTGATTATGCTCCCTCTCTATTTTCACCACCAGGGTTAAGAGTGCCAAGTTGGCTGGGAAAATGTTAAAATATTAAAAATTTAATCAAGGAATATCTCCCAGAAGCATTGTTTGGAGCAATCTGAAAATCGAGCTTGCCCGTCAGGCAGATCATTTTTCAGATGGTTTGATGCCGCAGTGCAATGTTGGAGAGAGGATGAACCATGGGTAAAGGAGAATTGCTGAATTTGAAGATCAGATCAGGCACCCATTTCTTTCTGGACAAATTGTTTGTAGTTTGCTGCATTTCTGTTTGTCAGAGTGTTTTTGTCCATTTCAAACTTTAGCTTCACAAAGACCACCGATTAAATACAACATTTTAAAATGAAAATGGGAGTTTGTCGCATGCTCACGTTTTGGAATCGGAGCAAGGCAAGTGTGATGGGAGAACGAGTTTAATGTAAAGGCTTATTGAAAATTATAATTTTTTTATTAGACAGTTATCACAAATTTCTGAAAAGTTCACCACTAATTATTTTCCAACGCATATGTTATAGTTAGTTCCAAAAGAACTGCAACACTGGCATCTAACTGAGATTGTGGAATACTTTGCAGGTTTATGCTGTCTGCAAAATGCAGGACAAATCCAATTTGGCCAATTATCATCCCACCAGTTGTCTGAATCATCAGCAAGGTGTTGTGAGGTGACATTGACAGGGCTATCAAGTGGCAGTTACACAGCAATAAGGTGCTCAATGAAGTTTAGTTTGGCTTTTCCCCAAACCTACGCAGCTCCTCACCTCACAGGAGCCTTGTTCAATCACGAATAAAAGAGCTGAATTACAGAGGTGAGGTGAAAATGATTTCCCTTGGCTTCAAGGCAATATTTGGCCGAGTCTGATTTCAAGGAGATCCTGTACAACCAAAGTCAACATGGATCAGGGGATAACTCTCCTCGAGAATACCTAGATTTCTCTAGACATAGCTAGAACAAAGGAAGATGGTTGTGGTTGCTTGAGACCAATCATCTGAGCCCCAGGATATCACTGCATGAGTCCTTCAGGGCAGTAACCGAGGCCCAACCATCTTCAGCTGCTTCATCAATAACCTTCCCTCCATCATGACCTCAGGCGACTGTCTGTGTGGAGTTTGCACTTTCTCCCCGTGTCTGAATGGGTTTCCTCTGGGTGCTTTGGTTTCTTCCCAGTCCAAAGATATGCAGATTAGGTGGATTGGCCATGCTAAATTGCCCCTTAGTGTCCAAAAGGTTAAGTGGGGTTACTGGGTTATGGGATAGGGTCAGGGCGTGGGCCTAGGTAGGGTGCTCTTTCAGAGGAACTGTGCAGACTCGATGGCCGAATAGCCTCCTTCTGCGCTATAGAGATTTTATGATTCTATAAGGTCAGAGTTGGGGATGTTTGCTGATGATTTCACAGTGTTCAGTTTCATTTGTAATTCCTCAGTTAGTTGAAGCAGTCTGGACCATCATCGAGGCTTGAGTTGATAAATGATCAGTAACATTCACACCGTACAAGCACTAGCCATTGACATTCAATGGCATTATCATTGCTGAATACTCCACATTAGCATACTGGGGATTACCATTGACCAGAAATTTAACTGGACCAGTTAATATAAATACTGTATTTACAAGAGCAGATCAGAAGATGAGAACTATATGGTGACTAACTCATCTCCTGACTCCCCAAATGTTTTTAACATTTTCAAGGCACAAGTTAGATGCAAGAAGGATGTTCCAGATGGTGGGAGTGTCCAGAGGCAGGAGTCATAGTTTGAGACATTTCTTCACCAAGACAGTGGTCAGCCTGTGGAAACGGCTACCACAGAAAATAGTTGAGGCCAAAACATTCTATGTTAGTGGATGGATGGATTTGGATTTGTTTATTGTCACGTGTACCGAGGTACAGTGAAAAGTATTTTTCTGCAAGCAGCTCAACAGATCATTCAGTACATGGAAGAAAAGGGAATTAAACAAAATTCAAGAAAATACAGAAAATACATGAGAATACATAATAGGGCAACACAAGATATACAATGTAACTACATAAGCATTGGCATCGGTTGAAGCATACAGGGTGTAGTGTTAATGAGGTCAGTCAATAAGAGGGTCATTTAGGAGTCTGGTGACAGTGGGGAAGAAGCTGTTTTTGAGTCTGTTCGTGCGTGTTCTCAGACTCCTGATTCTCCTGCCCATTGGAAGAAGTTGGAAAAGTGAGTAAGCCGGTGGGAGGGATCCTTGATTATGCTGCCCGCTTTCCCCCAGCAGCGGGAGGTGTAAATGGAGTCCATGGATGGGAGGGAGATTCGTGTGATGGACTGGGCGGTATTCACGACTCTCTGAAGTTCCTTGCGACCCTGGGCCGAGAAGTTGCCATACCAGGCTGTGATGCAGCCCGATAGGATGCTTTCTATAGTGCATCTGTAAAAGTTGGTAAGGGTTAATGTGGACATGCCAAATTTCCTTAGTTTCCTGAGGATGTATAGGCGCTGTTGTGCTTTCTTGGTGATAGCGTCGACGTGAGTGGACCAGGACAGATGTTTGGTGATGTGCACCCCTAGGAATTTGAAACTGCTAACCATCTCCACCTCAGCCCTGTTGATGCTGACAAGGGTGTGTACAGTACTTTGCTTCCTGAAGTCGATGACCAGCTCTTTAGTTTTGCTGGCATTGAGGGAGAGATTGTTGTTGTTACACCACTCCACTAGGTTCTCTATCTCCCTTCTGTATTCTGACTCGTCGTTATTCGAGATCCGGCCCACTTGTAGCCATCGGGGTTGGCCATTCCCTAAATACAAAATGGAGGAACGCAAAGCATACAGGTTAAAATGGACAATGTTTGCAGCACCAGCAGGCTGCACCTAGCAAATGCGGATTCTGTCAGCTAAGAGAGCAGACAGCACCAAAACAAACATTCCGCATACTAATGAGGCAATCTCCGGGATAGTTAGCATATTAATGGAACAATCCTAGAGACAATGGACACAAATGGGGAAGTAACTGCAACATTGTATAGGATACCAGACACCTCGGCACCAGCGGGGTTCGAAGACAAAGAGCCTGAAAGCCTGCCCAGTAGCCAAGGAACAGCCTCAGTATTGGGGCGATTCAAACATATCGATTGGGAAGAGACCCAATCGATTCCGAGCAGGGAAAAGGGTCCGCCCAAAGGGGTGCGGATCCCTGGGACCTATAAAAGACAGGTCCCACACTTAGTTCGTTCTTCTTGTCCAGCCCTCCTCTCTCCTTGACCAGCCCTCCTTGTGGACCAGCACCTCGACCAGCTTTTGCCAAGAAGACCTTGAAGGAGAGAGAGAGAGGTTTTGGGACAGCAGCCACCAGCAAGTAAGTGTCTCACAACGATCGCTACCAGAGATAGACACTCCTGACCCCTTTTTTACTTATATGAACCTGAAGTCTGCAGACCAGAGCAGAGCAAGAGGCCTTGTTCCCTGACCCGGCAGTTCCTTCGAGATAAGTATTAGTTTATTTAGCGGTCGTAATAGTTTAATACTTTTAGCGTGTGCATGGGTAGTTATTATAATTGTATTATAATAAACTCAGTTGTTTGAACTTACTAATTGGTGTATGGTTTTATTGCTTTGAACTTCACCTTGAACTTGTGGCGGTATCTTAACGGTACCTGACAACTCCAGAGCTAAGTGAAGAAACAGAGCCAAATTGAGTGTTAAGCATACTCACCCAGAACGAGCAACACACTATGGTCGTATCGTCAGCAGACTTGTAGATGGAGGTGGAACCAAGTTTTGCCACGCAGTCATGTGTGTACAGGGAGTAGAGTAGGGGGCTAAGTACGCAGCCTTGTGGGGCACCGGTATTGAGGACTATTGTGGAGGAGGTGTTGGTGTTCATTCTTACTGACTGTGGTCTGTTGGTCAGAAAGTCAAGGATCCAGTTGCAGAGTGGAGAACCAAGTCCTAGGTTTTGGAGCTTTGATATGAGCTTGGCTGGGATTATGGTGTTGAAAGCGGAGCTGTAGTCAATAAATAGTAGTCTGATGTAGGAGTCCTTGTTTTCGAGATGCTCTAGGGATGAGTGTAGGGCCAGGGAAATGGCGTCTGATGTGGACCGGTTGCGACGGTATGCGAATTGAAGTGGGTCAAGGCGTTCCGGGAGTATGGAGGTGATGCGCTTCATGATCAGCCTCTCAAAGCACTTCATTACAACTGACATCAGGGCCACCGGGCGGTAGTCATTGTGGCATGTTGCCTGGTTCTTCTTTGGTACCGGTATGATGGTGGTCTTCTTGAAGCAGGTGGGGACCTCGGAGTGGAGTAGGGATAGGTTAAAGATGTCTGTGAATACCTCTGCCAGCTGGTATGCGCAGGCTCTGAGTGCACAACCAGGAATCCCGTCCGGGCCCATCGCCTTCGTGGGTTTACTTTCAGGAAGGCCGATCTGACTTCGGAAACTGTGATGGTGGGTATGGGTGAATTATGGGCTGCTGGGGCACTCGACAGTGGATTGTTGGTTACTTGCTCAAACCGAGCATAGAATGCATTAAGTTCATTGGGGAGGGGTGCGCTGCTGCCAGAGATACTGCTCGGCTTCGCTTTGTAGCCCGTTATGTTGTTTAGTCCTTGCCACAACCGTCTGCCTGTGACTCTAGCTTAGTTTGATATTCTCTCTTGGCATCTCGGATGGCTTTGCGGAGGTCATACTTGGATTTCTTGTATAGGACAGGGTCGTCTGCCTTGAATGCCTCAGATCTGTCCTTCAGTAGGGAATCAATCTCGCGGTTGAGCCATGGTTTCCGGTTGAGGAACGTACGTACTGCTTTCTTTGGCACGCAGTCGTCCACACATTTGCTGATGAAGTCTGTGACGGTGGTGGCATACTCATTTAAGTTAGTCGCTGAGTTCTTAAATATGGACCAGTCCACTGTCTCTAAACAGTCACGTAAGAGCTCTTCTGTCTCCTCGGACCAGCACTGCACAACCTTCTTAGCTGGATTCTCCCGCTTGAGTTTCTGCTTGTAAGCCGGGAGAAGGAGCACAGTCTTATGGTCTGATTTCCCAAAGTGTGGTCGGGGGATGGAACGGTAGGCGCCCTTGATTTTTGAGTAGCAGTGGTCAAGAGTGTTGTCGCCCCTGGTGGTACAGGAGATGTGCTGGTGGGATTTTGGCAGTACACTCTTGAGGTTGGCTTTGTTGAAGTCTCCGGCCACAATGAAAAGGCCTCTGGGTGTTCTGTTTCATAGTTGTTTATGACTGTGTACAGTTCATCCAGCGCCTTCCTCACTTCTGCCTGGGATGGGATATAGACCGCTGTGATAATGGCTGAAGTGAACTCACGTGGAAGATAGTATGGGCGGCACTTTACGGTCAAGTATTCCAGGTCTGGGGAGCAGTAGGTCGCCAGGGTCACCACATCCAAGCACCAGGATGAGTTGATGAGGAGGCAAACCCCTCCACCCTTCGCTTTGCCTGAAGATGCCATGTGGTCTGCCCGGTGAATAGAGAAGCCTTCAGGTTGTATGACACAGTCCGAGTAGTCTGTATCAGTGGGAGGGCCTTGTCCGCGTATTGTGGGACCCACTGGGCGTAGTAGGAGAAGAACCCCAGGCAGCGCTTGAGGGCCTTGGGGCAGTGGGGAAGGGGGAGCTCCATGAGGGGGCGCATGCGGTCGGGATCGGGCCCCAGGAGTCCGTTTTGGACTACGTAGCCGAGGATGGCTAAGCGGTTCGTGCTGAATACGCACTTCTCCTTGTTATAAGTGAGGTTGAGGAGAGATGCGGTGTGGGGAAATTTGGCAAGGTTGGCGTCGTGGTCCTGCTGATCATGGCCGCAGATGCTGACGTTGTCCGGGTACGGAAACGTGGCCCGCAGTCCGTACCGGTCAACCATTCGGTCCATTTCTCTTTGGAATACCGAGGCCCCGTTAGTGACGCTGAAGGGAACCCTAAGAAATTGATAGAGTCGACCGTCCGCCTCGAAGGCAGTGTAGGGACGGTCCGATTTGCGGATGGGGAGCTGGTGGTATGCGGATTTAAGGTCAATCGTTGAGAAGACCCGGTACTGTGCAATCTGATTGACCATATCAGATATGCGAGGGAGGGGGTACCCGTCGAGCTGCGTGTACCGATTGATGGTCTGGTTGTAGTCCACGACCATCCTGTTTTTCTCCCCAGTTTTAACCACCACCACTTGGGCCCTCCAGGGACTGTTGCTGGCCTCGATAATACCCTCCTGAAGCAGCCGCTGGACTTCGGACCTGATGAAGGTCTTGTCCTGGGTGCTATACCGTCTGCTCCTGGTGGCGACGGGCTTGCAATCTGCAGTCAGATTGGCAAAGAGGGAGGGAGGGTCAACCTTGAGGGTCGTGAGGCCGCAAACGGTGAGTGGGGGTAGGGGCCTGCCATATTTTAGGGTGAGACTCTGGTGGTCACATTGGAAATCCAGGCCCAGTAACAGTGTAGCACAGAGGTTGGGGAAAATGTACAGGCGGAAACCTCTGAATTCAACGCCTTGTACGGTGAGGTTGACCATACAGAAACCCCGGATCGGGACAGAGTGGGATCCGGCAGCCAGGGAGATCCACTGGTTGGTGGGATGGACCGCGAGGGAGCAGCACCTTACCATGTCCGGGTGGATGAAGCTACCGGTGCTCCCAGAGTCTAGTAGGCAGGAGGTCGCGTGGCCGTTGATGAGCACCATCGTCGAAGCGGTAGCCAGGTTGTGAGGACGGGACTGGTCTAGCATCATGGAGGCGAGCAGCGGGCGATCATCCGAGGATTCCGACGAGGAGCGGCAGCGACCCGGGTCCCGCGGTCCTGTCCCGAAGGGAGGACGAAATGGCAGCGTCCAAAGTACCTGTGGGGAAGAAGATGGCGGCGCCTATGCAGCGCACGTTGTGGGCGCGGGGCAAGATGGCGGCGCCCATGGTGCGCACATTGTGGGTGCGGGGCAAGATGGCGGCGCCCACTGGCCGCACGTGGACCTGGGCGGGAAGATGGCGTTGCCCATGGTGCGCACATTGTGGGGGCGGCGCAAGATGGCGGCGCCCATGGTGCGCACATTGTGGGGGCGGCGCAAGATGGCGGCGCCCATGGTCCGCACGTGGACCTGGGGGGAGAGAATGGCGGCACCCACTGGTCACACATGGCCCCAGGAGCAAAGGATGGCGGCTGAGGGAAGGGAGAGACGTCGAGCGCGATAGCTGCAACTGCGCGAGCCTGACACACCGCCGGAAAATGGCCCTTCTTGCCACAGGATTTACAGGTGGCGGCACGGGCCGGGCAGCGCTGGCGGGGGCGCTTCTGTTGGCTGCAGAGGTAGCAGCGGGGACTCCCAGAGTGCACGATGTGGCGAGCAGCGCAGGCATTCTGTGCGGGAGCGGCCCCAGTTGGGGGGGGGGGGGTCGGTTGCGGGGTCCACGAGGTGTAGGATGGGTGGGCCGAGCGGCGGGCGGAGTAGGACTGTACATTACGGGAAGCGACCACCATGGAGAGCGCTAAAGTTTTTGTCGCTGTTAGGTCGAGCTCGGCCCCTTCCAGCAGTCGTTGCCGGATGGCGTCCGATACAATCCCCGTCATGAATGCATCACGCATGAGGAGATTGGAATGTTCCGTGGCCATGATGGCCTGACAGTCACAGTCCTGTACTAGAGGGATAAGGGTCCGCCAGAAGTCTTCAATCGACTCACCAGGTAGTTGTACGTGAGTGGCGAGTACATGCCTTGCAAACAGAGTGTTCGTCTTCTGGACTCCATGGTGGTCGCTTCCCATAATTTTCTTTAAGGAGTTCCATGGCGCGTGCGTAATTCGGCATGTCCTGTATCAGCGGGAACACGCTGGAGCTCAACCTTGAGTAGAGAAGTTAAATTTTCTGAGCTTCCGTCGGTGCGGGATCCGCTGAGGTGATATAGGCCTCGAAGCAAGCCAGCCAGTGATTAAACTCTTTTCTGGCGTTTGGTGATTGCGGATCCAGCTGCAAGCGATCTGGTTTTATCTTGATGTCCATGATGCGGAAAATCTCACTGTAATAAATTGATGCGCTATCAATTGCACTTAAAGACTCAAATCGGTACAAGAGATGCTTTATCACAGTGAGATGTTTATCCTCCGACTGCAGCTGGTAGAATGGCAGCTCAGGAGAACTCATACATATTTATACGGCTCCCTGTAGGCAGAGCTAGCCGGCAGGGGCTACTGACGAACCTGTAGTACAGGTACTGGTGTACATCCCATAATACAGACAGACACACAATTACACAGTGGTGGATCACCACAGTTCTCTGTCGTAATCTTAAAGGAGAAAAGAGAGATAGAGAGTCAGAAATGTTTAGTGCGAGAATTCCAGTGCTTAGGACCGAGACAACTGGAGATAGAACCACCACTGATAGAGTACTTAAAATCAAGAGGCTAGAATTAGGTGAGTGCAGCTCTCTGGGAGAGTTGTGGAACTGGAAGAGACTGCAGCAGTAGGGAAGAATGAGACCATGGAGAGACTTGAAAGCAAGGTTGATGATTTGACAATTGAGGCATTGTTTAAATGGGTGCCAATGTATGTCAGCAAGCACAGGGGTGATGAAAGAATGAGACTTGTTCTCAGTAAGGAAATGGGCAGGAAGGTTTTGGGTAACCTTAAATTTACAAAGGGTGGAATATAGATGATTAGTCAGGAATGCATTGGAATAGTCAGATCTGGAGTAACAAAAGCATGGATGAGGGTTGCAACAACAGATGAGTTGAGTCAGGGCAAAGTCAGGAGAGGTTATGGAGACGGAAGTAGGCAGCCTTAATATGGTATAGATAACCTCTATTACGCCCTTTCCAAATACCATCCATAACAGCAACAACTTATATTTACATAGTACCTCACAAAACATTCACAGGAACATTATAAAGCAAAATATGACACTGACTTTTGAATCATGTAGAAGTGACAGGGATCTTTTCCAGTGGCTTGAGAACCAGTGTGAGTCCCTGGCATCACAATTGGGGGAAGGCCTGTCATATCAAGTGGCACTCGGGACTTGTCAGTTCAACAGCACGCATTCCCTGGAAGAATGATTCTGGGGGGTTGAGGTTCCATTCACCAATAGCGACCGGTTAGGGCTCCTTCACGTCAAGGGCAGTCACTCTCACCTGACCTCTTGAGTTCCGCTCTTTTGTCCATGTTTGAACCAAGACTGTAGTGAGGTCAGGTGCTGAGAGACCCTGGAAGAACCCAAACTAAGTGACAGTGAGCAGGTTAAGCAAGTGCCGCTTCATAGCACCCTTCCATCTCTTTACTGATGATCAAGACTAGATTGATAGAGTGGTAATTAGTTGGGTTAAATTCATCCTGCTTTATGTGGGCAGGACATACTTAGGCAATTTTCCACATTGTTGGGTAGATACCAGTATTGTAACTGTATAGCAACAACTTGTCTACGGGCTCTGGAGCACAGGTTTTCAGCACAACAGCTGCAATGTTGTTAGGGCCCATAGCCATTGCAGTAACCAGTGCCTTCAGCTGTTTCTTGATATCATGTGGAGTGAATTGAAACTACCTGAAATCTGGGATTCATGATATTGGGCATCTCAGGAGACCAAGATGCATAATCCCACTTGGTATTTCTGGCTGCAAAAGGTTGCAAAAGCTTTAGCCTTGTCTTTTTCACTGATGTACTGGACTCCTCCACCATTGAAGATGAGGATATTTGTGCAGCCTCCACATCCAGTTTGTTGCTTAATTGTCCACCACCCTTTGCGACTGAATGTGGGAAAATTGCAGAGTTTTGATTTGATCTGTTGGTTGCGGAATCACTTAGCTCTGTCGATCTCAAGCTGCTTCCACCGTTTGGCATCCAAGCAGTCCTATGTTATTGTTCCACCAGGTTGGCACATCATTTTTAGATCTGCCTGGTACTGCTGCTGTCATATCCTCCTGCATTCCTCATTGGACCATGATTGATCCCTGGCTTGATGACAATGAGAGTGAGGGATATGCTGGGCTATGAGGTTACAGATTGTGATTGTATGCAATTCTTCTGGATTACAACTGCTTGCCAGTGAAGTGAACAGTGAACACCATTGTCTCACCACTGACCATTAAACCCAGACGATTCATTGTGCAACCTGATTGACACACATTTCTTGAAGCAATAAATTCTGGCACCATTTAAAGGTTACTTTTAATCACTGAGTGGGATCATTTCAGGTCATTTTTTTATTGAATTCATTAACTTTCCCTACATTCCTCACAAAGTGTTGAACAAACATTTGCCAAGAAAAGAATTAATAAATGAAATAAAGAAAATCCAAGTAAGTAAGGTCAAGTGATCTAAAAACAGAAAATGTTCGATGCAATCAATAGGCCTGACAGCAACTGTGGAGAAAAAGAGAAAAAAATTCATCAAAACTGGAAAATATTCTTGGAGCAATTGAAAGGGGGTGGGGGAGATGGGGGGAAAGAATGGAAGGGAAGATCTGTGATTGGGTGGAAGGCAGGAGAGGTTAAATGACAAAAGGTTTCATGGCGCAAGGCCGAAGAAAGTGATAATGGGACAAGTAAAGAAAGACAGGTGTGTTTTGGGGACTATTGGATTTTTTTGTCTTGTTGCTTTCTTGTTTTCTTTACTTTGCATTTGCCTGGCAGCTCTCGTACAATTCACAAAGATCTGCAGGCTGGGTGGTCAGAAAGGTCCGGGTGGGAGCAAGTTGGAGAGTAAAAACAAAAGGCACTGGAAGCTTGAACATAGAACATTACAGCGCAGTACAGGCCCTTCGGCCCACGATGTTGCACCGTCCTGTGAAACCCTTCTAAAGTCCCTCTACACTATAGAACATAGAACATTACAGCGCAGTACAGATTAAATGGAGGTATTCCACGAAAGAGTCACACTGTCTGCATTTGGTCATCACAATGTCGAAGAAGGGGTCAAATGATAATAGCCCCGTTAGCTTAATTAAACCTCAGACTGAAACCCAGGGGTCAACCTTCAGTAAAGGTAATAACTGAAAGGCAAAGAAACTAACATCTACAAATCATCAAAGTTATTGGTGATTAATGTTTACCCAAAGTTATTTTCCATGAAAATCGTCAAGCACAATAGTAATCAAATATAGTGCCTTAATGTGGTGATTCAATTAAACAATTGTACTGCTTATGTAAAAAAAAATCTTCAATTAAATATGAGTTGCAAGCATGCATATCAATATTTGTGATGGCTAGTGGAAACTAATTTATTTTAGGCACACTGATGTATATCATTTTGTTCACTTTAAAATATTGTGGAGTTTAGCAACTCAGCTGTGAGTAACTGTTGAAATTGCTATGTAACTAGGACCATAGGGGAAGCACGGTAGCACAAGTGGATAGCACTGTGGCTTCACAGCGCCAGGGTCCCAGGTTCGATTTCCTGCTGGGTCACTTTCTGTGCGGAGTCTGCACGTTCTCCCTGTGACTGTGTGGGTTTCCTCCGGGTGCTCCGGTTTCCTCCCACAGTCCAAAGACGTGCAGGTTAGTTGGATTGGCCATGCTAAATTGCCCTTAGTGACCAAAAAAGGTTAGGAGGGGTTATTGGGTTACGGGGATAGGGTGGAAGTGAGGGCTTAAATGGGTCGGTGCAGACTCGATGGGCCAAATGGCCTTCTTCATGCTCACTATCAATTGATCACTCCTTAAACTTCTCAAAAGAGCTTGTTAAGGGTATGGTCTCTGCAATTTTCAAGGTTTTTTTCGGCAAGCTCATGCAGTTTGTGGCTTCACCATGGGACCCATGTAAGTTTGTATGTATTTGTTTCAAAATCGGATTTGAGGGACCAAATGGTGGTACCTTAACTTGTCATCTATGACTGCTCTCCACCGCATTAATCCTCCTGACTTTCTGATGAGCTGCCATCTCTGTTCAGCAGGCCACCAAAAGCTCCCAACATGGCACCAGGCAGGCAGATCCCTTGGCACCACCATCTGGACATTGAGGTCACATCCTGCCCAATTAGGATGTTTGCATTAAATAATCATGTTGCCAGACAGAGTTGAGGCACGTGGTTGGGACCTGGATCTCATCTGGGCTCGTCAGGTTCCAAAATCTGCCCCATGGAATTCAAATAAAATGCCCAGGATTGAGTTCTTAAGATGGCTGTCGTTACAGGTCAACCAGAGCAGATTCTCAGGCATAAAATAGAGGTTTTTCCATTTTGTTTTTTACTTGTGTGCACTTGGCCCAATTTGTGGCACTATTCCCGTATCTTGAGAAAAGGTTGATTTTGGTGCTCCTGTGCCACAGTGAGAAACAATGAGCCAGGGTTCTTGGTCTTGATCGCGATCTTTTCTTTCAAGCCTTGGCTTTGATTTTTTTTTCCATGATTGAATAGAGTCAAGTATTCTTTCTCGCCCACTGCTGATTCACTGAGTGGAGTGGAGTACAGAGAATGGTCCACGAATGTTTTCCTGCCCATTTTTATGTTGCTGCACTCACTGCAGGCCAGGTTTCAGCTGCATGGAAAATATCTGCCATTATATTTGTATGTTTATTATAACCTCCAATAAAACACCTGTCATTTGCCCATAACAATGATGAATACCGTGAATGCCAGTCGTTCCCTGGGAGGATGTGAGGAGAGGAGCTCCCCGTTCTCATAAGGCAACAAACCTCGATCGCAATGTCTAGTCTCTCTTATGAATAACAACCACCATTTGCATGAAGGAGAGTCTGCTAGTAGCTATGTCAGCCCAGTGTCATTTTGGGTGAGTTTGGTGGGCTGCTTCGGGCCAGCTGCAATGGCGAGATCCCAGCTAGTATTCACCTGCGTTTAGTCCCAAAAATGTGTGCCCACGTGAATCTAGCCATGCCTGGCTCCCTCGCCATCTAATTCACCCAACTCGTGCATCAGCTGCTTGCCGCCAGCAATGGGGAGCGCCTTTTAAACTCTCAATCACCAATCACTCCCAGTCAAGACACGAGAATGGCAGCGCAGAGACCAACTCTTCGCTTTGGGGATGCCTACCTGGCATGGCTTCTCAAAGCCGTGGATGAGAGGTGGGGCACCCTGTTCCCTCGAAGGGATCGGAGAACCAGCAGCAGGGTCAGCAATGCAGCCCGGGAGACAGTGACAGCTGCAGTGCGTGCCATCAGCATGACCAGGAGGTCTGCCATCCAATGTCACAAGAAGGTGAACGACTTCCAATTAGCTGCAAGTGGAAGTTACTACCTCTCTCATGGCATCAGACCTGCATGCCACCCCATAATTTCCCAAACTCCCCCCAATCCACTGGCTGACATCACACACCCTTCCAACATTCGATCTTCAAGTTTGTCCCTCAGAAGCCCCTGGCACCAACCAGCACAATACCTTCATGTCAAGGTGCTGTAAGGAACTTGCTAAATCCTTACCTGTTTCATGTTCCTTGCTTAATGCCTGTCCTGCTGGCTGGTTTTAAAATCACTAACTTCTGGTTTTGAGCTGAAGCCCCTCCTGCTGAAAGCTACTATGTGGACTGAGCCGGTTGTTCCCTCCTGATTCAGTATGCTCTGTGACATAGCCTGTGATGTCATGTTGATGGACTTGGCAAGCAGCCAATTAGTTCATTCGAAAGCCGGGCCTTCAACTGATTTTTGTTTGGGATGGTGGAGCTTTTCAGAAACCTTGGAACAGGAGAAGCAAGTCCCATTTTGTCAGTTCTGTGAAAGCATGAAGCAGCTTTAAGGCACTCTCTCTCAGCTTTCTCTATGCCAGGTGATTTAAGAGGCTCTCAGCCAGACCTGCGAAGGGAACTATTGGTTTGAAAAGCTGCAATCAGGTTCTCCCACCAGGACTGGAACAGTTTAATCTTCTGCCTGAATGGCTGGGAAAAGTCCAGCCTGAGAACTGTCTTCAAGATGCAGGCAGAATCTCTGCACAGAGATCAGACAAGCAGTAAGAAATGAAATGAAAATCACTTATTGTCACAAGTATGCTTCAAATGAAGTTACTGTGAAAAGCCCCTAGTCGCCACATTCCGGCGCCTGTTCGGTACGGGACAAAGTGGATGTAAAATCCACTTTGGGCGAAGACAAAATGGATGTAAAATCTGCTGTAAACTCGCAGGTAGAAAACTCCAGTAATATCCCAGGGAGACTGAAAGTCTCTCTGGTGGTCATATGATAGGAGATTCAAGTCTGTGCAATTCTATGTGAAAGCGATTTCCCCAGAGGAAGACCTACAGTCTAGGAGTTAGAATGGGTGGTAGTCCTCAAAAGATCTGAACTCACCGATGTTTTGCAACACCTCGGATTCTGAAGAGATCATCGCCTACAAAGGCCTGAACTCCAGCAGTGAATATCCTCCAATCTCTCATGCCATTTTAATCCCTGTTATTTTTAATCCTTTCCCTATCCCTTTGTGTATGTCTGGGTGGAGGGTGGAACGGGGTTTTGAGAATAAGTAGACTAGTAGTCCATTGTTCCATTATTTCCATTACATGTTCATCTTTTACCCTTGGTATAAATAAACAGTTTGTTATTCTTTTACTTATAAATCTGGTGCCTTTAACTCATTGGAGCAGGCAAGGGTTAAAAAGCTCAGGAAAATGCACAGATTATTAGTTAATTCAATTATGTTGGGACTCCGGGGTCTATGGGGCTGTAACTGACCGTGCAACTGCTCAGGATGGCATAACAGTGTGTAACACATGCCACCTATTGTAGACCTCCCCCCCCCCCCCCCCCCCCCCCCGCCCTGACCATCATGTGTGTGGCTCACAATGTCCTCTCTGTGACTCCACAGGAAAAGATAGCCCATAATAAGATGGAAAGGGAGATGACAGGGAAAGGAATCCCAGAGATCTGAGTCCTCACCTCCTATGAGGAATGGGCCTTGGAGATCGTGGGATGCCTGAGGAGCGAGCAATGACTGACAGTGAAGTCAGCCTGTGCCAGAGAGGTGAGGATCCATTGTCCCTTCACCCAGATGACTGTCTCAAGTGAGATGTTGATGTCCAACAAAAATATCCTTTCCTCTCACTGACCACATACCATTGTCTTTCAGGATCGCCATCTGATTAGGCCAGGCCATCCGGAGTGGTGTGCCCATCACCCCCTCCTCCCCGCCCCCCCCCACACATCACCCTCCCACCCTAGAGGACACCTCGGAGGAGAGCACTGAGGCGAACACTGGTGATGCATCATGTTTATTGCCTACACCTTCCCCCAGCGCAGAGACTCACATCTTCGGTGGGCGACATTAGTGGACAGGCTTTGGGGGCGCTATCTAGTGAGTTCCACAAAGTTGCTGATGCACATCAGGTGGAGGCAAGAACATCTGAGAGAGACAGCAGCCTGAGGTCTTCTGGATCCTTGGACTCAGCTGGGAATCAGCCAGATATTGAGCATTTGGACAAGCTTCGCCCTGTAAGGAACCTCCTGTTAATCCCTGTTTGTCCATTCTTTTTTTTTCTTTTAATCTCTGTTATTCGGCTATTTCAAATTTTGTACATGGACAATTAATGGGACCTATGCCTTTAAGATGAACTTCACATTTAATTTGAGTGGCTGGTAAACTGAGGATTGACTTATAACCTCAAGCAAGGCTGGTTGTAAAGAGCTGTTTATATTTTGGGTCAGCTGATTCAAAGGAGATCAGTCCTGACACGTAGTGATGGACTTGGCTGTCGGCCAATGGAATGTTTTGAATTGCCGTGCCCTATCAATGGCCCCTGCCGATTAGTCATGTTTTTCTCTGGAATGTTCCTTCCTCTGTGTGACTATGTTTGCTTTTTCATTTGTTTTCGACAGAAGCCTGGAGGGTCACAGCCCTGATCTCTCTCTCTCTCATCTATTGCATCATTTTTGAAGATCCAAAGTAAAGGCCTTTTCTCTCTCCATAGACAGACTAAACTGCAAGGAAATCCAGACCAGCACCAACTGAAGGAAGGGTCAGTTGTTTAAAACAATTTTAAAATTCCATGTGAGGAACTCTGTTCTTATCTCAGTAAAGCTGTTGGTCATTCTGGTGAAGTTGGAAACAAGTAAGAATTGAACAAGCCTGAGGCTGTTTCTTCCAGTGGAGGCCAAGGTTGTTAAAAGTTAAAGTGCCACTCCAGAAGGAAACCTATTGACTGTGAGGCCATCTCTGACCATACACCTGTAGCTTTGACCCCTACGCAGCTTGGGAGAATAGCCTGCTAAAGCGACCTCGATATCGGAAGCAAGGAAACTCATCTTTCATTTAATTTTAATTCCTATTATTTTTATCCTTCCCCCTCCCTCTGTGTGCATCTGTCTTGTGTGTGTTTGGTTAGAGGGTTGGACTGAATAGAGGGGAGTAGCAGATTAGCTGGCTGTTATTCTGTTCAAATTATTGCAAAATATTTCAACTTTATTCCTGTTATAGAATGTCCGCCAAGGGCACCAAAGGCCACAGGGTGTGAAAGGCTGCAGGCTCCCTCCACCTCTGATGTGCATCCTGGGGATACATCTAGATGTAGCACGAGGCCACGGACGATCAAGGCGATTGAGGAGCACTGAATGGGCACTAGTGACGTGGCTCTCTGTAATAAGGGGATTGGAAATCTGTTGCATTAAAGTGTTCATCATTAAAACATGTCACACCTGATAACTTGATACATGTGAAGCGCCTGTCACTTTAATCTACACAGGCAGCCTGACCGCCTGTCTCCCTCCCGCTACCTACGCCCCTTACCCCTCAGCACAGTGATCCAAGATCAAAAGCCGTTGATGTAAACTCCGTTGTGATCAGGAGTAGTTATTTTATCAGATCCTGAGGAGCACCAGAGCTTTCCTCAAAGCAAGTGGTCATCACTCTCCTGCCTTGTATAGGGACCAACAGACAGTGCCGACACAGGCTGTGATGTTTCATACGCCCCTGGAGAGGGGAACAGGTGGTTGGGGAGGGGGTGGAGTGATGGGGGGTGGGGAGGGAAGGCGAGTGGAGATTACAGACACAGCCTCGTCCTTGGAGAATCTGGAGATGGTGAGGGCCTCCCTGGTCCTCCTGGCATTCCGTCCTGTCCTCCATCCTCCAGCTCCTCCTCGGGTTTGAACTCCAGCCCCTTCTGGTACGCCTGCTCCTCCTCAGATGAGGCTGCATATCCCGCTGCCTCCTACTCCTCCTCCACCTCCAGCATGCTGCCCTTCTGCTGTGCCAGATTATGGAGGGCAAAGCAGATGACCACAAAGTGGGAGACCCTCTGGGGGTGCGCTGTAGGGGGTATCAATTGTCCCTCACGTTCCAACCCATCATCCTGGGGTGTTCATCGAAGGAACCAGGGGTCTCTGTGTGCCCCAGGATGTAGCTGTCATGCACACTCCCAAGGTGGCAGGCGCACACTTGCATGATTCTCAGGCAGTGGTCGCACATCGGAGAATTCAGCGAGTAGAACCCATTCCTATCAATATAAGGCACTCTCTAATGCCCTGGTGCTCGCAGGGTGACATGCATGCCATTTATGGCCCTCTGGACCTGGAGCATACTGGTAATGGCGCTGAAACCTGCACCTCGTGCGTCTTGCTGGGCCTCGTACAGCTCAAAGGTGATATAGTCTGATGCCTGGGCATGCAGAGCATCTGTCACCTCCTGGATACACCTTTGGGCTGATGACTGTGAGATGGCACACAGGTCCCCGCTCAAACTCCGGAATAACCTGGTGGCATAGACATTTAATGTTGCAATGGCCTTCACGGCCTCAAAGAGAAGGTGCCCTCCTCTACGTGGTGCCATGTCCACGAGGATGTGACACAGGTGCTGCACTGTCTCCCTGTTGAGATGGTATATTCTGGGACATATGCTGTCCATCAACCCACGGAAGGGCCAGTGACTCCTGTATACTCTGGCACGTTGCTGGCCTCCCCTTCTAACCAACTCATCAACCTGATGGACAGACTGGTCTTTAGGGTGTGTGGTGGCCCCCTGCACGTGTAGTGCTGCCACCAGCCTGTGTTATTGTTGCTGCTGCCTTGGGCGTTTGCCCGCCTTGGCTGCTACAAACAACGCAAGGGCAGTCTCTGTGGGATCCACACCAGCAAATATATTTGCATCTGAAGGAATTGAAGAAGGAAAGGGACCGACAATCAGTTAGGGCTTCCATCCCAGGACCCTCAAATCCCCCAGGACTCCCCCATCCTTATTATGACTGTCCCGTCTTCTCTCAGAGTACCATCCAGCCAGCCAGTTGTGCTGGCAAACCACACTCTGCACACTCACCCTGGCCAGATCAGGAGTCCCTAGACCTCAGACCTCTGCCAGCAACATTAGGGAGGACATGCTTCGCTTTCACCCACTTATCCGGACACCTATCCTCTAGCTGCGAGAGCATCCTCAGTGGTGAAGCCCTGATCTTTAGTGTTTGATAGATGGCAGTGCCTCTATGGTGCTGATGCTCCTAGAGTACGGGCACACTGTTCAGGCATCAATGGTTGCAGGACACTCAACCCACTAATCATCCTCTGAGGCATGGCACCTGTTATTGGAGGAGGCACTTGAGAGTTCAGGGGTGGGATTCTCCGCCGGCGTGATTCTCCGTTTTGCTGGTGCCCGGGGGTTTCTCGATGGCGTGGGGCTACCCCACAATGGGAAACGGAGAATCCCGCCGGCGGGTCGGGGCAGAAATGCGGCGGGGTGGAGAATCGAGCCCTAGGTGTGTGAAGTGCTTGCACAAATAATAAGGCTAATTCCTCATTTGAAAAATCCTTCAGCTGTGAAGAGGGTCAAAGGGAGTGAAAGTGACTTTCATGAGAAAAGCTGCAGCAGGGCTCTGTCGTGGAAGAGTTTGGTAGGTCAGACAGGCTGCGGTTGCCCCTGTTAAAGGTCTTCACAATATTTAATGATGGCTTGAAGGCCTCACGGACGCAAAGCACCCCCACCCTAAGCCCAGAGACAACCCCCGACCTGGTTCTCTCCAAACCCCTGAAAAGTCTCAACCCCCCCCCCGAAGGGCCTCCCTCTGAGAACTGGGGCAGTATCTCCGGTGCCCTTCAGCTGTATGCCAGTAAATATAAAGGACGACTCACCTCCTCACTTCCCCTTGGTAGCCATTGCGCCACCTTCATGATTTTGTGAAGGAGTGCTGAATGACACCCGCTTAACTTCTTGCAGGGAGTCGGGTAATTCCCGGGAAGCTGCTGTATTTGACTTCAATCTCGCCATCTCGCAAATGAGATTGAAATGAATGCAGTTTAGGCCTGATGACCTTCTTGTCAATTTTGGGCAAGATGCAGTACTCACCAATGGGAGCAGGCCGGGTGAATTGCAAAATGCTTTGTGCCCAGTGCGAACTTGATTTGGGCCTCTCCCACAATTCACCCGACCTGCCTGCATCGGCACCGGGTACAATGCATTGGGAAAATCGTGCCTAATTATTTTAGGAGGAACGGAAACCAGAAAAGTGAATATTGGGAATGAAGCGTTTGTTCCCTTTGGAAAGTTCATCCTCCAAGCTTCCTCCAGCACTACAAAGCTGTTTAACATGGAGGAATCACTGCATGGACAAGCCAAGGCCACTGTCTCTCCCAGTGTTACAAACAGCCGCTGAAAAATCTGGCAAGCTATGAATTGGGTATGTAACTATCTCTGCTTCTCTGATTCTTGTCACAGATTAAAGATCCATGTTAGTATTGGAGACCCTTTAATGTTACGCATTGTTTTTAGAACAGGTAAACAATGCACATAATGACATAAGTGCACTTTAATCTTTCCCTAATCTTTATAAACTACACACACACTCTTCCTCCCACATCTTCACAGTGAAATCAAGACACATTGAACAATCACCTGCTCTAACTGATCCCACTCCCACCTCCTTCTCCAATCTTCAGATGTTCAAAAGCCAATGCCTGATGTTCACTATTACTTGATTGACCTAGACTTCAGTTCTACTTTTTACAGTCTCTGGTGCTGTGCTTGTAGCTGTGGCCTTTCACCTACGATGCCCAGTAATAAAAACAAATTTAGAACACAACCTATCTGCAACGGTTTGATTTCTCCGTTTTCACTTGATTTCTATCTAATTCCGATTTTTCATCTCTCATCTAGATTTCAACTCCAATAAGATGGGAGTTTTGTCCCATGCTTTAAAACATGTTTTAAAATCACTGAACACTGCCAGAAGCACAAACAGTTTTTCCCATTTACGATATTATGAGATGCAGGTGGAAAAAAAGCAGGACTGATAGAAGTTCGAGAACTGCAGTACTGAGCAATAATTTGCAGATCACAGTTCTGCGATCGGATGGTAATGAGTTTCTGAGGATAATACCTTGAATGAAAATCATCAGCACTCACCCTGGGAGAATTGTTTATATTAATGGAGCTCTGACAGTAAGCTATTTCACATTCTGAAACTTCCACGAAGCAGTTGAATGATGACACGTTAATTATTGCTCAGGGCCCTATCTGTGTAGTTTTTAAACAAATGCAATAAACAGAGCAGATGCAGCTGTTATAATTTCCTCCCGCTAGGCAATAACACTAATGCGTATGAAAATTATAAGGAAAAAATTGAGGGAGTCTGATTAAATGTGACCTCGGGAGGAGAACTAAATTGTGGTTGCTGGCAAATTGAAGCCATTATTTGTTATATAACTTCTGGTTAGCTGCTTCCATGCACCATCTGCTACTGCTATATTCAAGAACAAAGCTGTCTTATCTGTGTGGTTTGGCTCTGTTGTCATCTGTTATAAATTAACTAAGAGTTATTATCCCAATATGGTCAGCTGCAGATATCAGTCGAAGACAATAGGACCAATTTTAACTTCATCTGACCCAGTAACAATGTTGCATATGGGTAAGTTGGTGGAATGGTGTAGTTTGATTATGTGAGCTTGTTTACTATTGATGCTTACTTCACTTGATGATTTGAGCCGATGTGGAGTCAATTCTCTGGAAAGGGCTGGAAGCTGGAGCTAGAAGCATGCGGTTGACATTTTAAAGCATTGCAAATAAAAAACCTTTTACGCACATAGAAACTAGTTCCATTTCTGCACAGGGTTGAGATAGAAATAGATGGGCCTTATGTTTTTGCTTGCCTGCAATTAGGCATTGGAAGGCCACTTGCCCCAGAGAAATGGTGACCTAATTTCAATGACAGTGTCAATTCTGATTGCAGCATATGAATGCAGTCATCATTTAAGCCATGGGATTGACAGCACAGCACATTGGGCGGGATTCTCCGACCCCCCGTCGGGTTGGAGAATCGCCGGACGGCGGCATGAATCCCGCCCCGCCGCTCCGATGCTGGCTGCCGAATTCTTCGGCGCCGGTAGTCGGGCGGAGGCGGGAATCCTGCCATGCTGGTTGGGGGCCATTGGCAGCAGCTCCCCCGGCAATTCTCAGGGCCCCGATGAGCCGAGCGGCCGTCTGTTTTCGGCCAGTCCCGCCGACATGGTCCATCACGGCGGGACCTGGCTTGTTGGCTGTCTGCCAGAGTCCTCGGGATGGGGGGGGGGGGGGGGGATGGGAGGATCCGGCCCCCTGGGGGGGGGGGGGGGGGGGGCTTGTGCTGTGGAATCACTCTTTCCCTCTGCGCCAGCCTCTGCAGGGCTCCACCATGGCCGCGCAGAAAATAAACCCCCTGTGCATGCGCAAGAACACACCGGCGGTTCTGCGCATGCACCAGAACACGTCGCGGTTCTGCACATGCGCGGGACCATGGCGGCCCTTCGGCGCCGGTTGGCGTGGCGCCAACCACTCCGCCACTGGCCTAGCCCCCGGAAGCCTTCCGGTCAGCCCGATGCCGGAGTGGTTCGCACCCTTCTTGGCGCCGCCGCGGACCATCCGGACAGTTGTGGGAGAATCCCGCCCATTGTCTCCAGTCCCCCTAGCAAGAACTGATAGCAGCAAGGATTCAGGCCACAGAAGGCCCAGGCAGATTTAAAACTCTTACAATGCACTTCAGCATAATTCTCAGCCCCAAGATGTTGCAAATAAGATGAATTACTTAGAATTAGAGTTATGATGTTATGTGCAATAACTTGGCAGCATTTGTGTGAGTTGCAAAGTCTCGAAGGTGGCTGATGTGTTTTTGATATTGGTGATTGAGGGCATTATCTTGAGCAGGACTTTCAGAGGGTTTACTGTTCTTTTAATAATGTCACCAGATGTACAACATTGTAATTAGGTTAAACAGAAGCATAACATCACAGTGATGTTAATTAATTTAATTTAAATGAGTGGACACGCCACTTCCACTCCACCCCAGCTGCCCCCCTTCCAGCTGCCCTCCCTCTCCCAGCCACCCCATTTCCCCCCCTTTGAGTTATGAATCAGTACTTGTCCATGTTGAACACCACTTGGAAGAAGCACTGAGGGTAACAACACAAGAATACAAGAATTAGAAGCAGGAGTAAGCCTCCGGCCTTCAAGCCTGCCCCACCATTCAATATGATCATGGCTGATCTATGTCACCCTCAACTCCTTTTTTGTGCCATTTCCCCACAGCCCTCTATTCCTCGATCGATCAAATATTTATCCATGTCCACTTTGAATGCTTCTCATGATCCAACCTCCACCACCCTCTGAGGCAGAGAATTCCAGAGATTCACCACCCTCTGGGAGATTAAATGTCTATGCATCTCAGTTTTAAATGACCAGGCCCTTTATCTTGTAGCAATGTCCCCTCTCTCCCACTAGAAGAAACATCTCACCATCTGCCATGCCAAGCCCCTTCAGGATCTTATATGTTTGAATAAGGTCATCCCTCATTCTTCTAAATGCCCAAGGAATACAGACCCAGATTAATTAGTCTCTCAAGGGCACAGAATGTACTCTGAGTGGGGCACTTCAAAGTATGTCACCAAGTGTGGCTCAGTAGCACCACTATTGACCCCTCTGATCATGCCCTGAAAGACAGTGAAATAGGCCACTTGACCCATCTAGCCTACTCCGCCATTCAATTTGATCACGACTGATTGTACACCTCCACGCCACTTTCCAGCACCATCTCCATATCCCTTGATGCCATTACATCCCCAGAAATCTATCAATTTCTGTCTTGAATATTCTCACTGATTGAGCTTCCACAACCCTTTGTAATAGAGAAGTCCAAAGATTCACCACCCTCTGTGTGAAGAAATTCCTCCTCATCACAGTATTAAATGGCCTACCCTTTATTGTGACATTACGTTACCTGGTTTTAGACTCACCAGTAGGAAAAGCATCTTATCTACATCCAACCTGTCACGCCCTGTAATAATTTTGTAAGTTTCAATGAGGTCACCCCTCGTTCTTCAAAACTCTAGGGAACACAGACCCAGTCTGCTCAATCTCTGCTTCAAAGACAATCCCATCATCCCAGGGATTAATCTGGCGACACTCTGTTGCACTCCTTCTATGGAAAATATATCCTTCCTTAGTAAGGAGGCAAAAACCGTACACAATAATCTAGGTCAGGTCTCGTCAAGGCTTTATATAACTGCAGCAAGACATCCTTACTCCTGTACTCAAATTCCCTCACAATTTACCTTCCTAATTTGCGACACTTGTATGCTAGCATTTGGCGACTCATGACCAAGAACACCAAGGTCCCTTCGGACACTCGCACTTCCCAACCTCTCACCATTCCGGAAATATTCTGCCTACTTTTTTCTACCAAAGTGAATAGCTTCCATGCATTTACATTATAGTTCACCTGCCTTGTTCTAGCCCATCCACGTAGCCTGTCCAAGTCCTCTTGAAGCCTCATTGCATCCTCCTCACAACTTACACTCCCACCCAATTTGGTGTCATCAGCAAATTTAGGAATATTACAATTTGTCCCCACATCCAAATTATTTATGTAGATTGAGAATAGGTATGGACCAAGTACGGATCCCTGTGCTACCCCACGAGTAACAGGCTGCCATCCTGAGAATGATCCATTTATTCCGAACTCTCTGATAACCAATTCTCAATCCATATTAGTATGTTTCCCCCAATCCCATGCACTCTCATTTTACTTACTAATGTCTTGTGTGTGACCTAATCAAAAACTTTCTGAAGCATATCTGCCAAAATGTGCTTGCACTAGCTGATTAGAAAACCAACACGAGGGTATGACCTATTTAACATTATTCTCACCAATTTTCCTGTCGCAGAAACATCTGCCCATGACAGTATTGGTAGTACTGATCATTGCACAGTCCTCGTGGAGACAAAAGTCTCATATTTACATCTCCATCATGTCATGTGGTGCTACCTCTCTGCTGGATGGAATAGATAAAGAACAGAGCCAGCAGTTAAAAACTGGGAATCCATGAGGTGTTATGGTCTATCGGCAGCAGAATGATATTCAACCACACGGGTGGCACATGGCGCAGTGGTTAGCACTGGAACTACGGCGCTGAGGACCTGGGTTCGAATCCGGCCCTAAGTCACTGTCCGTGTGGAGTTTGCATATTCTCCCCGTGTCTGCTTGGGTTTCACCCCCACAACCCAAAGATGTGCAGATTAGGTGGATTGGCCATGCTAAATTGCCCCTTAATTGTAAAAAGCATAATTGGGTATTCTAAATTTTTTTTTAAAGAATTATATTCAACCATAATCTCTAACCACATGATCCAACCTATTCCTCATTCTGCTGTGGTCATCAAGTCAGGAAGCCAACGCCGGTTCCATGAGAAGATCATGCCAGGAGCAGTTGCCAGGAGCAGTACCAGGAATACCGGAAAATGATGAGCCAACAAAGGACTAAATGCATGCTGAAAGCGGAAGCAGCACACGATAGAGAGCTAAGCGATCCCACAGCCAATGGATCAGATTGAAACTCTACAGTTATGCGATGTCAAGTTGTAAATGGTGGTCGAAAAATTAAATGACCAATGTGAGTAGGAGTTTTCATGAATATCTCCATCCTCAACACCTTACGTACAAAAAACAAGGTTGTAACATTCACAACAATCTTCAGAAATGTCAAGTGGTTGGTCGAACTCAGCTTTCTGCTGAAATCCCCACCATCACCGTCAACAGCTTTCAGTCAATTTGATTCATTCCATGTGATATCACAAAACAGCTCAGCATGCTGGGTCTAATAAAGGCCCTGACCATACATCCCACCTATAGCACTGAAGATGTGCTGTAAACCTAGCTGTGATCCTAAACAAGCTGTTCAAGTACATCTCCAACACAATCAGTTACCCAACAAAGTGGAAAATTGCCCAGACTGGTCTTGTTCATGAAAAATAGGAGAAATCCAAACTAGTCAATTGCCACTCCATCAGCCTAGTCTCAATCATCAGCATAGCAATCCAATATGTTGTCAACAGTGCTATTAAGCGGCATTTGCTCTGTAATGATCTGCTCCCCAATGCTCAGTTTGGGTTCTGCCAGGACCAATCAGTATTAGATGTCATTCCAAACATGGAGAAAAGAACTAAATTCCAGAGATGGTGTCAGAGTGCCTGCCTTTGATAACCTGGCAACATTTGACCAAATGAATCAGCAAGGACTTGTAAAATTCAACGGGGAGTTTTGCTTACAATTGCACAAGTGCTCAGTTCTATTAGCAAAACTCCTCAAATACTGAAGGATTCTGTGCCTGCATGTAGCAAGAGCTGGACCACATAATTTTATTAGTGTCACAAGTAGGCTTACATTAACACTGCAATGAAGTTACTGTGAAAAGTCCCTAGTCGCCACACTCCGGTGCCTGTTCAGCTACACAGAGGGAGAATTCTGAATGTCCAATTCATCTAACAAGCACGTCTTTCTGGACTTGTGGGAGGAAACAGGAGCACCCGGAGGAAACCCACGCAGACACGGGGAGAATGTGCAGACTCCGCAGAAACAGTGACCCAAGCCGGGAATCGAACCTGGGACCCTAGTACTGTGAAGCAACAGTGCCAATCACTGTGCCACTGTGCCGCCCCACATGTAGGTTTGGCCTGTTATGTGGCAAATCCTCCATGCCACACAAGTGCTGGATGTCGTGCGTGTGACTAGGCACACAGACATCCTCCAAAATTTAGACGTAACCATATGAGACGTGGGCACTGGTGCTCAGAGTGTTAGGGAAGCTGGAGCATTTAGTATTCAGTTTAACTGGAGTAGTTGATGTGAATTATGGAATGCGCCTCAGGAATGTTAACTCTTGACACCCAAGGATAGGACTCAAGCTTTCAGGTTGAGTGCACAGGCAAAAGAGGCTTTTTTCCTGTATGATCTGTCCGCCAAGAGTGATGTGCTCCTATAATAGAGCAGGAAAGAAGTCATGCAAACTGAGACATCTGCACTCTGTATTATCTAGATTTTGTATGATTTCTCATGCTGGGCAGTTATCCTCAGAAACCTTCCAAAGAACAGTCATTCATATTTCATTAACCGCTCTCCAAGTTTCTTGAAGTATTGTTGGATTATTTTGGACTGCAATCACTCAGGAAATGTCAGTTAATCATCCATGTTTGCTGATGTTGTTCTGTGCACATGTATAGGTGTTATTTATTTTGAATCACTCCCTAGCTGAGTCTGAGTTTCACAGAGTCATGAATTGGAAATGTTCTGCTCTCCCAGGTAATCACATGGTGACTGCATGGATGCAGAAATGAGGGTATTTTCCTTCCCGATAGCTTAGTGCAGTACCAAACCTTAAAATCAAGAAAGGCTCAGTATTTTCCTCAGGTCTGTTCAGTTTGCAACCTCCCCGCCAGGGTAACATTTGCGGGCAACGCGAAGATTGGCCTATTGATTAACAGTGAGGTTGAGTGTCTTGGGTTACATGAAGGTATAGATGGGATGGTCAAATGGGGCTGGTTTAGCACAGGGCTAAATCGCTGGCTTTTAATGCAGACCAAGGCAGGCCAGCAGCACGGTTCAATTCCCGTACCAGCCTCCCTGAACAGGTGCTGGAATGTGGCGACTAGTGGCTTTTCACAGTAACTTTATTCGAAGCCTACTTGTGACAATAAGCGATTTTCATTTCATTTCATTTCATTTCAAACGGGCAGATAAGTGGCAGATGGAACTTAACCCTGAAAAGTGTGAGGTGATACACTTTGGAAGGAGTAATTTAACAAGGAAGTATGCTAAAGGTCTGAAATTGGGAAGTTCCGAAGAACACAGTGACCTTGGTGTGTTTGTCCATAGATCTCTGAAGGGCAAATTAATAGGGGGTGAAAAACCACATATGGGACACTCTTTTATCAACTGGATCATAGATTACAAAGCAGGGAGGTCATGATAGGGCTCCATAGAACTTTACCGAGGCCACAGCTCGAGTACTGTGTGCAATTCTGTTTGCCACATTATAGGAAGGATGTAATTGCACTGGAGGGGGTGCAAAGAAGATTCATCAAAATGTTGCCTGAGATGGAACATTTAAGATATAAAGAGAGGTTGAACAGGCTTGCACTATTTTCTCTGGAGCAGACCTGATTGAGGTATACAAGATTATGAGGGGCATGAACAGGGTGGATAGGGAATAGCTGTTCCCCTTAGCTGAAGGGTCAGTTACAAGGGGATACAAGTTCAAAGTGAGGGGTGGGAGGTTTAGGAGGAATTTGAGGAAAACCATTTTGACCCAGAGAATGGTGACGGTCTGGAATGCCCTGCCTAGGAGCATAGAGAGGTGGGATGCCCCACTTCCTTTAAAAAGTACCTGGATGAGTACTTGGCACGCTGGAACATTCAAGGCTATGGGTCAAATGCTGGCAAGTGCGATTAGGTGGGCAGGTCAGGGCCTTTCATGCGTTGGTGCAGACTCGATGGGCCGAAAGGCCTCCTCTGCACTGTAGCACTCTGTGATTCTGTGAACATTAAAGGCAATACAAATGGTCTCAGAGCCTTTGTGTCAGAAAGAAGGAAAGTAAACTGTGTTTCGGCTCCTCATTATTATTTGGTTGCCCCTGACTCAGCTCCAAAGTAGGCTCAGCTGTCATATCTTCCCTGGTCAATAACTTGTTTTTCTCACACCTGAAGAATGACTGAAGTATTATTGGAAGCAAAGTAAAAGTAAAGTGGCTATAGTCTCAGATGACCATAGGCTACTTTTCCCTTTGAGGGGGAGAACTGACTGGTGGTATTTTAACCTGAGGATGGCCACATCTCGGGCGAGGGATAAGGTTGAGAAGACAGTGCCTTCATGAATAACCTCAGCCAGTACGGGAGTTGATCCCGCGCTGCTGGCCATGCTCCGCATCGCAAAACCAGAAAACCAGCTGCACAGCCAACTGAGCTGAGCTAAACCGACCCCCAAAGTATTGCAAAGCAGCTATGACCATACAACCATATTCCAGCAGAAAATCATAACTCATACAGCATGAGGAGACTTTTTTTTTTGTCGCACTATATTTCTGATGGCTCTTTGAAAGAGCTGTCACATTAATGCAACTACCTTGCTCTTTCCCGATAGCTTTATTTTTCTTTTATATGAACAGCTATAAAGATTAATTTCATAAGGGAGTAGAATGTTGGATTTAATTGAAAGAGAAGTGGAATACAAATGGATGGAAGTTGTGATTCACTTTATGAATCTCTGGTTAGACTCCATTTAGAGCACTTGATTTCAGTTCTGGGGTCTCAGGAAGGATATATTGGGTGGAATTCTATGCAGCAATGGTGGCCTCACCCCTCCGCTTAAAAGCCTGGGCAAGCCCACCTATCCTGGGAAGACCTTGTTATATTTTAAATAATGACTTATCTTAAATATATATTTTACCCTTGAATCCACCAGGATGATAAAATGACCAATAGTCTTCTTGTTGAAAGATGAACTATTTAAAGAGTAATAAAATAATAAACTGTGAGTTCTTTTACTCAATGCTAAACTAACAATAAAGATATAAAGTACAATACAGATAACTATATAACTATACACTATTATAACAAACTAGTTCTAACTTCTCTTACTCTGGCTATTCTATGTCTGGTTTGTTCACTGTTCTAAATCAGATCATCATGTCATCTGACTTAGAAAAGGCGGGAATCCAGTTCTTATAGTATCTGACTGAGAGCCATCTAGTGTTGAAATTACTGTACTACAGTTACATACATTGATCATGTATATTAATATCTGAATATCACGACAGATCTGAGCTGATTTTATAGCCATTTGGCCGTTAATTAGCTCAGAGCAAGGCTTTTTCACCCATTTGGGAATAAGTGTTGCCCCTGAGAGTTGCCAGTCAATCAAAGTGCCAGCAACTCTCTAATCCCAGCAGCGCTATCGTCACAGGAGCTGAATTAGTGAGTGGAGGGATTTCATCGGGGCGAGGCTGGCAAGCCCTGGTGAAGGGGGGTGTGGGGTGTCCATGACTAGGTGGGTGGGTTGGAGCACATTGGGCGGGCACTACGCCAGGTGGGGAGGGGGGGCAGCGGCGTGGGCCTTCCCCATCATTGGCAAAATACCAGTAGAGCAGGGAAGAGACCCTTAAATGGCAATTAATTGGCCACCTAAGAGCCTCAATTGCCCAAAGGTGGTCAGGTTCCTCAACATCTACCCCGCCACTGGCAAAATACCAACGGCTGCAGATAGGTGATAGGCAGGGTGTGACCGCCATACCACCTGATTTTAAGTGGATCTGCTTCCCACTCTATTTGTGAGGAGGGTCTTAAAATTCTGCCCATTGACTTTGGATTACCATTACCATCGATGAATCCCCCACAATCAACATCCTGGGGGTTACCATAGGTCAGAAATTGAAGTGGACCAGCCATATTGATACTGTGGCTACCAGGGCAGGTCAAAGGTTAGCAATCTTCCGGTGAGTAACTCATCTCCTGATCCCCCAAAGCCTGTCCACCATCTACAAGGCACAAGTCAGGAATGCAATGGAATACCTCTCCACTTGACTGCATTAGTGGAGCTGCAACAACACTGAAGAGGCTCCTCACCATCTAGAACAAAGCAGTCCACTTGATCACTCCGCCTTCCATAAACATTCAAACCCTGCACCACCAATGCAGAGTGGCAGCCGTGTGTACCATCTACAAGATGCACTGCAGTAACTCACCAAAGTTCCTTAGAAAGCACCTTCGGAACCCATGACCACTACCATCTAGATGTATAAGGGCAGCAGATACCTGGGACCCCACCACTTGGAAATTCCTCTCCATGTCACGCACCATGCTGACTTGGAAATATATCGCTGTTCCTTCACTGTCGCTGGAGCAAAATCCTGGAACTAACAGCACAGTGGATGTACCTACACCTCAAGGACTGCAGCGGTTCAAGAAGCCAACTCACCACCACCTTCTAAAGGGCAACTAGGGATGGGCAATAATTGCAAACCTGTCCAGCGATGCCCTAATCCCGCAAATGAGTGAAAAAAAGGTCAGTGCAGTGCAGAATAATAGGGGCTAGAAGAATTAAGTTATGGAGAGAGCATTCATAATCTAGGCTTGTATTTTCTTGTGTAAAGAAGATTAGGAAGTTAACCTAACTGAGCTGTTTAAAATGATCGACAGAGTGGATAGGGTGGATCAGGCAGGTAAATCCAATACAAAGGGGCTTCATGTTAAAATTAGAGACAGGCCATTGTTGGGTGATGTCAGAAAACACTTATTCACACAAAGGGTTGTGGAAATCTGAATGATGTAAAGCAGTGAGCTGGAGGTCAATTCAAAATGCTTTTGTTAGGCAAGGATGTGAAGGAGTTTGGAACTAAGACAGGAAAATGGAGCTAAAATACAAACTAGCCATGATTTCATTCAGTGGCAGTATATTTTTAAGGGCTAAATGTTGTACCTCTGCACCTACATTCCTAAATTCGTTTGGAAAGGAGAAAATGAAGAATAGCTGGATACCATGTATACATAGAGTCCTGTTGCTTGGGAAGTTTGTTTATGAATGAATGACTGATATTAGGGGAATTGCCTCACTAGGAGCTGAATCTTGCGGGGGCTATATGCAAACATGCAGCCAATGAACACATAGAATATAATTTTCATAGAAAAAAATGACAAATGAGCAGCCAGGACACTCAGGGGTGGTATCTCACTATAAAAAGAATGAGGCACTCACAGCCCACTTCTTTCCACAGACCAGCATCTGCAGAGTGATCACATCCTCAACATCACATCCCAGCACGAGGCTGAGAGCAAGGCAGGTTCAGTTAGACTGAGTTACTACATTTAGATTAGCAGAGAGTCAAACCCATTGAGAACTGTGCAAATAGTTCAATAAAACACATTAAAATCACTTCAAAGTCTGGAGCATCTTTTACTCAAAACTGCATCAAGTGGCAGCTTGTGTTACGCCAAATTACATAACACAACATGATACCAGGGGCGCGATTCTCCGCTCCCCACGCCGGGTGGGAGAATCGCGGGAGGGCCGTTCTGGCACCCCCCCCCGCGCGATTCTCCCACCCCCGCTCGGAGAATCGCCGCTCGCCGTTTTTCCCGGCGACCGGCGATTCTCCGGCCCGGATGGGCCGAGCGGCCTGACGACCCTGACGGGTTCACGCCAGCGACAACCACACCTGGTCGCTGCCGGCATGAACAGCGCGCGACAGGTAAGTGCGTGCCTGTGGGGGTCGGAGAGGGGATCAAGCACCACGGGCGTGCTCGGGAGGGGACTGGGCTGCGATCAGTGCCCACCGATCGTCGGGCCGGCATCTCTATGAGACGCACTCTTTCCCCTCCGCCGCCCCGCAAGATCAAGCCGCCACATCTTGCGGGGCAGCGGAGGGGAAGACGGCCACCGCGCATGAGCGGCTGGCGTCACTTAGGCGCCGCCGCGGCGTCATTCTCGGCGCGCCGACGTCAGCGTCAAGGCCCGGCGGCCGAGTTTCCCGAAACGCCGCTCCTAGCCCCCTTGGGGGGGGGGGGAGAATAGGGGACGAGGAGCGGCCTCCGACGCCGTCGTGAAACACTCCGGGTTTTCACGACGGCGTCGGCCGTTGCGGAGTATTCCGCCCCAGGAGTCTGCTCAATCTAGTTAGTTCAACTCAGCAAGATCCGTGACGACCAGCGAATTTAATACAGCACAATGGAAAAGATTCAGGCTCCTCACCAGCTCAGGACCTCCAGCAATCTCAGTGCCAACTGGCGGACATTCAAGCAGAAATTTCAGCTTTACGTCGAAGCATCAGACCTCAATGGTGCGTCTGACGCACGGAAGATATCTCTTCTCCTCAACACAGCGGGTGATCACACCTTGGAAATATTCAACTCCTTTCACTTCGCCGAAGACCAGGACAAGACAAAGTTTCAGACAATCCTGGGCAAGTTTGACAGCCACTCTGAGGTGGACACCAATTAAATCTTCAAGCGCTACATATTCAAGCAGCGATTGCAAGGTAAAGACAAATCCTTCAACTCATATTTAACTAACCTTTGACTGCTAGCGCAATCCTGCAACTTCGGTGATATCACTGACTCCATGATCAGAGTCCAAATCGTTTTTGGAGTTCACGCTGATCCTCTGAGAGATCAGTTACTGAAGATCAAGTATATGACCCTGCCAGTCGCGATTGAAACATGCACAGTGCATGAGCATGCTAAAAATTGCTATTCCCAGTACAAAACGGCAGAAAGTGAAAAACTAGCCTCCCACAAGGCGGAGAGTGTGCAGGCCAACTCCTGGATGCAGTGCCTCAACAGTGACAAAAGCAGCTACTTTGCACGCTCTTCCTGGGGCCTGACGCATGCACGATGTGAATGGAATAACGAAGCGGCCGAAACCCGCACTGCGCAGGTGCAGACATCTGTGAACCGCACTGCGCATGTGCAACGACGCACGGAGCGCCAGGAGGTCGACGACATGACGTGTTCGAACTGTAGCACCGCCCATTTAAAGAAACACTGCCTGCAAGAGGCAGACGCTGTTTAAACTGCAGGATGCCAGGCCATTATGCAGCCCTGTGCAGATCTGCACCACCAGCCAGGAGCCAACGCTCCCAATTCCACAACAGCACATTCGGAGTGTGCAACAACGCCGACAGGATTCTGATCCCAGCAGTGCAACGGATCCAGATGATGAATGCCTGGACGACGCCTACCGTGTGGGCATTATTACAACGTGTGAATATACCACACCAGACACATCGCAAGTCCAATCAATCCTAGCTGTTGATTCCGAGGATGAATGGCGAGCAGTGATGAAGGTCAACCACTGCCCCATCCAGTTCAAGCTGGACACAGGTGCCTCTGCCAACCTCCTCTCACAGGCAGACATCAGACACATTAAGAAGCTCCCCACAGTCCTTCCAGCTGCCTGCAAGCTCCTGGATTACAACGGGAATGCCATCACGGAACTGGGAGCCTGCCATCTGCACGTATCCAACCGACACACACAAGCAAGCTTACGCTTTGAAATTGTTAAGCCGGACAGGGCATCTCTACTAGATGCGCACGCCTGCAAGCAGCTGTACATTGTTCAAAAGGTTTACACCACAACATCCTCCCATGTGGATCTGCAGGCCGGCATCGACGACATCCTCGCCCAGTTTCCAGATGTGTTCAATGGGGTGGGCTGCTGTATCGATACAAGATTCTGCTATGACCTGATGCCAAGCCAGTGGTCCATGCACCACGATGTGTCCCTGCTCCACTGAGAGAGCGCCTGAAGGCACAGCTCAAGGATCTTCAGCAAAAAGGCATCATATCTAAGGTCATGAAGTTAGTTCTCAGCCATGATGAGACAGCCAAAGAAACCCTCTTGCAGCGCGTCATCCGCAACCTCACCAATGGCTGGCAGAAAGGGCAGTGCCCACAATTTTACAATGTGAAGGATGGCCTGACGGTGATCGATGGTATCCTCCTCAAGCTGGACAGGATTGTCATTCCACTCAGTCTCCAGAGCTTGGTGCTGCGCCAGATTCATGACGGACACCTGGGCGTCGAGAAGTGCAGGCGCAGAACCCGGCAAGCTGTCTACTGGCCCGGCATCAGCCAGGACATCACGAACATGGTTCTGAACTGTGCTACCTGTCATAATATCCACTCATGGATATAATGAGATGCAGACAGGCAGTGACTGACATACAGGATAACCATTGAACACACAACACAGAACAACCAATCACCAGACAGGACACTACCACTATAAAACACACAAGGCATCAAGACTCTCTCTCTTCTCACAGGATACAGCTACAGAGATAGTTCAAGTGCACAAGCCAGTAAGCACCGTCTCCATGTGACAGAGCGCCAGTCTGGTCAAGCCAGTAGGAGGTTATCAGTTTAGATTAATGAAGTGTCAACCCACAGCAGATTATGTACAGCAATCAGCAGGTTCAGTAAAACACTGTTGGACCATCTCCTGTGTCGGAAGCCTGTTTCTAGTCTCACTGCATCCAGTTGCAGTCATTGTTAAACCAACTCATTAACACATCACTACCTCTCAGCAGTTCCAGCCAGCGCAGAGCAGGGAGATGCTCCAAAAGCATAACATAGAGACCTCTCCGTGGTCCAAGGTTGGCATTGACCTCTTTCATGCAAATGGTCATGACTGCGTATTGATCATCGACTATTTCTCGAATTACCCTGAGGTGCTGAAGCTCCCAGACCTCGCCTCTCGGACCGTCATCAAAGCCTGTCAGGAGTCATTCTCAAGGCATGGCATCCCAATCACCATCATGAGCGACAATAGCCCGTGCTGTTACAGTCGAGAATAGTCCACGTTTGCCAGGTCATACAATTTCCAGCATGTCACCTCCAGTTCGCACTACCGGCAGTCCAATGGAAAAGTAAAGAAAGGGGTGCACATTGTGAAACAGCTCATCTGCAAGGCTGCGGACTCTGCTTCCGGCATACACCTTGCACTTCTCGAGTACAGGGCGACTACGTTGTCTACTGGCATGTTGCCGGCTCAACTCCTGATGAACAGGGACCTGCGGACGACGCTTCCAGCCATACACCTGCCCAACCTGGATCACCTCCCGGTGCTGCAGAAGATGCAGCAGCTCAGAGACCGTCAAAAGCAGGGCTGTGATGCCCATGCCACTGATCTGGCCAAGCTATCCCCGGCAGACACTGTCCGGATCAAGATACTGGATGGTGGGTGGTCTGCTCCGGCTGTCGTTGTTCGACAGGCCGCACCCCACTCTTATGTTGTGCATATGGCTGATGGCTCCACTGTGCGAAGGAATCGACGGGCACTGCGCAAAGTTGCCTGCCCCCACTTTCTCCTCCATTCCATATGTTGAACTGCCACCTCCTGATACCTCGCACCACGAGGCCACCAGTCAGGCTTCCATCGCACCTGTCAAGTTGCCGTCGTCCTCTCCACCACCTCTCCGGTGGTCGACCATGATCAGAAGCAAGCCTTAGAGACTGGACTTGTGAACGTTTGTTTTGTTTTCTCTGTTCTGTTGTCCTACGTCAGTCACGTTAGACAGACTCATTCACACGTAAACACATTCACATACGAAACATAAAAAAAGGGGAGATGTCATAATACGCAAACATACAGCTAATGAACAGTCAGGACACTCGGGTGGTATCTCACTATAAAAGGGATGAGGCACTCACACCCCGCCTCTTTCCACAGACCAACATACAGAGTGAGACAGGGTGTATCCTCAGCATCACACCCCAGCACATGGCTTAGAGCAAGGCTGGTTCAGTTAGACTGAGTTACTACATTTAGATTAGCAGAGAGTCAAACTCATTGAGAACTGTACTAATAGTCCAATGAAACAGATTGAACTCACTTCAAAGTCTGGAGCATCTTTTACTCAAAACTGCATCAAGTGGCAGCTTGTGTTATTCCAAATCACATAACACAACAGGGGCTACAGGGTTATCGGCCGTCTGATGAATGTCAAGCTCTTAATCAGGCATTGAGTACCTTTGAACACGCGACCCTCACCCAGAACCCCTCTGCAACCAAATATGATGAACCTCTCGCCATCTGTAGGGTTAGTACCAGCTGCAATAGGCTGAGGCTCCAGAGGGGTCACCAATTGACGGCAGGGCAGAAAGGTCATCCATGGACTTGATTGAGGCGGGTAGCAGGCTGACCCCCCCAATCTGCCATCGATCTGCCCAATGAAATACCCCTCCACTGCCACCAAACTCACCATCAGGGAGGGCACAATATTCTTCCCAGTGTTGGCAATTTTTCTGTTGAGGAATCTCAAAGTGAAGCCAGTTCCTTCAGTTGTGTGCCTTTAGATGTCTTCTTGACGTGTTTCATCATGATTGTGAAGCTACTCCACAAATCATCTGTCAAGTTAAATGCAGTGTCCTGTCAATCAATGGAAAATGAGCTCCAAGCTTTTTGGGTTTCACACAACTACTGCACCCAGTTAGAGCAAGTTCCAATTTGGATATGTTCGAATAGGGAGTTAAAAGTGTGAGTGAAAAATTGCTGTAAAGAGAGTAGGCTGTAGATTTAAAAGAACAGATTTCTAGAGGCACAACGAGTTTGTTTTTGTATTCTGTTTTCAGACTTCTTCACTTGCTTCTGACTGCTTCTCACAGGTAGATCATCAGACCCCCAGATCACAATCCTACCAGGGGTATTGAGGAGTTATTCTCATGCTTCTCCTTGGAGCAACCTAAGGATCAGGGTTTTCAAGAAGTGCTTGGTCCCTCATGCTATACAAATGTGTATCTGATGGAGGGTCTTGCCATATACTGCCAAAAATATACGTCTCACCTGATTTTTGTAAGACCTTTGGAGAACATTCCAAGAGCTTTTGCTTTAGACAGTCTTAGTTACATCAGACAAATTTGGTAATTCATGTTTATGGCCACAGATAAATTGACAGAGCAACTTGTACAACAGTACAGGTGGCAATAGGAGTACACAGGAACATTGTTTTACTAGAAAGAGCAATTTAGATAATGCAGATTGTAGTTAAGAAAAGTATTTATTGGTTGCTTTTGCAGATGATCCCATGATCCCATACCTCTCTAATCTCTTCCACAACCCTCCTGGATACCTGCGCTCCTCTAAATCTGATCTCTTGTGTATCCCCAGTTTTAATTGCTGCACTGATTGTGCCTTCGATTGAGTAGGCCGTAATACCCTCCCCACATCTCTCTGCCTCTTTACCCTCATTTCCTCCTTTAAGACTTGCCTTAGTAACCTACTACTTTGACCAACTTCTGGCCATCTGATATGCAATCTCCTTATATGGCTCAGCATCATACTTTATTTTATAATGACGAGGGATAATACGTTACACTATAAATATACAAGTTGTTATGGTAGGCAGCAGAGCGTTGAACTTCCACAGGGGTACTCTGATCATCCAGCGTATCTGCAAAGTAAATCGCAAAGTAAATTGGAGAAATTATGTAAATGTTTTTCAGGAGTTTCCATAGATTATTTGTTCATGTTATGATGAGTGATCAGGTCAACCCTGGAAACTCAACTCGAAAATACTTTTGTAG
This sequence comes from Scyliorhinus canicula, assembly GCF_902713615.1. Taxonomy (NCBI): domain Eukaryota; kingdom Metazoa; phylum Chordata; class Chondrichthyes; order Carcharhiniformes; family Scyliorhinidae; genus Scyliorhinus; species Scyliorhinus canicula. Next base: position 64,304,467 of record NC_052148.1, read on the forward strand.
CTCACATAGTCCCATATAATCATGTGGAATATCAATTGCCCTAATATTACCTGGAAAAACAGCAGAGCAAAAATTTAAAAATGTTTTCAAGTTTGCAGGCTATTTTCATACTCACTTTTTGTTCAATAATGGGCATGTGGGCATCACTGGCTAGGCCAACATTCATTGTCCAGCCTAATTGCCCTTGAGAAGATGGTGGTGAGCCACCTTCTCGAACCGCTGTAGTCCATGTGGTGTTAGTACTTCCACAGTGCTGTTAGAGAGGAAGTTCCAGGATATTGACCCAGCAACAGTGAAGGAACGGTAATATGTGTCCAAGTGAGGATGGTGAGGGGAACTTTCAGATTGCGGATCTGACAGTGTAGTCATTGAAGTTAATGAAGTGTAAAATCAGACGTGGTATCCAATGGGTGTCTGACCAAACCGGCCCCATTCTTGCAGCTGCCTTTGATTCCAATTACAGCTCAGGGGGCGGGATTCTCCCCTACCCGGCCTCCCCAAAGGTGGGGAATTCTCCGCACATTTGGGGGCTAGCCCCGCGCCGGAGCGGTTGGCACCAGAAGACTGGCGCAAAAGACCGGCGGCAGCGGGGCTGGCCGAAAGGCTTTCGCCGGTCGGCGCATGCGCAGGCGGTGACGTCAGCGGCCATCACCACCGGCGCTTGCGTGATGTGGATTTCTCTTCCGCTTCCGCCATGGCGGAGACCGTGGCGGCCGCGGTGGAGAAAGAGTGCACCCAGGGCACTGGCCCGGAGTCTGAGCGGGGGGCCCCGATCGCGGGCCTGTCCACCGTGGGGGCACCCCCCCGGGGTCCGATCGGCCCGTGTCCCGGTCGGGGGGGGGGCGGAGGCTGGCGTCAAACCCGCCCGTTTTTGACGCCAGCCTCACGATTTCTCCCGGGTGCGGAGAATCACGCCCTATAAGTTTTTGTTAAGAAAGAAAATACAGTGTAGCTGTACAGCAAATCATTACACATAGAAGGAAAAATCAAAGAAAAGAGACAATAAGTATAAATAGTGACTTAATGAAGGCACACCCTGACCTTCCGACCTGAGGTCAGAACATCCCATAGGAAAGCAGAATTATTAAATGACCGTAGTAGTCCGACTACCACAGAAAATGCATAGTTTAGTTATGTCACTGAACAATTTTAATGCTGTAATATATTGAGTGCAGACCTCACTGAGCCACACTGCACTCTTGAAAATTGGATCAATGGTGACCAGACGTAGGTTTGGGAGGAGGAATGGGGTTATAGGTGGGAGTGAGAAGGGGAGGTGATCAGAGATGGTCTTCTCCATGACACAATGGGACCAGGCATGAGCCACATGGGATGGCAAAGGATTTAGTCCCACTGAAGGAAGCAAGTGTGTGCGCGCTGCTGGACAGTGAAGAGATATGATGTAGTTGTGCTGGCTCGGTGGAGTCTCTCCTCTCTGGGGAAGCTGGAGACAATTGGGATGGCTCCCTTTGCATGACCCAAGATTCAAACCCTGTAGGAGAGACGAGAATAAGGTATTGTCAAGGACCTGGCCAACTCATCAGGTATATCAGCAAAACCAAGCCCATAGATTTAAAAAAAAAAAATTTTAGATTGCCCAATTCATTTCTCCCCAATTAAGGGGCAATTTAGCATGGCCAATCCACCTACCCTGCACATCTTTGAGTTGTGGGAGCAAACATGGGGAGAATGTGCAAACTTCACACGGTCAGTGCCCAGGGTCAGGATCAAACCTGGGACCTCAATGCCATAAGGCAGCAGTGCTAACCACTGCGCCACCGTGCTGGCCCCCCCCCCCCCCCCCCCCCCCCCCCCGCCAAGCCCATAGATGACAGTGGTCAAGGAGGCACAGTCGATATCAGCTAGGAATTTTCTCAAATGTCACTCACCTGAGGACAGACTCAGCAAGTGACTGATCTGGGGAAGTCCCTTTATTTTCTGTCCATGCCATCTTCTGGATAGAGTATGTGCGCTCTCCTGAAGAATGAGGGGAGACTTGGCGGCCCTCCCTCAATGCTTACAGCTTGACATTGACCGAACTGTTATGCTCTTCAACGATACCTCCTTCTCAAGTTGCTCCAAATGTGAGGGAAGCTGACATCTCACTGATGTGACTGGGCATTCACTCTGACAATATTAGGAAGCACTATGGACATAGTCTGCTGTGCTCATGTACATGTAGATGTACATGCTCATGGGCCTATTTGTATCAATGGTGCTGAGGTGGAGATAATAATAATCGCTTATTGTCACAAGTAGGTTTCAATGAAGCTACTGTGAAAAGCCCCGATTCGCCACATTCCAGCACCAGTTCGGGGAGGCCGGTACAGGAATTCAACCTGTGCTGCTGGCATTGTTCTGCATTACAAACCAGCTGTTTAGCCCACTGTGCTAATCCAGCCACCTACGCCGACGCTACGACCAAGAAAGCACAACAGCGGCTAACTTTCTTTGGAAACTAAGGAAATTCAGCATGTCCACATTGACTCTGGCCAACTTTTACAGATGCACCATAGAAAGCATCCCATCTGGCTGCATAACAGCCTTGTATGGCACCTGGTCAATCCAAGATCGTAAGAAACTACAGAGAGTCGTGAACACAGCCCAGTCCATCACCTTAACCATCTCCCATCCGTTGACTCTGTCTACACCTCCTGCTGTTATATTACACAGATTTAATATATATATTACTCATTTGTCTTGCTGAGTTGTATTTAACTTGATGATAAAGTCTTCCAGTTGATGACAAATTATTTATTGAGTAACAAAATAATATACTTGTGAATTAATTTACTTTAATACTTTGGCTATTAATAGACTTAACTAAGATTAGATTAAATTAACAATTAATATAATACACTACACTCTGAGCTGATCACATCTATCCACTAGCTGCAATACACACGCACTACACTAAGAAAGAGCGGGAACCTCCTTATATAGTTCCTGTTAGTTTTGCCATCTAGTATTCATCTGACTGTACTGTCTTCACATTAACTAATCATGCATTAACATATACAGAGATCACTACACCTGCTGTCTTGGTAAAGTGGGCAGAACAATCACATATTCCTCCCACCTGGGTTATTCTCTCTTCCAACCTCTTCAATTGGGCAGGAGATACAAAGGTCTGAGAACACACACTAACAGATTCAAAAACAGCTTTTTCCCCGCTGTTACCAAACTCCTGAATGACCCTCTTATGGACTGAACTGATCTCGCCATACATCTTTAACCGATATCTATGTGTTTACATTGTGTATTTATCATATCATAGAATTTACAGTGCAGAAGGAGGCCATTCGGCCCATCGAGTCCACACCGGCCCCTGGAAACAGCACCCCACCCAAGGTCAACACCTCCACCCTATCCCCACAACCCAGTAACCCCACCCAACACTAAGGGCAATTTGGACACTAAGGGCAATTTATCATGGTCAATCCACCTAACCTGCACATCTTTGGACTGTGGGAGGAAACCGGAGGACCCGGAGGAAACCCACGCACACACGGGGAGGATGTACAGACTCTGCACAGATAGTGACCCAAGCCGGAATCGAACCTAGGACCCTGGAGCTGTGAAGCATTTGTGCTATCCACAATGCTACTATATTTTTCATGTATGGAATGATCTGTTTGGACTGTACGCAGAACAATACTTTTCACTGTACCTCAGTGCACACGACAATAAGTCAAATCAAAATTCAAAATGAAAACATGCTGTTACGTACAGAGTTATAAGCCTGTCACCTTCCCACATCTTAATAATAATAATAATCGCTTATTGTCACAAGTAGGCTTCAATGAAGTTACTGTAAAAAGCCCCCAGTCACCATATTCCGGCACTTGTTAGGGGAAGCCGGTACAGGAATTGAACCCGCGCTGCTGGCATTGTTCTGCATTACAAGCCAGCTATTTAGCCCACTGTGCTTAACCAGCCCCTGATCTTATGATCTTATGAGATCATTGAAGCACTTGCAGCATTGGACCCACGGATTCCTGGTCACACCGTGACAGCGCACCTACTCCGCCACCTTCATCCATGCCTCCTGGAGGGAAAGGATTTGTCTGGTCCAATGCTGGGAAAGAAATCTGTTGCCTCTTGCCCACAGCCTTGTTGAGGACCTTCCGGGAGGCATCTGACAATATGAGGGCTGCCCATGCTCACCTGATCTAGTAGCACCAGTCTAATTCTGTTCTTCACCCCGAGCAGCCATGTCCATAGCAGGCAGCCAGCCCAGTCATGGGTGGCACTTTTCAAAGGCCCTTTGGTGACTGTGACCCTGGCGCCGAGCTGGCAGCCAGATTCCCAAACCAGAATTGAAAATATGGCTCATGGTGTCCACATAGCAATGAGTGTGCAGTCAATGACACCCTGTACCGTGAGGCATCCTTACAAACGGTATGCTTGCTTGCTCTACCTGCTGCTGTTTAGCAAGACGGTTTAAAATGCTGTCAGTGAAATGAAAAAGAGCCTTGAGGTGATCTTCCTTAATGAACAATGAACAGCACATAGTGAAATATTGCAAAAATACCCCCAACTCCAGCCTGGAAGGACTCAGAAGCATAAAGGTTCATTCCCACGGTCACCTTTGCAGTCATTGTTAATGGAAACATGCATAGAAGTATGCACAGGAGTAGGCCATTCAGGCCTTCGAGTCGTTTCCGCCATATATTATGATCATGGCTGATCATCAAATTCAATACCCTGACCCCACCTGCCCACCATATGCTTGATCCATTCAGCCCCAAGCGCTATGTCTATAGAAACATATGGTACCTTCCCTTGTATTGAAGCTGCAGGTGTCAAATTTCAGTAAAGGTGAAACTGCAGCAAAAACATCTCGTACCTTGTTCCTCACTGAGTGTTAGGTAGCCCAAATGCTGCCGGAAGCCCCTGGGTGAATGTGGTCTCCTGGTGAGTGCCTACCTCCAGCTCTTCCTCCTCCATCTTCTGGAAGCTTGGCCCATCCTGTGTGAATTCTGTTCACTCTATGTTGTGTCCCAAGGGGAATGGCTACATGCCTTGCCACATCTGGAAGGAACTGATTTGTGCACATAGCCCCTCAGTATCTACCACACCACTCTCCATAGTCTTTTCCAACTTGAAAAAACTACAGAAACCACCATAACATATGGAACCAAAACAACAGCAGCTAGTTGTGCTGGTTGTCTGGTCACCATTGCTGGTGTTTAACCAGGCCAGTGAAGGTATCAGGCAGCCCATCCACCTCCTACTCTCAACTAATAGCAACTTAAGGGCCTGCTCCTACCACCACTGGTATTTTAGCTACAGTAGGAAGTATCCATGTCATAAAGCAAGGCTCTTGTGAGCTGTTCATGTTTGGGCACCCTGTGCCAATTTCGGAACTACCCTTGCCTCACAGTACTGCCCACCTACTGCATGTTTGCCATTTTCCCAAACTCAATTGCCTTCAATGGGGCCTCCCAGACTGGTCATAGCAGAACGTTCCAATCTACCTTCTTATCTGACTCCACCGGCAACCATCAGTGATTAGTTTGCAAGTCTGGGAGGTGTGACTTCCTGTGGAATTTGTGCCCTGAGTCAATTAATGGCCCAATAGGGTTGGGGTCAGGGCCACAACCTACACATGAAATTCCAGCCATAGGGTCTGGCGTGATACATCTCCAAAGTGTACATGTATGGCAGAGGTGCCAAAACAATGGCCAACATATTGGATTCGTTTGTTGCAATTTCATATCCAAACATTGAATTTGTAGATGTAAAATTCCCTTCTGTTATTTTATTGGTTTTCATAGAATCATAGAATTTACAGAGCAAAAGGAGGCCATTTGGCCCATCGAGTCTGCACCTTGGAAAGAGCACCCATCCACAACTCCATCCTATCCCCGTAACCCAGTAAATGTTGCTCGTTCTGGGTGAGTGTGCTTAACACTCAATTTGGCTCTGTTTCGTTACTTAGCTCTGGAGTCGCCAGGTATCGTTAAGATACCGCCACAAGTTTCAAGGTCAAGTTCAAAGCAATAAAACCATACACCAATTAGTAAGTTCAAACAAATGAGTTTATTATAATACAATTATAATACTATTCATGCACACGCTAAGATGATTAAACTATTCCTACCACTAAATAAACCAATATTTATCTTAAAGGGAACTGCCGGATCAGGGGACAAGGCCTTTTGCTCTGCACTGGGTCTGCAGACTTCAGGTTGGTACGGGTTAAAAGGGGTCAGGAGTGTCTATCTCTGGTAGCGATCGTTGTGAGGCACTTATTTGCTGGTGGCTGCTGTCCGAACCGAACCTATCTCTCCGTCAAGGTCTTCTTCGGTAAAGGCTGGTCGAGAGGGCTGGTCAAGAGAGGAGGGCTGGTCAAGAAGAACAAACTAAGTTTGGGACCTGTCTTTTATAGGTCCTAGGGCTTCGCGCCCTTTTGGGCGGACCCTCTATCTGCTGGGGATCGATTGGGTCTTTTCTCAATCGATTTGTTTGAATCCCCCCAATACTGAGGCTGTCCCTCGGCTACTGGGCGGGCCTTCAGGTGCTTTGTCTTCGAACCCCGCTGGTGCCGGGGTGTCTGGTATCCTATACAATGTTCCAATCACTTCCCTATTTGTGTCCATTGTCCCTGGGATCGTTCCATTACTATGCTAACTATCCCGGAGATTGCCTCATTAGTATGCGGAATGTTTGTTTCGGTGCTGTCTGCTCTCTTAGCAGACAGAATACACAGTGGCTTGTTGCAGCCTGCTTGTGCTGCAAACTTTGTCCATTTTACCCTGCAAGCTTTGCGTTCCTCCATTTTGTATTGAGGGAGTGGCCAACTTCGGTGGCTACATAACCCTGCCCAACCTTTTATTTGGACACTAAGGGCAATTTAGCATGGCTAATCCACCTAATCTGCGTGTCTTTGGACTGTGGGAGGAAACCGGAGCACCCAGAGGAAACCCACGCAGACACGGAGACCCGGGGCCCTGGAGCTGTGAAGCCACTGTGCTAACCACTATGCGACCGTGTTGAATGGCTGGTGCCACCTCTAAAACAGAAAACCAAAGAATTTGATATTAAAGCGAGTGATATCCAGACATCTCCACAGAGCAAACCAGTTGGAGCAAAATTTAATGTGAAAATAAACTGGACCGGTTTAGCAGCATCGAATAAAATTTCATAAATGGAACTCACATTCCTCAAATATTCCTTTAAGAAAATGCCATGTGCCCTCTCAATATTACAAACATCAATCATAGAATTTATCATTGAATTTACAGTGCGGAAGGAGGCCATTCGGCCCATCGAGTCCGCACCGGCTCTTGGAAAGAGCACCGACCCAAGGTCAACACCTCCACCCTATCCCCTTAACTCAGCAACCCCACCCAACACTAAGGGCAATTTTGGACACTAAGGGCAATTTTATCATGGCCAACCCACCTAACCTGCACATCTTTGGACTGTGGGAGGAAACCGGAGCACCCGGAAGAAACCCACGCACACACGGGGAGGATGTGCAGACTCCGCAGACAGTGACCCAAGCCGGAATCGAACCTGAGACCCTGGAGCTGCGAAGCAATGATATCTAGTAGTATCAATCCAGAAGTATATTTGTAAGTGTGCCAAAGTCTATAGACTTCCAAAAAATGTCATTCTTTTCTCACAATATTAGCTTCAATCTTAACTTTGAGAAGGATTTGAATGGGCAGTAACCACGGAAAGTGTGAACCCCACTCTGCCCTCCCACCAACTTCAACCTTTGCAGCATGCAGTCAGCCAAGTGTCTACTATAGGTGGCTTCCTTATGCAGTACCTGTGTTAAATAGGATCCTTCTGCCTTCTGGTGGGTGTGACACTTGCGAAAGAGAAGGTTACAATTCTAGGGGGTAAATCACTGTGGACAGCTTAACTGGGCCTCCTGGAGCACAAGGGTAAGATCAGTCCTAGAGAGTTAGCAGAAGAATATCAGCTACAGTTATATTCTGTATCTTGCAATTGCCATTTTACAATAAGGTCTATTCATAAAGTCAATTGAAAAAGGCTTGGTTCTCTTTCTAAGGATTGCTTGTTCCAGCAATTTGAAAATGCATCGTTTTTGAAAGTGCCAGACCCAATCATTTTGTGCCTCATTATCTGTATTCAAATAATGGTGATTGCCTAAATGATATGGAACTCACACTGTTGTTGAAGGCTAATAAATAATGTATGTATGGTAATACAGGTACTGACATGCTGTTACCTGCCACTTGTACAGAACACAGTACTACACGCCTATATATTCTGTCATGAAAAGTTCCTGTTGTACTATAAACCACTTCAGTTTCCTTCAGATTAGCACAAAACGCTGAAGAGAAGAAATTCTGAATTTTGGATTATGTTGCACCTAAACGTAAAATATTGTGTGGGGTGGGGGAGTTGCAGAGTATATTTTCTACCTCTGAAAAGGCTAAAACTTGTAAATAAAGCTCCCTTTGAATTCCACTCAATGCGAGATGAAGGCTTGCATAATTAGTCTCTAAGCAACTTGGACTATTCATACATTATCAACAGAGGGTTTAATGATGTCAGACTAAATCCTAATGTGTTCTCCAACTTCCCACAGTGTTTAGGAATTGAAAGTGGCAATGATAAATCATTTGATAGCACTTTAACTTACATAATACTGTCAGCAGAATGAGTGCTGAAATCTAACTCATGGTAGGAGGCTTGGGGTAGAATTGGGACATTTAATCATGCAGAAGAATTAAACAATGTGCACTTTGTATTACACAAGAGCCTTAAATAGTTGTAGAAATGAAAGGGGCACTTGAGCATACTCCTACACAGTAACTGCACATGGTTGCAGCTTAGTCTACCCTATAAATGCTGGCAAGGTCATAGAGGAGTTTAGCAGTGTCTTCCTTGCTATTTCAATCTGTTCAGGGATATTTCTATTCTGACATATGGAGCGAGATTCTCCGGCCACGCCCGCCCGGCGACCGGAAATTCTCACCCGAGGTCAATGGACTTTTAAATGGTCCGCGTCTCGCCCATGGCAATCATGCAGTGGGCGGAGCGGAAGAATCCAGCCCACGATTTTGGGAAAAATCAGCTTACATTTTGCAGTGTTTCACACTGATTTAGTAAAGGCAGCAGTAAGAAATTAGATGAATCTATGCCCATTTATAGAATCCCTACAGTACAGAAGGTTATAGGTTAAGGCAGGGGGACATAGGTAGAGTGCTCATTCAATGGGTTAGTGGAGACTCGATGGGCCGAATGGCTTGCTTCTGTAAATTAGGAATCCTATGATTCTCTATAGTAAGGCCATTAAACCTTCTCCTTGCACTTGAGATAGATGAGTTAATACTGTTAGGAAAACAAAAGTAGTTTTAAAGGAATTAGATTTGTATTGGTTGAAACAGGATATAGTTTTAAGTGTGTTTCTATGCCCAGAAGGGTAAAACTTATAATTAGATTCATGTTGGACAAAAGTGCTTGTATGTGTGAAGGTTGGTTCAGTTCGAACTGCGTTTCTATTGTGCTTAGATGGGGCTATGGTGTGAAGAATAAATAAAAAGCACAAGCATGTGGGGTTACTTAGCAACTGAGGCCTTGTAAGGTAGAGAAGCTTTAAGTTTCAATTTAACTAATTTAATTGCAGTTGGAGATATGTAACGAGAAAGAAGGCAGCTCTCACAGCTCTGCCAGAAGCAGGTAGCTTAGAAGGCTAGACAGGGAACATATCTCTCAGCTTTGCCAGATGAAAAGCCATGTCGTGTGCAGAGATCAAAAGGGCAGTTTGTTAAGAAAACTAGAGAAATGAAAAGAAAAGTCCAAGTCTGAAGTTAAGAGAACAGAGACTAAGGTATTGTTTAGAAGAATTCCAGGAAGAATAAACAAAGTGTTCTGAGTTAAAGAGCCCACTGCAGTAACTAGATTCAAAGTGGGACAGCAGACGTCAGAGGTAGATGAAACATTTGATATCATTTGAGTACAATCTAGGAATTGAGAGTTAAAGCAACTGTGAGCAGTTTTCACAGCGGTCAAGACAAAGGAATCCTAAAGGGGTTTGTGTAAAATTCTGGACAGGATTCGCTGGTGAAAGTAGACCAGAAGCTTGGGGTAGGATGTGCCGGCTGGTTATGCCAGTGGGTAATTCCGGTCCCATGCAGTCACACGGGTTTCATGGCGATGAAGGTGCTGTCAATGGGAAATCCCATTGACAATGGCAGGACCAGTATATCCTGCTGTCGGGCCACCTCCACTGCTGAAAAAATGCTACGGGCTGATGGGAAAATCCCACTCTTTGTTTAAGCAGTCACTTGGAAAACCTGGGCTGGATTTTGGAATGCAAACCACTAAAGGAAAGCATTGTTATGAGAGAAAATTTTAAAGGACGTTTTTGGGAGTGGAGTTTTGAAACTCTCATGTGATCATCATTTGGAGGGATTCTGAGGAGAAATCCACAGACAATAACTTGGGTTCAGTGTAGAGTGTGTATATTTGACCACAGTCATCTATGTGCTTATGTAATGAAAACATTGTCGATTTAAGATGTACTTTTTAATCAGTGTTAACTTAAAACCTGTGCGTATTTGTTAAGTTAAGGGGTGTAAAGGGGTTTTGTATCATTATCCATTTTTTTTCATGTTTAATAGATATTTTTGATTTTGTTAAAACCAAAGTGAGAGTGACTGCCCTTGACACCCAAGTCTGGATTTGACAAGTGTCAAGGAGCACCAGCAAAATGGAAGTCAATGAAATCAGGGGGAAAGCTCTCCACTGGTTGGAGTCATAACTAGTACAAAGGAAAATGGATATGATTGTTGGAGATCAGTCACCTCAGCCCTGGGACATCACTGCAGGAGTTCCTCAGGCCTAACCATCTTCAGCTGTTTTCTCAATTACCTTACAACATAAGGTCAACACCCTTCATCACTACTCCACAGATACTGAAGCCGTCCCTGACCATATGCAGCAAGATCTGGATAATATTCAGGCTTAGGCTGATAAGTGGTGAGTAACATTTGCACCACAAAATTGCCAGGTAGCACGGTAGCACAAGTGGATAGCACTGTGGCTTCACAGCACCAGGGTCCCAGGTTCGCTTCCCCGCTGGGCGTTGTGCGAAGTCTACACGTTCTCCCCTTGTCTGTGTGGGTTTCCTCCGGGTGCTCCGGTTTCCTCCCACAATCCAAAGACATGCAGGTTGGGTGGATTAGCCATGCTAAATTGCCCTTAGTATCCAAAAAAGGTCAGGCGGTGTTATTGGGTTATGGGGATAGGGTGGAAGTGAGGGCTTAAGTGGGTCGGTGCAGATTCGATGGGCCGAATCGCCTCCTTCTGCACGATATGTTGTATGTCCAATGACCATCTGAAAGACGAGATAATCTAACCATCTACTGTTGACATTCAATGGCATTACCATCACCAATTATAAAAGTCTTTGAGGTTACCATCGACCAGAAACTGAACTGGACCAGTCATATAAATACTATGGCTGCAATCAGGCTGGAAACTTTCTGGAGACTAAATAATCTGATTCCCAAAGCGTGACCATAATCTACAAGACACAAGTCAGGAGAGTGATGGAATAGTCTTCCCTTGCCTGTATGAGTGCAGCTCCAACAACACTCAAGAAGCTTGACACCATCCAAGAAAAGCCGCCCTTAATCGACACTCTATTTTCCACCTTCAACTTTCACTCCCTCCACCTCTGACACAGTAGCAGCAGAGTGTGCCATCTGAAAGATGCACTTCAGGAACTCACTGAGACTCCATCAACAGTATTGTCCAAACTTGTGACTTCTACAACCTCAGAAGCAAAGGGCAGCTGATGCATGGGAGCACCACCAAGATCTCCATCAAGTTACACAGCATCTCACCAGCGAGGCCCACATCCCATGATTGTTTCTGAGGTTGGTGGTCCTGACTCCAGTGTGCACTGCGCTATTCTCCCCCACCCCCCAACCCCTCCCGCTGGGAATGAGTATCTTGTTATTTGGAGCACCTTTCTTCAAGAGAGGTACAGCAAGCCAGGAATTTTTCCAACTTTATGCACCTGCCTCAGGAGTGAAAATCCAGGCTACAGTGTCTGTTCAGACACCAAATGCTGACAATGGAAATTGGTGAGCACAATGATGATGGACAAATGAAACAGGGTAAGGGTGACTTATTGGAGAAAGATATAGAAAAACTGTGAATGGTAAATATCAGATTAAAAATTGAAATTCAGTGAATGCACGGCTATGAGTCAGCATCAAAAAGACAGGAGGCTGTTTTGAATCCTTCATCCAAATTACATTAACTATTAGGTTAATTCAGGTCAGTGTCTCCCTTCCTGAATGCTATTCATTGTTATTTACAAACTCTTGCAACACTTGGCCCCTGGGCAAACCAACATACTTCCCTTGGAGATCAAAAAAGAGATTGGCATTTTGGAATAGTGTGATTTCATCTTTTTATCCTCTTTTATTTTTGCTTTTCCCAATTGTTTGCAATGTATTGTCTGAGTTATCATGAAAGCTGACAAAAAGGGATTTTGGATTTGGATTGGATTTGTTTATTGTCACGTGTACCGAGGTACAGTGAAAAGTATTTTTCTGCGAGCAGCTCAACAGATCATTAAGTACATGGGAAGAAAAGGGAATAAAAGAAAATACATAATAGGGCAACACAAGGTATACAATGTAACTACATAAGCACCAGCATCGGATGAAGCATACAGCGGTGTAGTGTTCATGAGGTCAGTCCACAAGATGTCCTCCCCTAGGAATTTGAAACTGCTAACCATCTCCACCTCGGCCCCGTTGATGCTGACAGGGGTGTGTACTATACTTTGCTTCCTGAAGTCAATGAACTACTCTTTAGTTTTGCTGGCATTAAAGGAGAGATTGTTGTCGCTGCACCACTCCACTAGGTTCTCTATCTCCCTCCTGTATTCTGACTCATCATTATTCGAGATCCGACCCACTATGATTGTGTCATCAGAAAACGTGTAGATGGAGTTGGAACCAAATTTTGCCACGCAGTCGTGTGCGTACAGGGAGTAGAGTAGGGGGCTAAGTACGCAGCTTGCAGGGCTGTAGTATTGTGGACCATTGTGGAGGAGGTGTTGTTGATCATTCTTACTGATTGTGGTCTGTTGGTCAGAAAATGTAGGATCCAGTTAAAGAGTGGGAGCCAAGTCCTAGGTTTTGGAGCTTTGATATGAGTTTGGCTGGGATTATGGTGTTGAAGGCGGAGCTGTAGTATGTAGGAGTCCTTGTTGTCGAGATGCTCTAGGGATGAGTGTGGGGCCAGGGAAATGGCGTCTGCTGTGGACCGGTTGTGTCGGTATGTGAATTGCAGTGGATCAATTGGCGTTCTGAGAGTATGGAGGTGGTGCGCTTCATGATCAACCTCTCGAAGCACTTCATTATGACTGAAGTCAGGGCCACCGGGCGGTAGTCATTGAGGCACGTTGTCTGGTTCTTCTTTGGCATCGGTATGATGATGGTCTTCTTGAAGCAGGTGGGGGCCTTGGAGTGGAGTAGGGACAGGTTAAAGATGTCCGCGAACACCTCTGCCAGCTGGACGGCGCAGGCTCTGAGTGCACAACCAGGGATCCCGTCCGGGCCCGTCGTCGTCCGAGGGTTCACTTTCAGGAAGGCCGATCTGACTTCGAAAGCTGTGATGGTGGGTATGGGTGAGTTATGGGCTGCTGGGCACACGTTCAAGTAGACGGCTCATGACCTCCCTCTCAAGGGCAATAAAAATGTTGGCCTAGCCGATGAGAATAAAAAAAACTCCTCCACTTTCATCATGTAAATCTTTTCTGAATGATTTCAAGGGCTTCTATATCTGTTTTTTAATGACATGGAGATTAAAGCTTTTCACAGGACTCCAAACATGGTGTGACCAAGACTCTATACATGATTCACATAATTTACCTACTTTTCAATTCTATTCTCTTGAATTGAAGTCCAGTGCTGGATCTTTATCACAACATTAATTTGTGTTACTGTATTCCGAGCTTCCTCTGTCCCTCTACCCAAGGGCTTCCCAAATTGTAGGTCTGAGACAAGGGACGGAATTCTCCGACCCACCGGGGGGCCCAGGGCCAGCGTCAATCCCGCCCACGCCATGGCCCGAATTCTCCACCACCCGGAATCGGCGAGGGCGGGAATCACGCTGCGCCGGTCGGCGGGCCCCCCGCTGCAATTCTCCGGCCCACGATGGGCCGAAGTCCCGCCGCTGACAGGCCTCTCCCGCTGGCGGGAATCAAAGCACATCTGGTACCGCCGGGATTGGTGGCGCGGGCGGGCACCGGGGTCCTGCGGGGGGCGTGGGGCGATCTGGCCCCGGGGGGTGCCCCCATGGTGGCTGGCCCGCGATCGGGGCCCACCGATCGGCGGGCGGGCCTGCGCCATGGGGGCACTCTTTTTCTTCCAGCCCGCCATGGCCTTCACCATGGCGGGGGCGGAAGAGACCCCCTCCCCAGCGCATGCTGACGCAACGGCGCATGCGCGGACTTTCGCTGGCCCCGGCTGGGGCCGTTCGCGCCGGCCTGCAGAGCAGGAGCCACTCCGGCGTGGGCCTAGCCCCTAAAGGTGCGGAGGCCCGACGCTGGAGTGGTTCACGCCACTCCGTCCCGCCGGGACCCAGCCCCTCCGGGTAGGGGAGAATCCCGGCCAAGATTTTGGGGTTGCAAGTTCCAAGGCCACAATGGCTGTCATAGAGATTGGACTCAGTGCTAACAGATGCATTGTTAACCGAGACCTCTTCTATTCCTAACTTTCTTTCCAAAGGTAGGCATGCCTTAATGGACCGATCTTTGAGGCCTGATTCATGCTCCACAAATGCTAGTGAAAAGATAAGCTATTTCATTAAAAACAACAGCAGTTTTAAGACGCCCAAATAAGTAACCACTATTATGGAGGACACCAAAGAAATCAATCTTTAGTAATGCTAAACAGGAAACAAATATCTATTAAAATTGGAATCATAGAATAGTGCAACACAGAGTATTTTACCCAGTGAGTCAGTACTGGCACTTTCAAAGAGCCCTCCAGTTAGTCTCAGCCTGCTGCTATATCCTGTCATTTCTGGTTAGTTATCAACAAGGCCATTCTTGACAATTATTTGTCTCTTAAAATATACACCAGGATTTTACAGCCCCTCCTGCCCTGTGGGATTTCATGTTCCTGTGGAATTGAATGGAGATTTAAACTGCGTGCTGAATCCGCTACGGGAAAGACACACCGCAGTGGGGCCGTAACATCTTGGCCATAGTCTCCTGGTCGGGGTACAACTCCACAGCATCGAACCCTCACCCTCTGCCTCTTACCCCCACCCCCACCCCCACAGCCCCCGCCCTTCAACCCCTCTCTCCCCACTTCACATGTCAACCTCAACAGTGACAGCAGGAGCTTTTGACCTGATGTATTTACTGCCAATCCCAATGTTATCGCCACTCCTAATGTCTTTGACTTCAATCCCTGAGTAGACTATACTAAAGATTGATCACCAAAAATCAGTTTTAAAATTAAGCACAAATTCTTGTCCAAGTGACCAGAATTTAAAAAAAAAATTTTTATTGTTTTTTTTTTGGTATACATAACAAATATAAATACGAACAGAACAGTGAGAATTTTGCAAGGGAGCACCTGGGCAGCACCCTTAAAGTTATTTACATTGAGATCAGTTTTAACTATTTACATGGATTTTTCACAATCTCTTCTTTCTTGTGTCCTTTCTTCACAGCATTTGCTGTGGCCATTGTGGATTACTCTCCGCCGATTTTTCCTTCTCTTTTCTCCCCCTGGTACCTATTGTTGTTGCTCCGGCCCCCCCCCCCCTGTGGCCACTGGCTCTCCAGTTGGGTTTGGTTATACTTTCCTATTTCCCCGGACCCTTCCCCCTTTCCCCTCGCTACCCCCTTTCTTCCCTTCTGTGTCGTGACAACTGTCCCTTTGTCCTTGTCCCCCCCCCCTGGGTCTGATTCCCCCTCCCTCCCACCAGGCCGCCCTCTGCAGGAATGACGCCAAGGTCCCGCCGGGTAAGACCACATGTGAACGGCAGCGGCGGGATTTGGGCTATCTTGGCGACCACTCGGCCCATCCCGTGTGGAGAATTGCCGGTGGGGGGGGGGCCGCATAGAGCGGGCCCGACTGGCGCCGCACCGACTGCGGCGGCATCATAGGCGCCGATTCTCCGGTCACCGGAGAATTGACAGACCGGCGTCGGGGCGGCATCGCGTGAATCGTGCCAGGCCTGGCGATTCTCCGACCCGACCATGGGGTCAGAGAATCCCACCAATGGACTCCAAGAAAGGCCCAGTGAGGTCCGCAGGTAGCCTTACCCAGGAACATTACCCTGGCCTTTCCGAGGGGTGAAGAGAGGCCAAGGGAAGAGCTTCTGGTGCTCCTGATATACCGGCATCTTCAAATGACCCACTTGATGTCCCCATCAATTCCTGACCACAAGACATAGCTTTGTGCTAGCTTCTTAATTTTTGAAGCTCCGGGGTGACCATTGTGCAATTCCAGCAGGATCAGTTCCTCATCCCACTGGGATGACCATGTGTACTCTCCACAGGAGGATGCATCTTTGACACTCAGTTCCAGTTGTTTTTGGATGTAGGGCTGCTGGGGGGCGGGGTGGGGGTGGGGGTTTCCTCTGCAATACATTATATAACAACATATGGCGGAGCTTTGCCAATGTGAGATAATTCTGCATCGACGCACGTATCCGTGTGGCCATCACCGGCGGAGTGTCTATAAAGTTTAAAGTTGCCGACTTCTGGTGGCGGCCATGGAATGAGTGGTTGCACATGTGGCAGCTCCCGCTCAAGGCGGTCATTTTTTGGTGCTTTTACCCGTTCGCTGGGCGGATGCTTTGGTGGGAAAAGGTTTAGAGGTGGTTGAGGGAAGTTAAACTCCACTGATGGTGCTGTTGGATGGATCCATGGACCAGAAGTGGGTCAAGAAGAAGAGAGCTGCTGAAGCAAGAAATTCTTTCTGCACTACAGGTGAAGATGGCGGAGGGTAAAGTGCCAACCCTGCTTACATAGTGGTTGACTGAGCAGGTGGTGGACTTCTTAAATGAGAAGATCACCGGTGAGAGGAGGGAAGCCCAAAAGGACCTAGCCAAGGCGGTGGAACCACTAAAAGCTGGAATTGATCAGATGGAATGGAGGCTGGTGTCCCAGGGCCAGGCTATTCGGAAGGTGGAGGAGATGGTGGGGGAGCATGAAAAGTAGGATACCTTGTTGGCAGCCGGCCAGATCGCAATGATGCGGGAGACCTAGAAGTGGCAAAAAGGAGAAGGTGGAGGATCTGGAGAACCACTCCCAAAGACAAAACCTAAGAATCGTGGGGATGCCAGAGGGCATTGAGGGAGCGGATGGTGGCTCATTTGTAGCCAAGATGTTGGAGAAGCTGATGGGGGAGAGGGCTTTTGACTAGCCCCTGGCGTTTGACAGGGTGCATAGGGCGCTGATGGGGAAGCCGCAGGCGAACGGGTCGCCGAGGGCGATGGTGGTCCAGCCCCACCGATTGCTCGGCAAGGAGAAGATATTACGGTGGGCAAGGCAGGTGAGGAGGTGTACCTGAGAAGGTAATGAGCTCCGGGTGTGCCACGACTTCGGCGCAGAACTGGCGAAGAGGAGAACCGGGTTTAATTGAGTGAAGGCTGTCCTATTTAGGAAGGGGGTGAAGTTCGGGATACTCTACCCAGCCCGCCCTGGGTGACTCACAACGGCTGAGAATATTATTTTGGGACACCTGGGGCGAAATTCTCCTCTACCCGGCAGGGTGGGGGGTCCCGGCGTAACAGAGTGGCGCAAACCAGTCCGGCGTTGGGCCTCCACAAAGGTGCAGAATTCTCTGCACCTTTAGGGGCTAGGCCCGCGCCGGAGTGGCTCCCGCTCCACCGACTGGCTCCCAAACTGGCACCAACGGCCTTTGGCGCTACGCCGATTGGCATCGGGGCTGACTGAAAGGCCTTCGCCGGTCGGCGTGCGTCCGCGCATGCGCCGGAGCGTCAGCGGCCGCTGACGTCACCACCGGCGCATGCGCGGTGGAGGGGGTCTCTTCCGCCTCTGCCATGGTGGAGGCCGTGGCGGCGGCGGAAGAAAAAGAGTGCCCCCTCGGCACTGGCCCGCCCAGTGGTGGGCCCTGATTGCGGGCCAGGCCACCGTGGGGGCACCCCCTGGGGTCCGATCGCCCCACGCCCCCCCCCCCCCAGGACCCCGGGGGCCCGCTTGCGCCGCCAATCCCGTCGGCACAGAGGTGGTTTAAACCACGTTGGCGGGAGAGGCCTGACAGCGGCGGGACTTCGGCCCATCGCGGGCCGGAGAATCACCGCGGGGGGCCCACCGATCGGCGGGGCGCAATTCCCGCTCCCGCTGATTCCCGGGTGGCGGAGAATTCCGGCCACGGCGGGGGTGGGATTTACGCCGGCCCCGGGCGATTCTCCGACCCTGCGGGGGGTCGGAGAATTCTACCCCAGAGGAGGCAATGGAATTTTTAAGGGACAATGGACTGGCAGGAGAAGGTGGACATTGAACTGTAGAGGAGGTGTGAGAAGATGTTGGGTTTTTTCTGCTTTTTCTGTTTTTACTGCCTTTGTTTGTTGGTTATAGGAGAACCTCTCTTCTTTGAGAGGTCTTGTTGGGTTCTGTGTCGGGATAAATTTGGGAAACACGGAAGGTGAGTGCACCTTTTTCTTATGTCACTGTTTTCTGTGCTATGGAGGTGTGTGAGCGGGGGGGGGATGGGGAGAGGTGTCAGTGGGGTGTAGGAGGTTTGGTGCCATGGGCAGGGGCTGCCTGGCTAGCTGGGTGGATAGTTAACTGGAGTGCAGTGGGGGGTGAGCAGGTGGTTAGTGCAGCAGAGGAGGATGGGATTTTTGTTTTGCTTAGGGGAGGGGAGAGGGGAGGGGGCTGCTGAAAAATATGTGCTTGCTGTGGCGCAGCATATTGGAGGTGGTGACGGTGGACATCCGAGGGGGGCCTGGAGAGTTGTGTGATGGTGGCCGGGGGCTGCCCCAAGAAAGGATATGGTTGGTCAGCAGGGAGGGCACGCCACCCCACCCCCCCCCCCCCCACCCTGACCAGGTTGGTCACATGGGATGCGAGTGGGCTGAACGGGCCGGTCAAACGGTTGCATTTGTTCGCACAATTGAGGGGTTTGAAGGCGGACGCTGCCTTTTTGCTAGAAACGCACTTGAAGATCGGGCACGAGACTTGGCTAAGGAAAGGGTAGGCAGGGCAAGTCTTTCATTCGGGGTTTGATATGAAGACGCGGGGGTTGGCGGTGCTGAGAAAGAAATGGGTGGCTTTTGAGGTGGGGAATATTGTGGAAGATTCGGGAGGGAGTTTTGTAATGGTGAGTGGGAAGCTGGCGGGTATGCCAGTGGTCTTGCTGAATCACTTTGACAGCATCAGAATTTCTTTCAGTATAAATATCATTAAATTGTCAAGACAAACCTTTTTAAGTATAAACCAGCGTGACAGGTGTCATATTAAGAGAGGTGACAGGGGTTTAGAGAAGCTTAAGAGCTCCATTATCCAGTGTAGGCAGATAAATTCAATGCATCACATGCAGGTAGAGGTGGGTTTCTGAGTGGAGAAGCAGATTGATTATTTTGAGGGAAGCATGGTCACAAGGAAGGAGAAAGCCTGGAACAACACCAGACTGGCTTCCATCACTATCGTCCAGAAACAAGCCTTGATTACGTGCTCAAGTCTTGGAGTGTGATGAACTACACTCGCGATCCTTCAATCACTGGCAAGAGTACACCTCAGCACAATCTATTTTTATTAGTGCTGCTCTGGTCTAATTCCATTTAAGCTGATCACAACTCCTGATAATCAAAGGGAAAGGTTGAGGTGTCAGTCAGTTCTTGAAATTGATGCATGTTTTCCCTTGTGTATTATTGATTTCCTTTACCTAAATGTCCTTTAGCATGTTTACTAGCTTATTTCATTACCTATTTACATATGGTAGCAATGGCACATTTATTTCATTTGAATTATACTCACGCCTTGGGCAAGGCTGGGGGGGGGGGGGGGCAGGGGGCTTCAATGAAAATAATTCAATGAAAGAATTGTCCTCCATGCAAATAAACACTTGTTTATTCTATTTAATTTAAATAAAGTGTAAACGTCAGAGTTTAGAAGATGATTATACCTGGAGTGTGACAGGAAGGGACAAAGTGTAAACACATTTAAAAAAATGATTGAACTGAGTGAACTCCGCCCTGTCTAAAATGATCCCCCACCCTTGCAATATCACAATGCAATGTAGTGGAGATTAATGATAAACCAGAGGGTTTGGAAAGTTTTAAAAACCAGCCAAGGTTAACCAAAAAAAAAAGAGAGAAGGTATATGATGAAGGTAAACTAGCAAGTACGATAAAAATGGATAGCAAGAGCTTTTTTAAATAGATAAAAAGGAAAGAGAGGCAAAAAGTGACCACAGGCCTCTTAGAGAATGAGACAGGAGAAATAATAATGGAGAAACAGGAAATGGCAGAGAAGTGAAACAAATACTTTGCATCAGTCTTCACAGTAGAAGACATGAATAGCATTCCAAAAACACTAAATAATCAAAGGGGAAAAGTGGGGAGGAAATAAATACAATAACTATCACTAGAGAAAAGGAACTAAGGAAACTAAGGGGCTAATGACCAATATGTCCCCTGGGTTGGATCCCAGGATATTAAAGGAAGTAGCTACAGGGGTAGTGAATGCACTGGCAGTAATCTTCCAAGAATCCTTAAATTCCAGCGGATTGGAAAATTTTTATTCAAAACGTGAGACTGAAAACAGCTAACCAGAGGCCAGTTAACTTGATATCTGTCATTGGGAAAATGATAGAGTCCGTTACAAAGGATGGAATCGCAGAGCATTTAGAAATACATAATATAATCAAGCAGAATCAGCATGGCTTCATGAAGGGGACATCATGCCTGATAGATTTGTTAGAATTCTTTGAGCGGATAATAAGCAGGATAGATAAAGGGGAACCAGTAGATGTAATATATTTAGTTTTCCAAAAAGTATTCAATAAGCTACTGCACAAAAGGCTATTTAATAAGGTAAGAGTGTTGGGGGCAATACATAAGCATGGATAGAGGATTGACCAACTGATAGAAGATAGTGAGTTGGGATAAGAGGGACATTTTCAGAATAACAACCTGTAACTAGGGGAGTTCCAAAATGATCAGTGCTTGGGCCACATTTATTTACAATATGTATTAATTACTTGGGCGATGGAAGTAAATGTACTATTGCCAAGTTTGTGGATGACACAAAATTAGGTGGGAAGACAAGTGGTGAGGATGTTGGTGATTCAGCCACCATGTTGCACCTGGCGTGAACCATTTTGTAGTTCAACACATACAGAAAATAGTGGACAATCTCAGTAGGTCTGACAGCATCTGTAGAGAGAGAAGGGAGCTAACTTTTCGAGTCTGGATGGATCTTTGTGGGGGGCAGTGAGGCCGGATAGAGGGTCAGGGATAGGCGGAGATTGGCAAAGGGAATGTAAATAATGGAGATAATGACTAAGGGTGCTGATAGTGGCACATTAAGAGCTCAGAATGTGTTAATGTCAGAACAAAGGTGAGCAGTGTGTCAAATTACAACTTGGAACAGTTAACAGATGGATGGCCCAAAGGGGATGGGGTGGGGGAGGAGGGGGGCAATGGTGAGGAAGAAATGAAAATAAATTGCCAGAAATAAAAAGGGGTTGAAGGTGGAGGAAAGAGTTCACAATCTGAAGGTGTTGAACTCAATGTTAAGTCAGTTTGCGCTGGGCTTCAGTGGAGCATTGCAGCAGGCCAAGCCTGGACATGTGGATCTGAGAGCAGGACGGTGAATTGAATGGCAAGCGGCAGGAAGATCTGGATCCTGCTTGTGGACGGACCAAAGGTGTTCTGCAAAGCACTCACCCAGTCTGCTTTTTGTCTCCCCAATGTAGAGTAAACCACATTGGGAGCAGCAAATGCAACAGATCAGGTTGAAGGATTTGTACATGAAGCGCTGCCTCACCTGAAAAGAATGTATAGGCCCTGGGATGGTGAGCAGGGAGGAGGTAAAGGGGCAGCTGTTACCCCTTCTGCAATTGCATGGGAAGGTGCCTTGGGAAGGGGAGAGGTGTTGGGGTAGATGGAGGAGAGGACTAGGGTATCCCAGAGGGAACAGTCCTTGCAAAATGCTGACGGGGGAGTGAGGGGGGAAATGTGTTTGGTGGTGGCACCATGCTGGAGTTGGTGGAACTGGCGAAGAATGATTGTTTGAATGCGAAGGCTGGTGGGGTGAAAAGTGAGGACAAAGGGGACCCTACCCAGGGCCGGCCCAAGGCACCGGCAACTCGGGCAGTCGCCCGACTCGGGTCCCGCGCATGCGCAGTTGGGCCGGTGCCAACCAGCGCATGCGCGGTGGCCGCTCTCCCCCAGGGCGGCCCCCTCCGCCTCCCCCCTCCCGCCCCCCTCCTCCCGCCCCCCCCTCCGTCCGCCCTCGGGCCCGCCCCCCCCACCTCCGCCTCGCCCCCCCGCCTCCGCCTCGCCCCCGCCCCCCTCGGCCCCGCCCCACCCCCCTCAGCCCCGCCCCCCCGCCCCTGGCCTCGGCCCCCCCGCCTCGGGCCTGCCCCCCCCGGCCCCGCCCGCCTCGGCCCCGCCCCCCGCCTGCCTAGGCCCCCCCCCCACCTCGGCCCCCCCCCCCCCCCCCCCCCCCCCCTCCCGAAGGGCGCCGAAGTTCAGCTTGCCCGGGGCGCCAGCAACCCTAGGGCCGGCGCTGACCCTACCCTGGGAGGGTGGGGTAGGCGTGAGGCCAGAGATGCGGGAGATGGGTCCGGACAAGGTTAAGGGCCCTGTTGACCACAATGGATGGGAAACCATGATTAAGGATGAATGAAGACATGTCAGCAGCACCATTTTGGAAAGTGGCATCATCAAAACAGATGCGACGTAGGCGAAGGAGCTGGGATAATAGGATGGAGCCCTTATAAGATGTGAACTGTGAAGAGCTGTAGTCAAGGCAATTGTGGGAATCGGTGGGCTTCCAGCGGACAGTCTATGAATTTTGAAATTCACCGCACGCTCCTGATGGCGAGCATATCATCAAGTCTCATTTGCATTCATTTCAATCTCATAAAAGAGACTGAAGTCGAATGCAGCAGTCTCCCAGGAAGTGTCCGGCTCCCAGCGGGAAGGCCCGGGACTAGTTTCAAAATAATATTCCATTTCACAAACATGAACCTGGTGCAATGGCTGCTGAGGGGACGTGAGGAGGCGAGTAGCGTTTTCTATTTACCAGCATGCAGCACAAGGGCACCGGAGCTGATGCCCCAGTGCTTGGGGGCGGGGGGAGGGTGGGAGATCCTTCAGGGCGGTTGGACTTGGTCAGTGGCTGAAGCATTCTAGGCCGGGGGTCATCCATGGGCTGGGTGGTGAGGGGCTTTGCATCTGTGAGGCCTTCAAGCCATCTTTAAATATTGTGGAGATCCATAACAGGGGAAACCAGAGCTGCAGCCTGTCTGTCCTGCCAGACACTTCCAGGACAGAAGCCCTGCTGCAGCTTCTCTCATTAAAGTCAATTTCACTCCCTTTGACTGTGAACAGCCTCTAACTTCACAGCTGAAGGCTATTTCAAATGAAGAATTACTCTTGTTAGATGTGAGAGCACTTCCAACTCCTGAACTCTGGTGCCTCCTCGAAGGCACACGTCAAACAAACTTTGATACCAGAATAGTGTGCCTGAACTATAGGAACATCAGCACCATAGGGGCAGCTTCCAGCAATAAAACACTAATGAGCAGGGCTTCACTACTGAGAATCCTCTCGCAGCCAAAGGGTAATTATTGATGAGCGGAAGGCGGCAGTGGTCTAGGGTCTCCCCATCTGGCTGGTGATATGTGCAGAGTAATGTCTGCCAGCATAATGGCTCAGTGGACAGTACTCTTGAGAGAAGGTGGGACAATCATGGTAAGGGTGGGGAGGCTTAGAGGAATTGAGGGTCCTGGGATGGACACCTGAATTGATTATTGGTCTCTCACCCTCTCCAATTACTTCCAGATAGAACAATGTTTGCCGGTGTTGATCCCCCAGAGGCTGTGCTCACGTTGCTTGTGGCAGCCGAGGTGGGCAGATGCAGTAGGAGGCAACAACTCTAACTCAGGATGTGTGGCGGCACCGCATGGGCAAGGGGGCCATCACACAGCCTGAAGACCTGGCTGCCCATCAGCCTGGGGAGGGACCCAGAAGGGAAGGCCAGCAACGGCGTCATCAATGAGCTGATGGACTCCATGTGTCGCAGAAGATTGCCTCTCAGCAGAGAGACAGTGCGGCACCTATGCCACGTCCTCCCGGACATGGCACACAGTGGAGGAGGAGGACACCCGCTCCCAGTGGCAGTGAAGGAGCCTGCAGCCCTGTTTATGCCACTGGGTCATTCCAGAGCTCAAGCGGGAACCTGTGTGGCTTATCACAGTCATCTGCCCCACAGGTGCACCCGGGAGGTGACAGATGCTCTGAAAGCCCGGGCACCAGACGATATCACATTCAAGCTGGGGCAGGCTCAAGATGCCCACGATGCAGGATTTGCTGCCATTGTCAGGATGCTCCAGGTCCAGGGAACAACCGGTGGCACGCATGCAGCCCGTGAACACTGGGGCATCAGGGAATGCCCTATATTAACAGGAAGGGGTTCCACAGCCTGAATGTTCAGAATTTGTGCGACCATTGCCTCAGAATCATGCACATGTGTGCTGCTACACTGGGAACGGGCATGACAGCTACATCTGGGGTATTTGGAGATCCCCGATGTCTTTGAGGACTACTTCAGGATGACGGTTTAGCTCATGGGGGACAATGGATACCCACAGAGGACATAGCTGATGATGCTGGTTGAGGCCTGCGACCAAGGTGCAGACCCGTTATAGTCTGATCCACATTGCCACCCATGCTGTCATTGAGTGGTGGATTGGGCTGCTCTGGCGATGTCTTGCAGTACACCCCTCAGATGGTGTCCTGCTTTGTGGTGGTCTGTTGTGCTCCCCGCAATCTGACACAGCAGAGGATGAAGCAGAGGGACATGCAGCTATGCCTGATGAGGAAAATGAGGTGGTCCAGGAGGGGCTGGAGGACGAGCCCGAGTCGGAACTGGAGGATGGAGGATAGGTGTTGGCAAGGGTCCGACATGCCAGGAGGACCAGGGAGACCCTTATCATCTCCAGCTTCTTCTGGGACAAGGCTGTGTCCATCAGCTCAGCACACCCACTTCCATTTCACTCCCCACCCAATTTCTCCCCAAGGCGCTCCCCCCATTTCCCTTCTCCACCAATTTTCCCTCCCCCCAGTTCCCATAGCACCCCCCCCCCCCTCCAATCACACCGCCCCATCCTTGTTCCACCCTCCAAGGGTCTGTGTAACAGCACTCCAGGGTGATGGGTCTGTGTCGGCCCTTTCAGC
This sequence comes from Scyliorhinus canicula, assembly GCF_902713615.1. Taxonomy (NCBI): domain Eukaryota; kingdom Metazoa; phylum Chordata; class Chondrichthyes; order Carcharhiniformes; family Scyliorhinidae; genus Scyliorhinus; species Scyliorhinus canicula. Next base: position 64,329,877 of record NC_052148.1, read on the forward strand.
GGGTCACTATAAAAGGCTGTGATGATCACTCGCTGTGAGGTAAGCTCCGATGCTCTTCAGTTTCTGCTTAAGTCTGAAACCTGTCTATCTGGTGACTGCACGCTCACACCCATCCACAAAACAGGGTCTGCATCAGGGGCTTTTGATCTTGGACCACTGTGCCTGGGGTAAGGGGATGCAGGGGGCAACAGGGAGAGGGAGAGGCGGTGCGGGCAGGGCCGCTGTGAAGATTAACGCAACAGAGACGTTACATGTATGAGGTGTGACATGTTTTAATAATGAACATTTCACTGCGACAGATTTCCATGCTCCAAAGCTACAGATGGTCAACCTCCAGTGCCTACTCAGTGCTCCTCAATCTTCCTGATATGTGGTCTACTGCTACGTCTAGGAGGCACATCAGAGGTGGAGGCAGCCTGCTGCTTCCCGTGCCCTGTGGCCATTGATGTCCCTGACAGATGGCTTCTGGAGGGCCTGGAGCCAGCAGGGGATGGGGGGGAGGGGTGGGGGGGGCTACTTACCAGTCAAATTGACGTTACTGTGCCACCCTGCTCTCCCCGCTGCCCTTGAGATACGTGGTGTCAGGGAGAGGACATTCAGAAGAAATGGAAACCGCCATCATTTCCTTGGTGACAGGCCCCGTGTTGGTATCCAGCACTTCCTCTTTGGAGCTTTCCTTCGAGGTGGTATCCTATTTACTCCGGATGGTCTGGCCTCATCACATGCCGATCCTGCGAGACAATAGACACATGGTCAGTGAGAGAGAAGGATCAGACAGAAGGATATGAACAACTCACTTGAGATAGGTTGTCTGGGTGAAGAGGCAGTGAATCTTCACCGCTCTGATGTAGGCCAACCTCGCTGCCAGTGACTGCTCTCTCCTCGGGCAACTGAGCCTGTACATCATAGGGGGTCAGGACTCGAATCTCTGCAATTCCTTCCCCATCTTGGCTCTTTCCCATCTATCATGGGCTATCTTCTCCTGTTGGGACAACAAGAGGGCATTGTGAGCTTCATGTTTGGTGAGTCAGGGGATCTATAGCAGGTGACCTGCTATAGCACCGCACCTGGACATGAAGGGGTTGTGCTGGTGAGTGCCAGCAGGTCTGAGGAACAAGTACGAAGATCCAATGTGGGAGGGTGTGAGGTGTCAGACAGTGGATTGGGGGGAAGGGGTTTGGGAACTCCAGGGGTGGCAAATGGAAATGATGTCAGGAGGGAGGTGGTAACTTACCCTTGCAGCTCGGTGAAGGGCATTGATGTTGGAATGCGCTCCTGATTATATTGCTGCCAGCACTGCTGACAGCCGCTGCCACTGCCTCCAAGGCAGCATTCCTGACCCTCCGATCTCCTTGGGGGGGGGGGGGGGAGAGATAGGGTGCCCCTCCTCTCATCCACAGTGCTGAAAGCCCTGGCCAGGCCGGCAACGCCAAAGCAAGATGCAGGACTGCACGCTGCCATACTGTGAGTGAGTGGTGAGGGAGCATTTAAAAGCAGTTCCCCCTTGCTAGCGGAGAGCTGCTGAGGCACGGGTCAGGTGAATAAAATGGTGAGGGAGCCAGTAATGTTGAGATTATCGTGGATGCTCATTTTTGGCACTAAGTGATGTTGAATACGGGCCGCAATCTCGCCAATGTGGCCATCACAAAATTCCCTGCCAAACACGCCCAGAACCAGACTTGAACTTGAGTCCGCTAAACCGTGCCCAAAGAGTCCATAGAGGGACTGCGAGACTCCTCAAAGATCACACGCAAAGCCCCAGAATGATCTGGAGGAAGGGTTTAGTGCCAGAGTGATGTCAAAAGACATTGGGAATCCACCCACACTATTGGATGGTCGTTGTGGCTTCCCTTGAAAGACGTAGCCTCCAGCAGCACTGGACCTCTGTCATGTCCAGGAAGTTTGATCGCTGCCTGTACACCCCAGCAACTGGGTAGTGGCGTCTTCTGTGGGGCAGAGGTGGTCGCAGAGGACCAGAAAGATTTGTCAGAAGGAAGACAGTTAACTGTGAACATCAGAATGCTGAATGTGATACTGACTCCATCCAGGGAAAGAACACCAAAGGTGACCGTCTCCCAGGACGCCGAAAAAAAGGCCTTCGACAGAGCCGAATGGAAGTATCTCATCGAGGTACTGGAGCGGTTTGGGCTGGGGATGGGATTCACCTCATAGGTGAAACTCCTGTACAATGTGCCCAAGCAAGCAGACAGTATGGAAAAAGGGAATTGCGGAGACATATATGGACAACGTTTAGAAAGGGTGAGAGCACCACTGGACAGGGCAAGACAGAAGGAGGATGAACTAAGGATGGAAGTAGGGTGGGAACTCTGGAGTGAAGCACAAAGTAGGGCCAATACCATCTCCTCCTGTGCAAGGATAAGCCTCATGCAGTTTAAAGTGGTGCAGAGAGCACACCTGACCAGAACCTGAATGAACAGGTTCTTCCCGGAAGTGGAGGACAAATGTGAACGGTGCCAGGGAGGCCCAGCCAACCACACACACATGTTCTGGGCATGCACCCAGGATTGTCGGGTTTTGGACACCCTTCTTCGAGGTTGTGAAGGTGAGGGTTGAGCCGTGCCCGAGAGTGGCAGTCTTCAGGATATCGGACCAGCCAGAACTTCATATCGGGAAGAAGGCCGATGCCCTTGTCTTTGCTTCCCTAATCACACGCTGGAGACTGGCTGTCCAACCTATCGGAATTTCTCCATCTGGAGAAGATTAAATACACCATCCAAGGGTCGGACGGGGGCTTCCACAAAGTGTGGAGGCAATTTATCAGCCTGTTCCAAGACCTGTTTGAGGCTATTAATGGATAGAAGGGAGGGGGGGGTGACATATAGGAATCACCAGGCCACAGAAAGCACACAGGAGCAAGGCCGGGGGGCAATGGGGGAGAGACCCAAGAAAACGCCAGGAGGGTATCCAGGGAGAGACCGATGTGGAGGCCCAAGGGCCCCCTCACAAAGCTATAACAGTGAAATGAACAACAAATTATCCTTCCAGGGCAGAGGAAAGAGCCTAAGGCAGGGCCGAAAAATAGTTGGCACAGTAAGAAGTCTTACAAGACCAGGATAAAGTCCGACAGGTGTATTTGAAATCTCTTTAACCTGGCGTTGTAAGACTTCTTATTGTGCCCACTCCAGCCCAACACCGGCATCTCCACATCAAAAATAGTAGGAACAGGGAGGGGGAGCAAGGCGTTGGGAGGATGGGGGGGGATTTGACAAAGATTCATCGGACTCGAAACATTAGCTCTTTTCTCTCCCTACAGATGCTGCCAGATGCTGAGATTTTCCAGCATTTTCTCTTTCATCTTGGGTGACATGTTCCAGGCCATTGCCACTCACTCACTGCATAAAGAACTTTCTTCTTCACATTCCCCTGGTATTTCATGCCAAAACTTTATTTGTATCATTGTACCATAAGCTAATGGAGACTGATATTCCTCACCTACCTTATTGAAATACGCCATAATTTCCTTAATTTCTATTATTTTATAAATTTAGAGTACTCAATTATTTTTCTTTCCCCAATTAAGGGCAATTTAGTGTGGTCAATCCACCTAGCCTGCACATCTTTTGGGTTGTAGGGGTGAGATCCACGCAAACACTGGGAGAATGTGAAAACTCCACACGGATAGTGACCCAGGACCAGGATCGAACCCGGCTCCTCAGCACCGTGAGGCAGCAGTGCTAACCACTGCACCAAGTTGCTGCCCTCTTAATTTCTATTCCAAACACACATCACTCTATTGACTCTGGAGCTGCTCTAACTCCGACATTATATCGGCTGTCATGGATTCTTTATTTACACATACTCTTATCCACCATAATGGTATTCTGCACATGAACCGTGCCCCTCACCAAACATTAATGGTAATAAAAATACTCCCCAGTTCATTTTGCCTCCATGTGGGAGGTGGGAGGAAGATGGATTTGCCATGAGTTATCTTCCTCAAGCAGGTACTCAAGCCAGATGTTAGACTGAATTTGCAACAGTCTCACTTCCCTTTGGCCATTTTGCACCAGAGATTTCAACATAGCTGCCATCTCCAAGTCTATTAAAGTTTAGTTCAAACCTTTATTTGTTGCTCGTGTATTATTAGCCTGGCCAGCTCAATTTTATCTCTGCCTGCAGGGATATACACTGCTTTGTTATCCCTCTTCTCTACTCCTTACCTTTAGGATTAGTTACTTCTCAAATCAGCTTTCCTTGCTCCCCACAATATGTTGCATTTAACAGTCACTCCTAAGTTGTAAATAATCAAAATCAAGATATAACACTGGGAACCCCGAAGCAGAACTTTTTTCAGTCGTAGGTGATTCCATTTCAGCGTGGCTGATTTTGTTAGCTTAGCCATGGTTAGAAATAATGATTTTCCCTAATGTCAGACATGAGATATGGGGAACGTGAGAACTGGATGGTCGGGTTCTGGGATAGATGAGTGGTGTGTTGTTCCTCGTGTCTTAATAGAGATCGTAGTCTCAAAGGTGGAGAAGATGCTTTATTGTGAATTCGTTCTCTCTTCAGAGCTTAACTTACGGCTACCTCAAATGCTGCCTGCTTGTGTCTGTGTATGCTGCTACCAGTTCTGCCTTCTGTGAAGTGTGTCTTCACTTCCTGTCTCTGTGTATATATAGCTCTTCCGTGCTCCCTCTAGTGCTTGCTCAGTTGTATTGCATCTAGTCAGATCTACAATCACCACAAGTGGAATCAAAATAAAGAGATTCCATGGATAAGAGCCATTAGCAGACATCTGCGTGATGCTCTTCCAAAAATTAGCTGGATGAATAAGTAATGATGAACAAATATGATGTTATGTCTGCCAAGACAAGCACAGAAGATAAATAGACTGTTTGCAATTTCTACAAGTAACCCTATGATATATTTTATTTGCTTATATAAATGACAGTTTTAGCACAGTCATTTGGAATTTGAAGGTTGTGGGTCCAAGACCCAACTCTTAGCTTGAACACACAGTACAAGCTGACATTTCAGTACACTGCCAAGGAAGGGGAACTGTTTGGCTGAATTACCATCTGGCTGCTGAGACGGATATAAAGATCCCACAGCATTTTTTCGAAGAAGAGCAGGAGGGCCGTCCTGCCTATTTATTCTTCAACCAACACCATTGAAAGAAACTATTTTTAAAAATAAATTTAGAGTACCCAATTCTTTTTTGCAATTGAAGTGCTATTTAGATTGGCCGTTCCACCCACCCTGCTGTGGGGTGACACCCACGCAGACACTTGTAGAATGTGCAAACTCCACATGGACAGTGACCCGGAGCTGGGAAAAAACTGGGGTCCTCAGCACCGTGAGGCAGCAATGCTAACCACTGCACCAACGTGCTGCCCTCACAGACGGTGACCCAGAGCCGGGATTGAACCAGGGTCCTAGGTTCCGTGAGGCAGCAATGCTAACCACTGCGCCACCGTGCTGCTCTACCATTGAAAGAAACTACCTGATCGTTTACCTCTGCTTATTACATACAAGTTACTGCATTTACTTACTTTGCAACAATGGCCACAATTCAAAAAGGACTACATGGGCCTTGAAGTGCTTTGAGGCATCATGAAGAGGTGCTGTACAGATGCAAGCTCTTTCTCTCTGCAGAATAAAGTACACACATATGTAAGTGGGCTGGTTTAGCTCAGTGGGCTAGACAGCTGGTTTGTGATGCAGAACAAGGCCAGCAGCGCGGGTTCAATTCCCATACCAGCTGAGAATTCTGAATTCTCTCTCGTGTACCTGAACAAGGGCCAGAATGTGGTGACTAGGGGATTTTCATAGTAACTTAATTGCAGTTGTTAATGTAAGCCTACTTGTGACTATAAAGGTTGTTGTATTATATCCTGAATAAATCATCACACCTACAGTTTGAATTCCAGCAACATGAATTTCCCAAAGCTTTCAAAAAGTAAGCTTTGTAGATATGGTGAGTCAGCACTAGGAAACTAAAATGGTGAATGTAAAACAAAAATATCTCAGAATCCATTCCGCACTCTGATCCCAGAGCAGTTATGTTTGACTTATGGCTGGTTGAGAGATTGAGATTCTCTCTTCTTTATAGCTTGTTCTTAAACAGCTAGCACCTTTACTAACACTCACCAAGATCAACTTCACCTGTCCAAGATTGTCTACCTCCCACAGCTGCTTTTAGAGTTATTCATGCTTAAGTTATCTTCAATGTCTTACTCATCAGTATCGCCTTGCTTCACTAATTTGACAAACTCTGTCATTTCTATCCTATGCTAGTGACTCAATTTTCCCATCCCATGCAGTCCTTGCTGCATTCCACAGATTTCCTGTTTCCTTGAGGACCACGGGCGTGTGTCAGTGGTGAATGGAGTGAGTGTTGATGTTGGCGGATTGGATGCCAAACAAGCGGGCTGTTTTGTTTTGGATGGTGTCAGGCTTCTTGAGTGTTTTAGAGCTGCACACATCCAGGCAAGTGTGGGGTATTTCATCACATACCACACATGTCTTTCACATGGTGGACAAGCTTTGGGAAGCCAGGAGGTAGGCACTCTTCACAGAATTCCCAATCTCTGACCTGTTGTTAAAGCCACAGTATTCATATGGCTGTTCTAGTTCAGTTTCTGGTCAATGGTAATTTCAGAAATGGGGGATTTAGTGATGGTAATGCCATTGATTGTCAAAGGCAGATGGTTGGATTCTCTTTTGTTGGAGATGGTCATTGCCTGGCACTTGTGTGGTGTCGAATGTTACTTGCCATTTATCAGCCAAAGCCTCAATATTGTCCAGGTCTTGCTGCATATGGGCACAAACTTCTTCAGTATCTGAGGAGTTGTGAATGGTACTGAACATTGTGCAAACACCAGCGAACATCCCCACTTCTGACTTTCAACAACCACAAACCATCTTCCTTTGTGCTAAGTATGACTCCAACCAATGGGGTCAACCAATGAGTCTTCCCCCTGATTCCCATTGACTCCAGTTTTGTTAGCGCTCTTTATGCCACATTCTGCCAAATGTTGTCCTGATATCAAGATCTCACCTCACCTCTTGAGTTCAGCTGTGTTGTCCATGTTTGGAACAAGCAGTAATGAGGTCAACAGCTGAGTGGGCTTGGTGAAACCCAAACTTAGTACCAGTAAATAGGTTATCACGAAGTAAATGGATGCTGGAATCTGAAACAAAAACAGAAAATACTGGACAATCACAGCAGGTCTGACAGCATCTCTAGAGAGAGAAGGGAGTTAACGTTTTGAATCTGGGTGACTCTTGTCAAAGCTGGACAGAACTGGAAAAGGGTCAGATTTATACTGTTGTGGGGGAGGGGGGGGGGGGAGTGTGGAGCACTCCAGTGGGACAGGATATACCCAGGGATAGTGATGGTGGTACCTGCGACATTGTCTGTTGTCTATTATTCTATTATTGGGGCTGGATAAAAGGGTCAGCAATATGTGGACATTGACAAAGATGACGTGGACAGAAAGACAAAAGGAATCTACATGGAGTGATAAGGCTAAGAAGAGAACTGATAGTGGCCATAAAGAGATTAGAATGTGTTAATGGCAGAACAAAGGTGATCAGTGTGTCAAATTGCAACCAGAAACAAGAACAGATGGCCCAAGTGGTGTGGGGTGAAGGGAGGGGGATAATGGTGATGGAAAAGTAGATCAGTGGAAGAAATGAAAATAAAATGTTAAGTCCGCAAGGCTATAACATGCCTGAAATGATATGTATGAATGTAGACAACTAAAGGGTTAATTATCACATTTAACTGTAACACTACCACTAGAGGGAACCACTAGATCCCACTATAAGTATCAGCCCCCAGAGGATCTTGGTCTCTTTCCACCCAGGAATGACTAGAGAGCAGTAGTGTATGAGAGATAGATCACAGCATAGTTAGCACATGTAGTTTTGAATCAGTTAATACATTAATATTTAAATGCTTGCTTACTAGTGATAATTCTGTCGCGTGTCATACTCAATTATAATTAATCATTACTTAATAAATTAATTTGCTTTGAGTTGAGGACTCGTGGTTTCTTCAAGATCACACCATCAGACCTTCTGGACATACAGCAACTAGTAACAAGATATATTACTAAAGCCAGTAATATAACAGAGCCTAATCGGAAGATGAGGTGCTATTCTTCTAGTTTACACTGGGCTTCACTGGAGCATTGCAGCAGGCCAAGGACAGACATGTGGACATGAGAGCAGGATAGTGAATTGCAATGGCAAGTGACAGGAAGGTCTGTGTCCTGCTTGCAGACCAGGGTTAATCCCCCATTTGATGATAATGGTGGAGTAGAGAATATATCGGACCAAGTGGTTACAGATTATGGTTGTATATAATTCTGCTGCTCCTAATGGCTATTAATGCTCTTAAATGCTCAGCTTTGAGTTGCTAGACCTGTTGAAATCTATCCCATTGAGCAGGGGTGGTAGCGCCACACAACACGATGGAGGGTTTCCTCAATGTTAGATGGGTGTTGTTTCCAAAAGGACTTTGTGGCGGTCACTGCCACCAATGCTGTCATGAACAAATGTATCTGTTAGATTGCTGAGAACAAGATCAAGTAGATTTCTCCCTTTTGTTTGTTCCCTTACCACCGACCGCAGACCCAGTCTAGGGTCTATGTTCTTTAGGACTCAGCCAATTTGTTGTGCTCCTGAGCTACTCCTGAAGTCCCCCACCCAGAGTCTATTCTGTACCCTCGCCACCCTCAGTGCTTCTTCAATTGGCGCTCAACATGGAGGAACCACTGATTCATCAGCTTTGGTGGGGAGGGGGGTGTGCAGGGGGGGCGGGGGAGGGGGGACAGCAGGGGTTTCCTTGCCCAATGCTTGACATAATGACATAAGACTTCATGGAGTCGAGAGTCGCTGGTGAAAACTCCCAGAGCAACTCCCTCCGCTGTATACCACAGCGCCACCACCTCTGGTGGGTTTGCCCTGTCAGTGGGTCAGGGATAACCCGGATAGTGATTGGTGGTACCTGTGACCATTGTCTGTTGTCTATTATTCCATGAGTATGACTATGTCAGGCTGATTCATGACTAATTTATGAAACAGCTCTCCTAATTTTGGCATAGGTCCCCATATGTTTGTAGGGCCAGCAGTACTGGGTTATCATGCCTAGAACAATGCCTTGTGGTCCATCTGATTTCATTCTTTTGCATATGCTTCAGATTGCTTTGATACAACTGAGTGGCTTACTAGGCCATTTCAGAGGACATTTAAGAGTGTTGTGGGTCTAGTGTCACATGTCGGCCAGACCAGGTAAGATAGCAGATTTCCTTCCCTAAAGTAAATTAGTGAATCCAGATGGGGTTTTTACAACAATCAACAATGGCCCTAGGAGTGAGATGAACCATAACCATCTTCTTCTGTGTGAGATATGATTCCAACCAACCAATGTAGAGATTTCCCCAATTCCCATTGACTCCAGTTTTGTTAGGACTCTTTGATGCCATACTCGATCAAATCCTGCCTTGATGTCAAAGGCAGTCACTCCTCAATATTACACATTTATTAACTGAATGTAAGATTCCAGCAGCTGCCATGGCAGCAATAGTAAAGAAACAGTGATATATTTCCAAGTCAGGATGGTGTGTAACTTGAAGGGAACCTTTCAGGTCATGGTATGCCCATGCCTGTCTTGCACATCCTTTTAGGTGGTAGAGGTTGTACATTTGGAAGGTGCTATCAAAGGAGCCTTGGTGAGTTGCTGAAGTGCATCTTGTGCATAGTACATCCATCATTCTGTGTCAGTGGTGGATGATGTGAATGCTGCGGTTGCGTGGTGGCAAATCAAGTGGGATGCCTGATGGTGTCGGGCTTCTTAAGTGTAATTGGAGCTGTACTCACCTGGCATGTGAGGGGTATTCCATCACACTGTTGATTTGTGCTTTATTGATGGTAGTCAGACATTGGAGAGGCAGGAGGGTGAGTTACTTGCCCCAGGATTTCCAGCCTCTGAAATAATGCCAGCAGCACGGTTCAATTCCAGTACCAGCCTCCCCGAACAGGCGCTGGAATGTGGCGACCAGGGGGCTTTTCCCAGTAACTTCAATTGAAGCCTACCGTGACAATAAACAATTTTCATTTCATTTCATTTCAATGGAAGGATTTTTTGGCAAAAGGTTGAGTACAAGGGCACCTTGAGAGCAACAAGGTCGTGTGGTGTCAGATTCTCACAGAGAATGTGGCAAATATATTCATCACATCCCTGAACAAGCATAGTGTCTGTGGCACTTTCTTCAGCCCAGGGTATGAGCTATGTCTTCTGTAGACCCTTGATTCGAGCGAACGTCTTGAGATTTGGTCCCGCCTCGTCAACACCTCAGTCTTGCTAGCCCGTTGGCTCTAGTTTCCTCGTGTAGCGATCTTCCCTAAGCTGTGCCAAACAGCGGCAGATGTCTCTTCTCCTCACTCCATCAAAGCTATCAAAAGGGCAGTATTTCCTTCCACCGATGTTCACCATTCTTCCCTGTATCTGTGAAAAATAGATTTGAAACATCCTTGTACCATCCCCTTGAATACTCTCCAGCAACTCCAAGCCAGAAAACCCTTGACCTTCCCTCAGTTTAGACATGACATCCCCAAGGCACCACTTGCTGCTGAAGCACATCCTGAAGGTCCACCAGTGGCTGAGCATCCTCCTTCTGAATGGTTTCACTTTAACAGGCTCTTGATCAGGTGTATGTACCCACGAGCTGTGATCCTCAGTCATCCTCTTATCACCTTGCCTCCATGAGCCTCGACAATAGTCTAGCCTTGTACTAATGTCATAAGTGTTGTGCTGTGTAAGCCATGACCATTGAAATGAGAATATTGAAGCTTGTAGTGCACAGGTAGCTTCTGTTCAGCAACCATGGGCCTTGATTGTTTGATACTCCTTCCCTTTTTATCTGCCTCTGTCAGGTTAAGGTGGCCAATCGGACCAACTCAAATGTAAGCCCCAACCTTAATGTATTGCAACATGAATATGTACCATGAGTGAAGGTGCTAGACTCCTTCAATGGACATTTGACCCATGAAAATAGTACTCATCCTTGTTTCCCATGACTTGCACATAGAATTACTCCCTTCAATCGGCCCAAAATTGTAGTTGAGAACTTCAGCCACACACCTTCAGACGTGGCCCTATCATTTTTATTACAATTGTTTTTCCAACTACGTTATTAGTCTAAAGACAAAGATGGTGCTTTCATGAGTGGTGCCAATACCCTGTCGCCCACCAATCTCCTCGCATCCTGCTCCACAGTCAGCCCCCACTAATTCCCGTCAATCCAATAACAATTCGACATCTCCCATTGCCCTTGACCCCATTGTTGGGAACGTTAAATACCTGCTCTCCCACTGTTCCCTTTAATGTCGAGGTCCTGATGGCCTTTTGTTGATCTCAACCCTTCCCTTTCCCACACCACCTGCACCCTCACTTTCAGAGGCCCACCCCATGAAACCATATAGTGACCCGTCCACGATGACTCTGAATATGCTGACCAACTGAATACAGGTTTGATACCTCCCGTCCTGCTCCACTGTCACTGCCCCCTAATTCCCTGGGGGAATTCTGTAATTATTCAAACTCCCTGCAATGCATCTCTGCTTCCCAGTACGATGATTCCAACCTCCAGGACCAAATGCCTTAGTTCACGAACCATGCCCTACACACCATCACTACCCAAAAAAGCCTTCCTCCACCTAAGACTGGGACCAAGACATGTCTGTCATACAGAGCCCTCTAGCATGGCCTGGACAGTCCCAGGATAATGTTTCATCTACTCCAAACAATGGGGGCCTCAGCCCTGGGACTATCTGCGAATCCACTCTTGACCGTCAACTCTTTCCCCAGGATAACCTTTCACTACTCTACTCTGTTCCTTTACACTACTTCCCCCTCCCCCCAGTCATGCCCTGGCCTTCCCCTCCCTTCCCCCCTGTGTTCCACCAGCCCACTCCCAATTATGCCCCTGTCTTTCGCCCTTCCATTGTTTCCATGAGCCCCCCTTCCCACCATCCTTGGCGCAGAACTGGAGAAGCACCAAACACTTGCAGCATCACTGTTAAAGGAAGGCAGCAGCAACATACCTTTAAGTTTTTCCTGAAGTGAGCCTCACTAGGTGCACGCCGCCTATCTAGTCATGAAACAGACCCAATAATCTGAAATGAAAACAGAAAATGTTGGATAATCTCAACATGGCTAGAAACAAAGTTAACGGGTCTATTCTCCGCCCCCCATGCCGGGTGGGGAGAATAGCGTGGAGGGTCTCCTGACATTTTTCACGCCCTCCCGCTATTCCCCACCCCCCCCACGCCCGACCCACGCCACGAATCGCCGCTCGCCGTTCTTTACGGCGGGTGGCGATTCTCCGAGGCCGATGGGCTGAGCGGCCGGGCCTTCACGCCCGTTTCAAACCACGGCAGCAAACACACCTCCTCGCTGCCGTCGGGGAAACGGGCGCCAGAATGCCCTTTTTGGGCTTTGGGGGCCCGATTGCATGGCAGTACCACGGCCGTGCCAAGGGGGGCATAGGCCAGCGATCGGTGCCCACCGATCGCCGGCCCGTGCGTCCGGAACGGACCGCACTCTTTTCCCTCCGCCGCCCCGCAAGATCAAGCGTCACGTCTTGTGGGGCGGCTGAGGGAAAAGACGCCACTGCGCATGCGTTGGGTTGGCGTTGTCCAACCTGCGCATGCGCGGCTGACGTCATCGGCCGCGTCAGCCGGTTGATGCTTGACGTGCGGCCTTGACGACCATCGTCAAGGCCGCGCCCGCCGTGACACGCGGGGCCGCGCTCCTAGCCCGCCCGGGGGGGGAGAATCGGCCCTGGAAGTGGGCGTGAAGGCTGCCAAAAGTCTCGACGGAGTGGACCACGCATGGTCCTGCCTGTCGGGAAACTATCATGGTGGCTGCTGAACCAGTCCATGGCCGCCTAGTCGTGGCTGGCCGATCGAAGGACCGCGGGGGCCTTATAGGCGGCCAGGGAATTCTTTGTGTGGGGGTTGAGGATCGAGCGCGCAGCTGATTGGGGGTTCTCTTTTGTGGATCTAGCTCGGCGGTCCGAGTCCGCCATGGAGCACAGTGCGGTCGCTAGAGGCCACCGCCATGCACATGCGTGGGCCTCTGACCCAGAAGTGCGGGGGCCAGTATCTGCAGCAAAAGCCTCTGGCAATAGCCCCAGCTAGGTCCCAGGCAGCGCAGTGTACTCCCTGAGTATGCCGCTTTTCGGGGCCCGCAGAATTGGTGAACCAGTGCCGGTCCCAATTTCTTACGGGAACATGGATTCTCCACCCCCTCACCGCCCCATGATTTTGGTGCGAGGGTGCGGAGAGAATCCAGCCTGTTGTGTCTCTACCTGTCATGATTCCTGTCGCTGGCAGGAGCAGAAAACTCTGCTCATTGTATTGGCTACCAATGTGCTAAATGTATCCCTTAACTGTTGAACAATCAGAAATTTGGGGGCGGTAGTCGGTGACCAAGAGAAGGTCGTCACCGCAGATGGTAAATAAATCAGTCAAATTCCTCAACCATGGGTGTGAGGGAATCATGTGAGGCTGGAGAGGTTCTTTGCATTATTGGCATGTCATAAAACAACAAACAAAGAAAAGTACAGCACAGGAACAGGCCCTTCGGCCTTCCAAGCCCATGCCGACCATGCTGCCCGTCTAAACTAAAATCTTCTACGCTTCCTGGGTCCATATCCCTCTATTCCTATCCTATTCATTTATTTGTCAAGATGCCCCTTAAATGTTACTATTGTCCCTGATTCCACCACCTCCTCCGGCAATGGAGTTCCAGGCATCCACTCCCCTCTGTGTAAAACACTTGCCTCGTACATCTCCTCTAAACCTTGCTCCTCGCACCTTCAACCTATGCTTCCTAGTAATGACCCCTCTACCCTGGGGAAAAGCCTCTGACTATCCACTCTGTCTATGCCCTCATATTTTGTAGACCTCAATCAGGTCACCCCTCAACTCCGGCGTTCCAGTGAGAACAACGAGTTTATTCAACCGCTTCCTCATAGCTAATGCCCTCCATACCAGGTAACATCCTGGTAAATCTCTTCTGCACCCTCTCTAATGCCTCCACATCCTTCTGGTAGTGTGGCGACCAGAATTGAACACTATACTCCAAGTGTGGCCTAACTAAGGTTCTATACAGCTGCAACATGACTTGCCAATTCTTATACTCAATCCCCCGGCCAATGAAGGCAAGCATGCCGTAAGCCTTCTTGACTACCTTCTCCACCTGTGTTGCCCCTTTCAGTGACCTGTGGACCTGTACACCTAGATCTCTCTGACTTTCAATACTCTTGAGGGTCCTACCATTCACTATATACATGGCTCTTTCGATGTCACTGTTTATCCAAAGCCAATACGCCATCTCCGTCCTCAGGTATCTTGTTCACTCAATGCCCATGTGTCCATCATGTAGTTGCGAGTTGTCTTGAACCGCCTCTATTGCGTCAGATCATTGGTTGAAAAAAACTTGCCACAGTACTCTTGGTTGGGATCTTTGGACGTTTCTTTTCGCCTGAAACTCATCAAGTCAATAGCCTTCAACAGGGCTCAGGAGAGGGGGTGCACCTGATACAAAACTCCAGGACCCAGAAGCTAGGATGCTGTAATTGGAGTTCTCATTGTCCAGCCTGAGCCGTCAGAACTCCAGACCTGAAAGGCCAACATTAAGGAAAATCAGAACTGCCAGCTTGATTTTATTTTAAAGCCTGTCCTCAGGTCAATTTCTCGGATAATTGCTGCACTGCTGCTTCTGACCCTGGGGAGCTTCATGGCCCTGAGTTTGTTATTGAAAACCCCATCAGAAACGCCATGAAGCTGCCCAAAGGTCAAATGCTGGCAGGAAGGAGGAGCAGCTCCTCCAATCCCAGAGACCGCTGCTTCCACTTCTGCTTTCCAAAATTCTTCCGTGAATATGGAATAGACTATCAATTTTTTTTAAAACAACTACCGGGATTTATGCATTCAACTCATGGAAACAGAAGAAAGCAAGAATAATCATAGAAGGAGGATGTGCATTTAGAATTGATAAGGCCCGGGCAGCACGGTGGCGCAGTGAATTAGCCTTGCTGCCTCTCGGCACCGAGGTCCCAGCTTTGATCCCGGCTCTGGGTCACTATCCGTGTGGAATCAGCACATTCTGCCGTGTTTGGTGGGTCGCGCCCCACAACCCAAAGATGTGCAGGTTAGGTGGATTGGCCACGCTAAATTGCCCCTCAGTTGGAAAAACGAATTGGGTACTTTAAATTTAAAAAAAGAATTGATAAGGCCAGGGAGCAGAAGTGGGAATGGGTGCAGAGATAAAGTAAGGGATTCTCCCACAATTGGTGGGATGGCCCGACGCCGACGCCAAGAACGGCGCAAACTACTCATGCGTCGGGCCAACCAAATCTTCCACACTTCCGGGGGCTAGGCCAATGCAGGAGGGGTTAGCGGCGTGTCAACCGGTGCAAGTTGGCGCATGCGCAGAACCGCCGGTATCAGATCCACCGGCGTGTTCCTGCGCATGCGCAGGGGGGTTTTTTCTCCACGCCGGCCATGGCGGAGCCCTACAGAGGCCGGCGCGGAAGGAAGGAGTGCCCCCACGGTACAGGCCCACCTGCAGATCGGTGGGCCCCGAACGCGGGCCAGGCCACTCTGGGGGCCCCCGCCGGGGCTGGATCCCCCCCCCCCCCCCCACCCCCCCCCCCCCCCCCCCCCCCCCCCCCCCCCCCAAGACCGCACCAACCAGCTACCGCCAGGTCCAGCCTTGTGGGACCATGTCCATTTCACGCTGGTGGGACTGGCCAGGAACTGACAGCCACTCGGCCCATTGTGGCCCCTAGAATTTCAGGGGGGGCCCGCTACCAACCGGCCCCCCGACCAGCGTGGCGTAAACCCCGCCCCAGCCCGAAAACCAGCGCTGGAGAGTACGGCAGCCGGCGTCGGAGTGGCGGGGTGGGATTCACGCCGCCCCCCGGGGATTCTCAGACACAGCGGGGGGGGTCGGAGAATCCCGCCCAGAGAGTGCGAGAGGGAGAGAGAGTTGGAAACAAAGCCTCCAGCTATAATCGCATTAGCCATGGCAGGCTAGAGGCAGACAAAAGTTAATATGAAAATGTGAGTAGGGACAGGTGGCAAAGCAGTAAAGATTTATTGGGCTTTCAGATTGTGGAAGTCTCCTTTGGGGTTAAACATTGGAATCAAAACTAGTCTATTTCAGGTTTCAATGGAAACTGGGGATTAGAGAAATAATTGTGCTTTTGAACTTAAAAATACATTCAAATCAAATGACTGTTCTTGAGGGCAAGCAGCAAAGGCGATCCACAGAATGGTATGTAAGTAGTTGGTTGTACACCAATGATACAGTTTTCAGCAGCGTCAAATTCACAGGTCTGAATGGTTAAGAGATTTTATTTGCTCATTTTTAGCTAAGACTTATGTTACAAGAATCTTTGCTGCTTTGCCACTGGCCCTTATCATATTTTCAGATTAACCTTTATCCACCTGCCTTGGCTAATGCGATTATAGCTGGAGATTTTGTTTCCAACTCTCTCTCTCTCTATCTCTACACCCATCCCCACTTCTGCTCCCTGACCTTATTGTCTGCACACATAGGTATATTAAATACAACAACTGTGTCATTCTTAATGCCTCTGTTTAAATTGCAGAATTTAATCTGGTCATTTTTGTAGCATTTACATAAGCTTCCACTCTACAATATTAGAATACTAATTTATCTGGGAAAGTTAAAACAACGCACTCTGCAGCAGCAACTAATTTATCTGGGAAAGTTAAAACAACACACTTCGCAACAGCAAAAGGAAATGTTGTTCTATAATCACGGTATTCATTAGAAAGCACAAAAGCTTTAATTGTTATTTTTTAAATCCATTTGACTTCACCGACAAATCATTTCAAACAGTATTGAACAAAGGGTATACTTGTTTTTCAGAACTTTGTGGTCTCTAGAAATCCCACACAAACTGACTGCTAATTGCATTTCCAATGTCATCACCATTCCGCAATAACATCTGAGAACCTCAGCTCACTGGCAGTGTGCTTTCTTTCTGTGGAGGCAAGAATGTTGGTGAAGCAGGCATTGTTGTGTTATGCGCTTCATGTAGCATAAGCTGCTTCCTAGATGTATACTCTGACAAAGGAAGGTTCAGACTGGAAATAGGTTCAACACATTTATTGAACAGTTAACATTCTCCTCCTTGTGTTCGACTCTCCTGCTAATCTTACTATAGTAACTCATTCTAACTAACCAGTCAGCTCTAATCCATGCGGTGGGTGTGATGCTGCCTGATCTGCCCCTGTCTCTCTGAGTGTCACCTTTGGAAAAGAGAACGAGCATTTGTGCCCTGCCCTTTTATATGGGTAGCCCCCTTGTGGCAGTGTCATCTCTGGGTGCGTCTTGACTGCCCATTGGTCGTGTCCTATCTTACTGACCTATTGGTTGAATGTCTGTGTGACATGATGTCTCTGATGCTCCCTCTATTGTTTACCTAGTTGCGTGTATCTACATTAACCCTTGTGTACCTACAGTGATGCATATCACCACATCCCCCCTTTTTCCATTTTACATATTTTCTGTAGTGTGAAAGAAAATTGAATAAAATAGGTAGATAAGTGATGACATGTACAAATCATGATGACATTAATGTTTATACACTACCAAATAATATGTATGAGTCCAAAATTCATGAATTAATATGGTCGAGAGGCTTTCTTCTTTTGCTGATGAAGTGGTGATGTTGATGTTGTCATTGCTTTGTGAACACCGTCAGTGTCCCTGTGCTTAAGGAACCAAGAAGTGGTCAATTCACTATGTTGTCTGATTTGGACTCTTTTTTTTCTCTAATTGTGGTAGCGATGTAGTATGTAATCTGTATCGTCCAACCTGTTTCTTGTGATTGCGATTTTGATGCCGTATGTCAGCTGCCTTGAAAGCTGGTCTGCTTGTCTGCAGTGTAGCAAACTTGAATCGGTGAGATTTGCTGTCATGCCATGGTATGGCTGTACTCTTGCTAGTGTTAGGAGCTGTGGTCTGACATTGTCCTGTATTTGCAGAGTTGTACCATGTCGTACCAGTTGTTGTTCCAGTGTTGTTGGTTCTGCCGTGCTTGTTGTTGACGTTGGTGCATTTGGGACGCTTCTTGTTGTTGTCTTTGTTGTTTTTGCAGGTTTTGTTGTTGTGTTTGTTGTGCTCAATGACCACCCTCTGTGGATAAGTCAAGTCCTTCACAAAGTTACTCATGTCAGTGTCCTTTGTGGCATCTGCTGTTTCATTGTGCGTGCTGTCTCTGAGTCCTCGGCGCTCCCCGTCTGGAGTTATGTCCGGTTCATTGGAATCATCTTTGGCTTGTCGATACTCCCCGTCTGGTGTCCTTGCTGGTTCACCTGAATCAGCTTTGGTTTCTTGACACTCCCCATCCGGAGTCATTTCAGGTTCATTTGAATTATCCGAGGTGTCACTTGAATCATCTGAGGTGTCTTGATGCTCCCTGTCTGGAGTCAAAACGATCAGGAATGTATTTTCTTGTGGAGAGGATCGAGTGGATGAGGTTCGAATTAACGTGGTGTCACTGGAGTCACTAGTAACCTCACTTTGATCGTCGAGTGCCTCTGTACATACTGGCTGAGGTCTGTCAGTCTCGCTGTCATGTTACACATCTTGTATGGGAATTGTGATGCCTTTGCCACTTGTCACACATACAGTGGGAAGACCTTCTGTGTCTCAAGGTGGTACTTGCTAGTGTGTATGCCCCAAATTGGGACGATGCGGGCTTTATGAGGCGTATGTTGGGACGGGTCCCGGATCTAGAGGCGGGAGGTCTGATCATGGGGCGGGGGGACTTCAATACGGTGTTGGATCCTTCACTGGATCGGTCCAGCTCTAGGACGGGTAGGAGGCCGGTGGCGACCAAGGTACTGAGAGGGTTTATGGACCAGATGGGTGGGGTGGATCCATGGAGGTTTGTGAGGCCGAGGGCACGGGAGTACTCTTTCTTCTCCCACGTACATAGGGTTTATTCTCGGATAGACTTCTTCGTGGTGAGTAGGGGACTGATTCCGAGAGTGGAGGAGGCCGAGTATTCGGCCATTGCAATCTCCGACAACGCTCTGCATTGGATAGAGCTGGAGATGGGGGAGGTGCGGGACCAGCGCCCGTTGTGGCGGTTGGATGTGGGGCTGTTGGCGGAGGAGGAGGTGTGTGGGAGGGTCCGGGCAAGTATTGAGGGGAACCTCGAGGTGAATGGTACGGGGGAGGTTCAGGTGGGGGTGGTCTGGGAAGCCCTGAAGGCAGTGATTCGTCGGGAGCTGATATCCATCCGGGCACACAGGGAGAGAAGCGAGAGGAATGAGAGGGATAGACTGGTGGGAAGGATGCTGGAGGTAGACAGGAGGTACGCAGAGGCAGCAGAGGAGGGACTGTTGGGGGAGAGGCGCAGCCTGCAGGCTAAATTTGATTTGCTGACCACTAGAAAGGCGGAGACACAGTGGAGGAAGGCACAAGGGGTAGTGTACGAACATGGCGAAAAGGCGAGTAGGATGCTGGCTCATCAGCTCCGCAAGCGGGATGCGGCAAAGGAAATTGCTGGAGTGAGAGACAAGAGTGGGAATGTGGTGCGGAAGGGGGTAGAGGTGAATGAGGTCTTCAAGGACTTTTACGGGGAACTGTACCGGTCGGAGCCAACGGGGGAGAGGAGGGGAATGGAGAGGTTCCTCGACGGGCTTTCTTTCCCGAAGGTACAGGAGGAGCAGGTGGAGGGGTTGGGTGCGCCGATTGAGCTGGAGGAGCTAGTTAAGGGGATCGGGCAGATGCAGTCAGGGAAGGCACCGGGGCCGGATGGGTTCCCGGTGGAATTTTATAAAAAGTTTGTGGACCTAGTGGGCCCCTTGCTGTTGCGGACACTTAACGAAGCGTGGGAAGGGGGGACTTTGTCCCCGACGATGTCGCGGGCGCTGATCTCATTAATCTTAAAGTGGGACAAGGACCCCCAGCAGTGTGGTTCATACAGGCCCATATCTCTCCTCAACGTAGATGCCAAGGTGCTGGCAAAAATCCTGGCCACCAGGATAGAGGACTGTGTGCCAGGGGTTGTACACGAGGACCAGATAGGGTTTGTGAAGGGAAGGCAGCTGAACACGAATGTGCGGAGATTGTTGAATGTCATCATGATGCCGGCGATTGAGGGGGAGGCAGAGATAGTGGTGGCGCTGGATGCGGAGAAGGCCTTCGATAGAGTGGAGTGGGGGTACTTATGGGAGGTTGTTGGGGAGGTTTTGGATTTGGTGAAGAGTTTATTAGATGGGTCAGGCTGCTATATGAGGCCCCGATGGCGTGCGTGGCCACGAATGGGAGGAGGTCGGAGTACTTCCGGCTTTACCGAGGGACCAGGCAGGGTTGCCCCCTGTCCCCCTTGTTGTTTGCATTGGCAATCGAACCGCTGGCAATGGCGTTGAGGGATTCAGAGAGGTGGAGAGGTTTGGTGCGAGGTGGGGAGGAACATAGGGTGTCGTTGTATGCCGATGACCTGTTACTGTATGTGGCGGACCCGGTGGGAGGGATGCCGGGGGTGATGGAGCTGCTAGCTGAGTTTGGGACCTTTTCAGGTTATAAACTAAATTTAGGCAAGAGTGAGGTGTTTGTGGTGCACCCTGGAGACCAGGAGGAAGGAATTGGTAGGTACCCGCTTAGGCGGGCAGGGGAGAGTTTTAGGTACCTGGGGGTGCAGGTGGCCAGGGACTGGGGGACTCTTCACAAACATAATTTCACCAGACTTGTAGATCAGATGGAGGAGGAGTTCAAGAGGTGGGACATGCTGCCATTGTCGTTGGCGGGGAGGGTGCAGTCCGTCAAAATGACGGTGCTTCCGAGGTTCTTGTTCCTCTTTCAGTGCCTGCCCATCTTCATCCCCAGGGCCTTCTTTAGGAGAGTGACTAGCAGTATCTTGAGCTTTGTGTGGGCACATGGGACTCTGAGAGTGAAGAAGGTTTTCCTGGAGCGAGGGAGGGATAGAGGTGGGCTGGCGCTGCCCAACCTTTTGGGGTACTATTGGGCAGCCAATGTGTCAATGGTGCGTAAATGGGTGATGGAGGGGGGAGAGGCGGCGTGGAAAAGAATGGAGATGGCGTCATATAGAGGTACGAGCCTGGGTGCCATGGTAACAGCGCCGTTGACGCTCTCCCCTAGCGTTTGCTAGGCGACAGGTAGAAGAGTTCCCTTTGCTGCCCTCGCAGGGGGCGATGGACAGAGTGCTTTCGGGGGTGTGGGTCGGAGAGGGGAAGGTGTCTGACATTTAGAAGGTAATGCAGGAGGTGGAGGAGTCGTCAGTGGAGGAGCTAAATGGGAGGGGGAACTTGGGGAGCAGATAGAGGACGGGGCTTGGGCGGATGCCTTGGAGAGAGTCAACTCTTCCTCTTCATGTGCGAGGCTTAGTCTCATACAATTTAAGGTGCTGCACCGGGCCCACATGTCTGGGACTAGGATGAGTAGGTTCTTTGGGGGTGAGGACAGGTACACCAGATGTTCGGGGAGTCCAGCGAATCATGCCCATATGTTCTGGGCATGCCCAGCACTGGAAGAATTCTGGAAAGGGGTGGCGGGGACGGTGTTGAGGGTGGTTGGATCCAGGGTCAAACCAGGGTGGGGACTCGCGATTTTCAGAGTTGCGGTGGAGCCGTGAGTGCAGGAGGCGAAAGAGGCCGGTGTCCTGGCCTTTGCGTCCCTAGTAGCCCGGCAGAGGATCTTGCTGCAGTGGAAGGATGCGAGGCCCCCAAGTGTGGAGACTTGGGTCAATGACATGGCGGGATTTATAAAGTTAGAAAGGGTCAAATTTGCCCTGAGAGGATCAATACAAGGGTTCTATAAATGGCGGCAGCCTTTACTGGACTTCCTGGCTCAAAGATAGGTATCTTGGTCAATAGCAGCAGCAACCCGGCGGGGGGGGGGGGGGGGGGGGGGGGTGTTCCTTATTATAGTTTCTATATTTTTCGCTACGGTTATGTAACTTAACATTGTGTTAATTTAAGTTGTTGTTAATATGTTGGGTTGTTCATTGAGAACGGGCGAAGGTTCATGATTATTGTCATTACTGTTATCGTTGGTATTTTAGTATGGTTTGATGTTGTTGTATAAATTCAAAATTTTTCAATAAAAATTTTTTTTTTTTTTAAATTGAGCTGGGTAGACTGTCAGAGTCTTCTTCTGGTGGCTCAAATAATCTGGGTGGACTGTCATAGTCTTTTTGCTGTTCACTTGAGCGTGGTAGACTGTCATAGACTTCTTGCTGTTAACTTGAGTGTGGTAGACTGTCATAGTCTTCTTGCTGTGCACTTGAGCGGGGCAGTCTTGCATCGTCTGCTGCTGGTTGCTCAGATGAGGTTGCTAGACCTTCATGGTCTTGTTCATGCAAGGATTGCGCTCTGGAGCCTTATGTTGCTTCCATTGTGGAGTCTGTCAACAAGCTCGCTGTGGAGGCTTGTATCGTTCTCTCTGTGGAGACTGGCATCGTTCCCTGTGTTGAGTCATGCAGTGGTCTCGCTGTGGAGTCGGTCTGTACGCTCTCAACGGAGTCATGCAGTAGTCTCACTGTGGAGACTGTCATCGCTTTCTGTGCCGAGTCTGGGACTCTTTGTGGTGTGTGGACCACTCTCTGTGTCGAGTTGGGGACTCTTCGTGGTGCGTGGAGCACTGTTCGTGGTGGGTGGATCACTGGTGTGGTGTCAGCCCGCTCTCTGTGGGCTTGGACCTCTCTCTGTGCCTTGGTGTCAGGCCGCTCTCTGTGCCTTGGTGTCAGGCCGCTCTCTGTGGGCTTGTATGGCTCTCTGTCTCTTGGCGTCAGGCCACAGCAGAATCCTGTACTTCTCGGTTAGTATGTCGGGTGTGCTGGGCTGAGGATCCTCAAATCCGAAGAACTCGTCCATGTCTGTGTCGGATTCTTCACTGTACAACACATCGCGTTGTGCTTCGGATTTGGCACTGAGGTCACCACATCCAATGATGAAATCATCTTCTGAGACATAGTCTTCAAGGACTATATCATTACTTTTTGTGTCGGAGCTATCATTGTGCTCGCGATGTCCAAAGAAGTAATCAACATCTGAGTCGTAGTCTTCAAGGACTAATTCATCAATTAGGGCGGTGCTAAGTGCTTGTTGCAGGGTTCTGTGGAGGGTACTTTCAGCTACTGGTTGAAGTTCAGGCATTGTGCTGTTGTTCCAGGTGAAAGAATTGTGTTTTCCGGCTTTAAAATTCTTTTTCACTGTTTTGGAACATTTCCCCTTTAAGTGGGCGTGGTCCGGGGCCTCTGACATCATGACACTGGTGACGCTCTTTGCACAGCTGCGCATGCGCGGCTCCTTTCCCAAGATGGCTGCCAATCAAAACTGCCGTTTTCTGCATTTGCAGGCCGACCTTTGCCTCGTGGTGAGTATTGGCGTCTCTTTTACCGTTCTCTCTTGTGTGTTCCTCGCAGTATCCTTGAAACTTGTTCAGGACTGCCTGGAAGTCTCTCTTGTCGTGCCCTTTAGAGTACTTGAAGGTCTCGAAGATTTCTGCTGCTCTTGTATCCGCAATGGTGAGCAGAAGCTTTATTTTCTCTGCATCCACCACACCATCTAGGCCGGACGCTACCAGGTAGATCGCAAATCTCTGCCTGAACGCACACCAGTTTGCACTGAGATTGCCGTGGTACCTGAGCTGCTGCGGAACCGGAACATCTTGCCGGGGTGCTGTTGGTGGTAGTCACGGATTTTGAGTTGAACTATGTAGATTTAACAGGCTACTACTGGTACCATGTTGTGTTATGTTTATTCATGTAGCATAAGCTGCTTCCTTGATGTATATTCTGACAAAGGAAGGTTCCGACTCGGAGCCAGGTTGAACACATTTATTGAACAGTTAACAATTCTCCGACTTGAGTTTGACTCTCCTGCTAATCTTACTATAGTAACTCAATCTATTTAACCAGTCTGCGCTAATCCATGCGGTGGGTGTGATGCTTCCTGATCTGCCCCTGTCTCTCTGAGTGTCGCCTATGGAAAAGAGAATGAGCATGTTTGCCCTGTCCTTTTATATGGGTAGTCCCCTTGTGGTAGTGTCACCTCTGGGTGTGTCTTGACTGCCTATTGGTCGTGTCCTATCTTACTGACCTATTGGTTGAATGTCTGTGTGTCATGATGTCTCTGGTGCTCCCTTTATTGTTTACCCCTTGTATACCTACAGTGATGCATATCACCACAGGCACCACAGCACATTCAGGAGATTTTACAGAACACCGGGACCCCACTTAATCCGAGGAGCAGATTTATTCACCTTTATCCATGTAAAATTGCATCCCAAGCCTCACAAGCTCACTTTAGACACACATGGGGGTGAGAGTGGACTTGGTCAGGGCCATTAAACAGGAGGAATTGTTTCAGCTTCTCATTATACCACACAGCCAATTTTAACTTCTACTGAAGTGAGACTAAACAGAAATCAGAGTGTAAAGCGGGTGACTCAAGCAAACACTCTCCAAATACTTCACTCACCCTTTAAACTGAAATCAGACCCCCAACCCGGCAACCTGTGGGGATCACCTTTTTAGAAACGGACAATGCTGCGAAATATAGCAAATAGTTCAATTGGTGAAATATGTATTGTACTGGCATTATTATTGGGATTTTTATGTTTCGATTGAAGGTTGTGAGAAATCTTGGCTGAGGGCAGAAGGAATTAAATTTCAGGGATTCCACCACACCGTCACCCTGCCCCTATGTTTCAGTTCCGGTGCTGAGCATTTATATTTAACATGCAATGATCTCTGTTCTAATTGTAATAATACTCAGTGTCCTTGTAACTTGAAATAGATCAAATCATGAAAATAGTTGTGCATTGAACAAAAATAGGACCATTAAAGCAATTCCCCCTGCTTCCTTGCAGTGGAGGTTAAGGCTGCTGTTTACGAACATGATCCACTTGATATATGCAAGATTTTCCTTTTGTCCTTTACTTTTTGATGATTTTTAGAATGTATTCATCCATGGGATATGAGCATCTATCGTTTGATTAACATTTACTACCCATCCGTAATTTCCCATGAGAAGATGGTGGTGAGCTTGTCTTCTTGAACTGCTGAAGTGTTGGAGGTACACCCACAGTGATGGTGGGCAGGGAACTCCAGGATTTTGACCCACCGACAGTGAAGGAACAGCGATACATTTCCAAGTCAGGATAGAGTGTTGCTTGGAGGGGAACTTGCAGGTGGTGATGTTCCCATGTACCTGCTGCCTTTGTCATGTGTTTAGAAGATACTGTCAAAGGAGCCTTGGTGAGTTGCTCCAGTGAATCTTGCAGATGGTCCACACTGCTGCCACTAGAACATAGAACATAGAACAGTACAGCACAGAACAGGCCCTTTGGCCCTCGATGTTGTGCCGAGCAATGATCACCCTACTCAAACCCACGTATCCATCCTATACCCTTACTTTTAAGGACACTATGGGCAATTTAGCATGGCCAATCCACCTAACCCGCACATCTTTGGACTGTGGGAGGAAACCGGAGCGCCCGGAGGAAACCCACGCACACACGGGGAGGACGTGCAGACTCCGCACAGACAGTGACCCAGCCGGGAACCGAACCTGGGACCCTGGAGCTGTGAAGCATTTATGCTAACCACCATGCTACCGTGCTGCCCCTGTGGAAGGTGTGAATGTTTAAGGTGTTGAATGGGGTGCCATTCAAGTGGACTACTTTATCCTCGATGGTGTCCAGCCTCTTGAGTGTTGCATGCAGTCCTGTCACCACATTATCAGAAGAACATGGAAACTTTGGATAGGGTGCAAAGAAGGTTCATCAGGATGTTGCCTGGTCTTGAGGGTGTTGGCAATGAGGAGAGGTTGAATAAACTAGGATTGTTCTCACTGGAAAGATGGAGGCTGAGGGGATACCTGTTAGAGGTCTACAAAATTATGAGAGGCATAGACAGGGTGGATAGGTAGAGGTTTTTTTCCAAGGGTAGAAGTGTCAATTACAAAGGAGCACAGGTTCAAGGTGATAGGGGGAATGTTTAAGCAAGATATGCAGTGTCGTTTTCCACACATAGAGTGATGGGTGCCTGGAATGCGCTGTCAGAGGATGTAGTGGAAGAAGGCACATTAGCAACATTTAAGAGGCATCTGCAAGGGGAAAAAGAATAGGCAGGAAATAGAGAGATACGGACCGAGTAAAGGTAGAAGGTTTAGTTTTCAGTTAGGGCATCATGATCGGCACGGGTTTGGAAGTCCGAAGGGCCTGTTCATGTCCTGTACTTGTCTTTGTTCTTTGGTATTTATCCTTTGCTGGAGCTACACTTATCCAGGCAAGTGGAGAATATTCCATCACACTCCTGAGTTGTGCCTTGTGGATGGTTGGAAAGGCTCTGGGGAGTCAAGTGAGTTACTCACCACAGAATTCCCAGCTTCTGACCTGCTGTTGTAGCCACAGAATTTATAAGGCGAGTCCAGTTCAATTTCTGCTCAATTGTATCTCCCAGGATTTTGCTCGTGGGCGATTCAGTGATAGGAATGTCATCGAACGAGGCCAGATGGTTATATTCTCTCTTATTGGCGATGTTCATTGCCTGGCACTTCTGTGGTGTGAATGTTCATAGAATAGAATCCATAGAATCCGTACAGTGCAGAAGGAGGCCATTTGGCCCATCAAGTCTACACTGACTCTCTGAAAGAAAACTCCACCCAGGCCCACTTCCCCATCCTATTTCAGGAACTCCACCTAACCTGCACATCTCTGGATACTAAGGGTCAATTAATCATGGCCAATCCACCTAACCTGCACATCCTTGGGCTGTGGGAGCACCCAAAGGAAACACACACAGACACAGTATGTCCAAATTCCACACAGTCACTCAAGATCGGAATTGAAACCAGGTCCTTGTGAGGCAGCAGTGCTAACCACTCTACCACCTCGCCGCCACTTACCACTTATCAGTCCAGACCTGAATATTGTCCAGGTCATGCTGCAAATGGACACAGACTGCTTCATAATCTGAGGAGTCGCAAATGGTGCTGAACATTATCCAATCATCATTGAACATCCCCACTTCTGACCTTATGATGGAGGAAAGGTCATTGATGAAGCAGCTGAAAATGGTTGGGCCTAAGACTCTACCCCAAGGAAATCTTGAAATGATAACCCGGGGCTAAGATGATTGACCTCCAACCACCACAACCATCTTCCTTTGTGCCAGGTTTGACTCCAACCAGTCAAAAGTTTTCCTCTGATTCCCATTGACTCCAGTTTTGCTAGAGCTCCTTAATGCCAAACACAGTTAATTGCACCTTGACCTCAAAAGCAGTCAGTCTGACCTCACCTCTAGATTTCAGCTCTTTTGGCAATGTTTAGATCAAGGCTGTAATAAAGTCAGTCGCTGAGTTGATCTGGCGAAACCCAAACTAAGCATCAGTGAGCAGTTTATTGCTGAGTAAATGCCACTTGCTAGCATCTTCAATGACCCCTTCCATAATTTCCTGATGATCAAGAGTAGGCTGATGGGGTGGTAATTGTCTGGGTTAGATTTGTCCTGCTTTGTGTTGACAGGACATGGGAAGGTAGATACCAGTGTTATAGTTGTACTTTAAAAAAAATTGTTGATGGGATGTGGGCATCACTGGCTGGGACAGCATTATTGCTCAATCTCCTTTGCCCTGAGAGGCTTGCAGAAGACAATTAAAAGTCAACTACCTTGCTGTGGGTCTGAAATCAAATGTAGGCCAGATCACGTAAGGGCGGCAGATTTCCTTCCCTGAAGGATATCAGTGAACCAGATGGATGTTTACGACAATCGACAATTGGTTTATGGTCATCGTTAGACTTTTAATATCAAATTTTTATTGAATTCAAATTGCACCATCTGCCATGGTGGGATTCAAAACCAGGTCACCAGAGCATTAACCTGGGTCCCTGGCTTACTCATCCAGTCCACCTCCTTCCCTAAACGACAACAGTTTGGGGCCTCACGGTAGCATGGTGGTTAGCATCAATGCTTCACAGCTCCAGGGTCCCAGGTTCGATTCCCGGCTGGGTCACTGTCTGTGTGGAGTCTGCACGTCCTCCCTGTGTGTGCGTGGGTTTCCTCCGGGTGCTCCGGTTTCCTCCCACAGTCCAAAGATGTGCAGGTTAGGTGGATTGGCCATGCTAAATTGCCCGTAGTGTAAGGTTAATGGGGGGGATTGTTGGGTTATTCGGGTTACGTGGGTTTAAGTAGGGTGATCATTGCTCGGCACAACATCGAGGGCCGAAGGGCCTGTTCTGTGCTGTACAGTTCTAAGTCTAAGTCTAAGTTTGGTTAGAAGCGCGGCTAGTCCTGGAGGAAAAGTCTTCAGTACTATTGTCAGGACGTAGTCAGGGCCCATAGCTTTAAAAGCGAGCAGAAGACAACTAAAAAAGCAATAAGGGAGGAGAAGATGAAGTATAAGTGCAAGCTGTCATAATATACACCAGTATATCATGGTGAAGAGACACACTGATGGACACACACACAGACCAATCAACATGTATAAACACCGCAGCCAATCACCAGTTAGAATACACACACTATAAAGGCAGAGGGCACCACAGTTCCCGTTCATTCTGGTTGCTGCCTCTGAGTGTAACAGGAACTTATTCAGCCCAGCACGGACTCACAACACATGCTGAGAGAATCAACTGGGTCAGACAAGGCTTAGGTCTCTAGTTCAAGTTAGCATTATTTAGACCCACAGTCCTCATGTGTTAGTTAGTTAGAAGTAGTTAATAAAATTGAGTTGAATCTTCATCAGTGTTGGAAGTGTCTGTTCATCTCTCAAGCCTACACTAGCCAACACATCACAAGCTAGCTAGTAATATAAAGGAAGATAGGAAGAGTTTTTTTCAATATATAAAAGGTAAGAGAGAGGCAAAAATAGACATTGGACCACTGGAAAATGTGGCTGGAGAAGTAATAATAGGAAACAAAGAAATAATAGGCAAACTGAATAGTTACTTTGCATCAGTCTTCATGGTGGAAGACACCAGTGAGATGTCAGAACTCCAGGAGAACCAGGGGGCAGAGGTGAGTGCAGTGACCATTACTAAGGAGAAGGTTTTGGGGAAACTGAAAGGTTTGAAGGTGGATTAATCATCTGGACTGGGTGGACTACACCCCAGGGTTCTAAAAGAGATAAAAGCTCAGGAGATTCTAGAGGCATTGGTGATGATCTTTCAGCAATCACTGGAGCCAGGAAGGGTCCCAGAGGACTGGAAAGCGGCTAATGTAACACCCCTGTTTAAGAAGGGAGGGAGGCAGAAGACGGGAAATTATAGGCCGGTTAGCCTGACTTCGGTCATTGGGAAGATTTTAGAGTCCATTATTAAAGATGAGATCACGGTGTACTTGGAAGTGCATGGTAAAATAGGACTGAGTCAGCACAGCTTCGTCAAGGGAAGGTCATGTCTGACAAATCTGTTAGAGTTCTTTGAGGAAGTAACAAGGAAGTTAGACAAAGGAGACGTGATTTATTTAGATTTCCAGAAGGCCTTTGACAAGGTGCCGCATAAAAGACTGTTAAATAAGTTAAAAGCCCATGGTGTTAAAGGTAAGACCCTGACATGGATAGAGGATTGGCTGACTGGCAGAAGGCAGAGAGTGGGGATAAATGGGTCTTTTCAGGATGGCAGCTGGTGACCATTGATGTACCTAAGGGGTCGGTGCTGGGACCACACCTTTTCACAATATACATTAATGATCTGGAGGAAGGAACTGAAGGCACTGTTGCTAAATTTGCAGATTATATAAAGATCTGTAGGGGGCAGGTAGTATTGAGGAAGCAGGTGGGCTGCAGAAGGACTTGGGCAGGCTAGGAGAGTGGGCAAAGAAGTGGCAATGGAATACAATGTGGAAAAATGTGAGGTTATGCACTTTGGAAGGAGAAATAGAGGCAGATACTATTTTCTTTTATGGGAAGACGCCTCAGAAGTCAGAAGCACAAAGGGAATTGGGAGTCCTTGTTCACAATTCTCTTAAGGTTAACGTGCAGGTTCAGTCAGCAGTTATTTCCCTTTCCTGCCATAGTACTGAAACTGGCAAGTCTTCACAGATAACGATTACTTGAGTGATTGGAAAATATATCGTTGTTCGTTTTGCCACACAAACTGGTTGTCTTATTTTACGCAGTTCTCATAACGACAGTGTTTTTCTCAGGAAAATTGGGTATTGAGTAAGAAATTAAACAGTCCTACACATTGCAAATCTTCTCACTCTTGAAGTGTGTGCATTGACTCACATCTTCTGTCTCACTTGGGTCTGATCATATCCCAGTGTTAGAATAGATTAGACCAAAGAAATTGATGTGGCTCACGTTCACTTCACATTTTTTGCTATTAGAAACAAGACCTTCTCTTCTAGCTGTTTCCATCTGCACATGAAGATTTCAATCATTCTCTTCCTGAATGACTGCAATGTTATCTGCTACACATATACCACCTGGAACATTTGTGATAATCCTATCCATATGTTCTTGGAATAGTTCTTGATTTACAGACGGACTAAATGGTAACCTCTGAAACCAATACCTCCCAAATGCTGTTTTAAAAGCAGTTAATTTATGTGACCCTTCTGATAAATGAACAAGCTTGCCATGCTACACATTTTATGCAGAAAATAATTATGCACCAGCAAATTTTGAGTTGAGTCCTTCCAAAGTAGAAATTTTATGAGGATACCTCTCAAGTGCTCGATTTAGTCATCTCGGATCCAACACACACAGTAGTGGTACTGTCTTTCTGGATCACCATGGTTATAGAACTACACCAATCAATGTCTTGCTGAAAACAGTGAGTAATCACATGAGATTCCATCATACTCAGTTCAGCCTTCAGTTTGCCTTGGAAAGTATGCACTACATGACTAGGGGAATCAATTGAAGGAATTGTTTCATCTTTCAAATGCAGAATAGCATCTCCTCTGAAACATCCCACAGCACCAATTCTGTCTGGGTACTTAGCTGTAAATCCTTAACTGACTCAATGGGGTCAGACTTGGTTTTATCTCCCAATACTGGTGTTTTATGAATTCTGTGAATTGGCATGAATTAGAGTTGCTAGCATGTGGATAACCCTGTGATGGCTGGACTATTTGTACCTACTATACAGAAGATATATGAAAAATATGCAGAACTACAATATCTACACTTCAGCATTAATACTCCTATACAATGGATTGGCCAACCATTATATACTGTCAGCCTAGCTCTTGTAGGCTCCATACAGATGGTACGCTTCAAATACCATCTGCCAAGCAGCAAAGGCCCCATCGCATGCAGCAAATGCACGAAGCGATGTCAGAGTTTCTGGAGGCAGCCAACTCCCATGCACAAACAGTGAAGAAGTCTATCCATCAGATTAGTTGCTCCATATTTCTGGTGTCCTCCATTGAGAGGGTGGTAAATCTCATGGATAAACACATCGAGTATAGCACTGACTGGATGCAAGTGTTGAGAGGGGATATGCAGAGCATGTCCTAATTCGTGAGGTCAGTTCAGCGATGGGTGAGCGAGATTAGTCATGCAAATTATCTACCTATTTCTAGGAGTTCAACCGCTCCAGTGCATAACAGGAGTTTATGTGAGACCCCAAAGGGTAGAGGAGGGGCTGACTTCAAGCAATGGGGACTCCTCTCATTCTGCTTTCAATACTGAAGACACAGCTCCTTCCACTGACACACAAATTCTGGAAACTCCTCTATGACTTATTCAACCCCAGCACAGATGCAGGTGGACTCAGAAATGCTAGAACACAATAAGGCTGCCACACCTTGACGGTGTAGGTCCTAGCTATCTATTAAGGCAGCAACCTGTCCCCACATCTACCTGAGGCACAGGGAGAGCACCTTATAGAGGTTTCTGTAATTGTGCGCCTAGGCTCCAGGGTTCGATTTCGGCCTTAGATGACAGTCTGTGTGGAGTTTGCATTTTCTCCCCGTGTCTGCGTGGGTTTTGTCTGGGTACTCGGGTTTCCTCCCACAGTCCAAAGGTGTGCAGGTTAGGTGGGCTTGCAGGTTATGGGAATAGGGCGGGGTAGTGGGCCGAGGTAAGGTGTTCTTCCTGAGTGTCGGTGCAGACTCGTTGGGCCAAATGGCCTCCTTCTGCACTGTAGGGATTCTATCGATCGATGGATGAGCACTGGGCATTTACTGGTTTATATTAATATTACGCACACTTACTTGAATTTGAATTAATTAAAGAAAATGTTGTTGAACTAAAGCCTGCAATGATTTGTACATTTGTTTCCATATAGCACTCAACAATGTACAGATGTTTAAACCATTTGCAGTATTTTCTGTAAAGCCAAGGTACTCAAGGGTGCCTATTTGAATGCTATCCTTTGCATTATGTTGTCACAGGATCACATAGATGATGAGGGACTCCCGTTACAAGTCAATAACACAAATGCCTGGTACAGAATGTGTTGGTTCATTGTCCCTGATCCCTGCCCTCAAGTAAAACACTTGTTGCTGAGTGGGTTGCTATCACCTTGCCACATGTATCAGTCTGTTGCCCAGGCCTCCATCCAGCAGCAGCTTTTGGGGTGTTCCCTGATCATCCTCCTCCTCTAAGGATATGGCTCGCTCAGTGCCTTCCTGAAGTGCTACCCCCTCCGGGTGAACAGGCTTGTGCAATGTGCAGCAAATGACAATGATATAAACATTTTTTTTGAGTATCCACTTATTTTTTTCGAATTAAGGGGCAATTTAGCATGGCCAATCTACCTACCCTGCACATCTTTGGGTTGTGGGGGTGAGACCCACGCGGACATGGGGAGAATGTGCAAACTTCACACGTAGAGTTACCCGGGACCGAGATCGAATTTGGATCCTCATCGCAATGAGGCAGCAGTGCTTTTCTTTTTGTTTTATAAATTTAGAGTACCAAATTAATTTTTTCCAATTAAGGGGGCAATTTAGCTTGGCCAATCTACCTAACCTGCACATCTTTGGGTTGTGGGGTTGAAGCCCATGCAAACATGGGGAGAATGTGCAAACTCCACACGGACAGTGACCCAGAGCCGGGATCAAACCTGGGACCTCAAAGCCGTGATGCAGCAGTGCTAACCACTGCACCACCGTACCGCCCCCAGTAAATGACAATGATGTAGAATAGCCTGAGGCTGTGGTCTTCAGGGCTCCCCCAGATACATAGAGACATCAAAACCTCATCTTTAGTAGCCCAATGGCCTGCTCGATGTTGACTTGTAGCGATGTGACTGTGGTATATTCGTCTTCAGCCCGTGAGTTGGGGCTGTTCCTTCTGAAACCAGGCTGCCCACGCTGCCAGCGTTCCCTCCTCCTCCACCTCTATAGTCATAGGAGGTCCCCTGTATTCCTCAACATGGCTACATGCCCAACTCTGGACAAGAAATTATT
The DNA here is from genome assembly GCF_902713615.1 of Scyliorhinus canicula. Classification (NCBI taxonomy): domain Eukaryota; kingdom Metazoa; phylum Chordata; class Chondrichthyes; order Carcharhiniformes; family Scyliorhinidae; genus Scyliorhinus; species Scyliorhinus canicula. The sequence goes on from NC_052148.1 coordinate 64,363,296, forward strand.
GGAACCCCATCTACCAGCATAAACATATACCCCCTCCATCCTCGGCACACAGTGGCAGCAGTGTCTACCATATCTAAAAACAACTCTGCAAGCACTAGAACAATCATCAAGAGTCCTGCAACTACACTTTCTGAATCTACAATCTCTACCATCTAGAAGGACATGGGCAGCTGAAAAATGGGAACACTACCAACCACTACTGCAAGCCCACCTCCAAGCCACACACCATCCTGATTTGGAACTAAATCGCCGTTCTTTCAGTGACGCTGATCAAAGTCCTGGAATTCCCTTCCAAACATCACTTTCTGTGGATGCACCTACATCACATGGACTGCAGCATTTGACAGAGGGCTGCTCGTACCACTTTCTCAAGGACGATTAGGGATGGTCAACAAATTCTGTCCTAGGCAGCAATGATTGTTATATTTTTAATAACGACGTATCTAAAATATATATATTACTCTTGAATCCACCAGGATGACAAAATGACCAATAGTCTTCTTGTTGAAAGATTAACTATTTAATGAGTAATAAAATAATAAACTGTGAGTCCTTTTAATTAATAATAAACTAACAATAAAGAATTACAGTAAGAAGTCTTACAACACCAGGTTAAAGTTGGGCATGTCAATAAAGAATTAAAGTACAACACAGATAACTATATAACTATACACTATTATAACAAACTAATTCTAACTTCTCTCACCCTAGCTATTCTATGTCTTGCTTGTTCACTGTTCTGAATCAGATCATCATCTGCATCATCTGATCATCTGACTTAGAAAAAGCGGGAAGTCAGTTCTTATAGTATCTGACTGTGAGCCATATAGTGTTGAAATGACTGTACTACATTTACATACAAGTATGTACTACATACTTACAAACCAGGGGCTGGTTTAGCTCACCAGGCTAAATCGCTGGCTTTTAAAGCAGGCCAGCAGCATGGTTCGATTCCTGTACCAGTCTCCCCGGACAGGCGCCGGAATGTGGCGACTAGGGGCTTTTCACAGTAACTTCATTGAAGCCTACTCGTGACAATAAGCGATTTTCATTTCATACATTGATGTCTATTGCTATCTGAATATCACTATGACATCATACCAGTGCATGTGCAGGGGAGGTGACCTGGTGAAGGCCATGGCGGGGGCTGAAGAAAAAGAGTGCCCCACGGCACAGATCCGCCCGCTGATCGGTGGGCTCCGATCGTGGGCCAGGCCACCGTGGGGGCTCCCCCCGGGGTCAGATCGCCCCGTGCCCCCCCCCCCCCCCCGCCAGGACCCCGGAGCCCGCCTGCACCGCCAATCCCGCCGGTCAGGCACGTGGTTTCATCCATGCTGGCGGGAAAGACCTGTCAACGGCGGGACTTCGGCCCATCGCGGGCCGGAGAATCGCCGCGGGGGACCTGCCGACCGGCGCGCCGCAATTCCCTCCCCTGCCGAATCTCAGGGGGCGGAGAATTCGGGACATGGCGGGGGCGGGATTGACGCCGGCCCCAGGCGATTCTCCGACACCCCGGGGGGTCGGAGAGTTCCGTCTCTTATTTTTTTCCTTCAGGTTCTTATCAAATTTCCTTTTGGAGCAATGATTGCTTTTGCCTTGTCACCCTTTTTGCAGTACAAACCTAGGTCATGACCACCTGCTGCACAAAAAGCTGTTTTCTCAGGTCACTTTAAACCTGAGACTGTTTGTTCCCAACCCTTCTGCCAATGGGAAAAGTTTAACTCTTCCTCGTCTGTCTGGACCCCTCAGGATTTTGATCGCCTCTATTAACACAAGAACTTAAGAAATAGGAGCATGCATAGACAACATGGGCCGTCAGCCTACTGTACCATTCATGGCTGATCTTCAGCTTCAACTTTTCTGCCCAATCCCCAAACCTCATACTGTTGGCTAACTTGATCTTTGTTCTCTTTACTTGTGAGGCCTGAGCTGTTGCAAAACCAGGTAAAATGTCTTCACCAATGTTTCCATTGCACAGCCTGCCTTGGATCCTCTATATTTTGAAAGGATTCTGGTAGGAGCAAAATAGTTGCAATGTTGTATCCCCGTACAAGGTTGTCCTTTCCTGTGCTGTTCGTCTTGACAGTCATTGGCAATCCTCGTACTTTGGTTGTCACCAGTGTGGTTGCTGGGATAGTCTCAAAATCCTTCCCCCACTGCTCTGCACTGTTGCTGGGCTTCACTTGAGCCTATGACAGCAGTCCACTGTTTCTCTGTGGGGGTAGTCACTGCTGCCACCATCTATTAACATGGGTTTATCTTGGGGAACGTTGGCTCCTTTGTACCAGAAGAGATCACGCTGGAGGCAATGGTCTTTTGTTCAGAACATCTGTTTACATGCTCACTGTTTACAAAGGTTAAATAAGGCCATGACACAGCTGGACTTACTCTCTGAGAGCTTCACACTCCTCTCCTCTCAGTGAATGACAGCATTGTGACATAAATAAAAGCAAAATAGTGCAGATGTTGGGAATCTGAAATAAAAAGAGAGAGTGTCAGGTCTGGCAGCATCTATGGAAATCTTTGTTCTGTGGAAGGGTTGTTTGGACTCGAAACGTTAACTCTGTCCCCCCCCCCCCCCCCCCCCCCCCCCCATACATGATGCCAGACCTGTTGGGTTTGTCCAGCATTTTCTGTTTTTATATCATTGCAACATAGCTCCTCATGCATATGCTCAGTATCTACCATTAGAGTTAACTCTTTACTCGATAGAAAAACTATGGTATCCACGTGGTTGCTGCCCACTTCTGATGTGGCTCACGTTGAATACAGTCATGGTGAGGTTGTTAGTGGGTTCATTGCATGTTTGCACTAGAAGTATGCAGGGGTAGGTAGGTCATGATGACAATCAGCATCTAACCAGCCCGTACCAGCCTCCCCGGACAGGCGCCGGAATGTGGCGACTAGGGGCTTTTCACAGTAACTTCATTGAAGCCTACTCGTGACAATAAGCGATTTTCATTTCATAACACTGACTTGATGCTAGATGTGCTGTTAGTGTCATCGAACCATATAGCACAGAAAAGGCCCATTGCACTTGCGCTGGGCAAAGACAACCACCTAACAATTCTAATCCCATTTTTCAGCACTTGGCCCAGAGCTGTGTATGTCCTGGGATTGCAGGTGCACATCTAAATACTTCTTAAATGTTATGAAGGTCTCTGCCTCTACCACCCTTTCAGACACAAATTCCAATTTCCACCACCCTTTGGGTAAAAAGTTTTCCCCTCACATCCCCTCTAACCCTCCTGCCCCTTTCCTTAAATCTATGCCCCGTGGTCATTGATCCCTCCACCAAGGGAAAAGTTTCTTCCTGTCTATCTATGCTCCTCATAATTTTATACATCGCAATCATGTCGCTCCTCAGTCTACTCTGCTCCAAGGAAAACAATCCAAGTCTATCCGATCTCTCTTCATTCTTAAAACTCTCCAGCCCAGGAAATCTCCTCTGCACCCTTTCCAGTGCTATCACATCCCCCCTATAATATGGATTCCAGAACTACACACAATACCCTAGCTGTCACCTAACCAACGTTTGATACAGTTCCACCATAACCTCTCTGCTCTTAAACTCTATGGCTTGGCTAATAAAGGCAAGTATACCATATGTCTTCTTAACCACTGTATCCATCTGCTATGCTACCTTAAGGGACCAATGTACATGCACACTATGGTCCCTCTGATCCTCGGTGCTTCCTGCCATTTGTCATGTATTCCCTTGCCTTTTTTTCCTGCCCAAATGCATCACCTCGCACTTATCCGGATTGAATTTCATTTGCCACTGATCAGCCCATCTGATCAGCCCATCTATATCCTCCTGTAATCATCATTATTTACCACCCCACCAATTTTCATATCATTCTTACTGATCAACTCTCCTATATTCAGAATCATATATATAAACCACAAACAGCAAGGGCCCCAACACTGATCCCTGAGGAACCCCATTTAGCACAGGCTTCCAGTCAGAAAAACACTCCTCGACCATCATCCTCTGCTTCTTGCGACTCAGCCAATTTTGGATCCAATTTACCAAATTTCCTTGGATCCCATGGGCTCTTACCTTCACTATCAGTCTACCAAGTGGGACCTTATCAAAAGCCTTGTTGAGGTCCAAGTAGACCACATCAAATGCATATCCCTCATCTACACACCTGGTCACCTGTTCAAAAAACTCAATCAGGTTGGTCAGACATGACCTCCCCTTAACAAAACCATGAATCCTGTTCTTGATTAATACCAATGCACATTAATTCTGTCTCTCAGAATTGCTTCCACCAGTTTCCCCACCACTGAGGTTAGACTGCCAGGCCTATAGTTTCCTGGTTTATCCCTTCCTCACTTCCTGAATACTGGTACTACATTAGCTATCCTCCAGTCCTCCGGCACCTCTCCTTGAAAATTATTGCCTGCGCCCCTGCTATTTCCTCCCTTGCCTCACTCAGCAGCCTGGGATACATTTCACCTGGCCCTGGATATTTGTCTACTTTTAATCCTGCCCGATCACTCAGAACTCCTCGAGGTAGAATCTCTTTAAGGTAATACGCTTTCTTAAACATGCGTTCAACATTACTTTGGAAATTCACCAGTGCTATTTATAGGGATCTTTACCAACTTGCAGGTTAGTTATTGATTATTTTCTACTAGCTCTGTTTGGGTTTCTGTAAGTGTTGGTTGTTTTGAAGAGTTTGTCACCAGTCACAGAGGATCGTAGGCTGCTCTCCCGTTTGAGAGCTGACTCAGGGTGATTTAAACCTGAGGGTCACCACATGCCAGGCAATGGACAAAGTTAAGAAAGCGTGACCTTCATGAATGACTACAGCGGGGCAGCACGGTTGCACAGTGGTTAGCATTGTAGCCTATGGCGCTGAGGACCCGGGCTCGAATCTCAGCCCTGGGTCACTGTCCGTGTGGAGTTTGCACATTCTCCCCGTGTTTGCGTGGGGTTCGCCCCCACAACCCAAAGATGTGCAGGGTAGGTGGATTGGCCACGCTAAGTTGCCCCTTAATTGGAAAAAATGAATTGTGCAATCTAAATTTATTTTTAAAAATGTTTTTTTAAATGAATGACTACAGCGGTAATGGAATTGAACCTGCACTGTTGGTATTGCTTTGCATTACAAAGCAGCTGTCCAGCCAGCTGATGTAACCAAACCCGTTCGCCCTATAATCGGGAGTGTCTGAAGTAAATAATGTAGATGCATTGAAGTGGAAACTAGGGAAGTGTTTGAGGGAGGAGAGAGTAGAATGTTATGATGGTCATTTAGATGACATATATTAATGATTTAGACCTTGGTATATAGGGCACAATTTCAAAATTAGCGGATGAGACAAAACTTGGAAGCTTTGTGAACGATGAGGAGTATAGTGTCGAACATCAAAAGGACATGGAGAAGTTGGTGGAATGGGTGGACATGTGGCAGATGAAATTTAATGCAGAGCAGTATAAAATTATTCACTTTGGTAGGAATAATGCAAAGAGACAATCTAAAATAAAGGGTATAATTCTAAAGGGGGTGCGGGAGCAGAGGAATCTGGGTGTATATGTGCATAAATCATTGAAGGTGGCAGGACAGGTTGGAACATAGAACATAGAACATAGAACAGTACAACACAGTACAGGCCCTTCAGCCCACGATGTTGTGCTGACCATTTATCCTAATCTAAGATCAACCTAACCTATACCCCTTCAATTTACTGCTGTCTATGTGCTTGTCTAAGAGTCGCTTAAATGTCCCTAATGATGCACACTCTCCCCGTGTCTGCGTGGGTTTCGCCCCCACAACCCAAAAAATGTGCAGAGTAGGTGGATTGGCCACGCTAAATTGCCCCTTAATTGGAAAAATAATTGGGTAATCTAAATTTTTTTTAAAAACAAAAAAAAAACTGTCCCTAATGACTCTGACTCCACCACCTCTGCTGGCAGTGCATTCCACACACCCACCACTCGCTGTGAAAGAACCTACCTCTGACATCTCCCCTATACCTTCCTCCAATCACTTTAAAATTATGTCCCCTCGTGACAGCCATTTCCACCCTAGGGAAAAGTCTCTGGCTATCCACTCTATCCATGCCTCTCATCACCTTGTACACACACCTCTGTCAAGTTACCTCTCTGCCTTCTTCGCTCTAGTGAGAAAAGCCCTAGCTCCCTCAACCTTTCTTCATAAGACATGCCCTCCAGTACAGGTAGCATCCTGGTAAATCTCCTCTGTACCCTCACCAAAGCATCCACAACCTTCCTATAATGAGGCAACCAGAACTGGACACAATATTCAAGGTGGTCTAACTAGGATTTTATAAAGCTGCAGCAAACCCTCATGGCTCTTACACTCAACCCCCCTGTTAATGAAAGCCAACACACCATACGTCTTCTTAACAACCCTATCAACCTGGGTGGCAACTTTGAGGGATCGATGTATGTGGGCCCCAAGATCCCTCTGTTCCTCCACACTTCCAAGAATCCAGCCTTTAACCCTGTATTCAGCATTCAGAAGGTTGAGAGAACAGTTAATGTAGCACACAGTATCCTAGGTTTTATTAATAGAAGCATAGGGTATAAGAGCAAGGAGGCTATGTTCAACCTGTATAAAACATTGGTTCTGCCTCAACTGGAGCACTGCATCCAGTTTTGGGAACCGCACTTGAGGAAGGATGTGAAGGCATTAGAGAGGATGCAGAAAAGCATCATGAGAATGGTTGAGGAATAGAGAATTAGAGAAGTTAGTTCTTCTTGGAGAAGAGAAAGTTGGTATAGGTATTAGACAGAGTAGATAGGGAGAAACTGCGCCTATGGGTGGAAAAATTGAGAAGAGGGCACATAGATAAATTAATTGGCAAAATAAGTAATGGTGACATGAGGAGAACCTTTTCACCCAGTGAGTGGTGAACATTTGCAATGTACTGCCTGAGAGAGCGATGGAGACAGATACAATTTAAACTTTCAAAAGGAAATTGGATCATTATCAGAAAAGGAAATGGTTGCAGAGTTACAGAGAAAGGCAGGGGAGTGGCACTAGGTAAGTTTCTCCTTCACAGGGCCAGCACAGACGCAATGGGACAAAGGGTTTCCTTCAGTTCTCTGACTGTTTTATGATTCTATACTTCCACACATGAAGGGATGAGCTGCAATACCTGAGTCTGGCCTCAATTTGGGGCCACAGCCCACCGTGTTCATTGACGCTAACACCAGAATTTCTGGCAGGCCTGTCAGTGCCAAAGCTTCTTTATGTGCATGACCATCAGCCTTTCTCTCTATACTGCCCCATCAACATGTGGCCTCAGCCTTTGGTGAGCGGGTAACCATGTGATCATTTTCCCTGTGACTCTGGCTGCAGCCTATTCATGCCCAATGGCTCACCATAGGCTCACCACAGGCAGATCCCAACTCTATGCCTCTCTCTCAACTTCATGTGACGATGGCTGTGAGTGTCAAACAAAGTGACAGTGTTCCTTCTTCCTCAGTCTGCTCTAGGCCTTCAGCCTCAGGTATATCACTGCCAGGGCAAGCAGAAGTGCTTGGGTATCTGAAAGCATAGAGGTATAAAGGCAGGGTTAGAGTGAGGGAAGAGGTCCATGGCTACACCATCTGCAACTTGAAAATCGTAATTGAATCCTCTACGAGGGTGAAATGGGATTTGAGAAGATGCATTGAGAAGGACAAAACCATTATCCTTGATGGACCTCAGTGATACTGTTGGTTACTATCTCAGTGAAAGACACTTCAATTATTCCCAGTACTGTCTCATCGTCTGCTTGGCACATGTGTCCGAGCCTGACTCCCATTCCCTCCAGCCAGTTAGCTACATCTTCCATCTATTATGGGCCACCTTGTCCTGCAGAAGAGAGGGAAGGGAATCTGTGAATTTATTACAATCTGTTTTGGTGATGTGCCTGTCACAGTTAAATAGCTTGGCAGCGTGTGCACACCATCACCCACTGAATTCAGTTTCCAGCTGGGCTCAGTGGGTGATGGTGAGGTGAAATATATGAATGTGAGATTTGTGTCATAATTGAGAGAGATTGTTAGCAGGCGATTGGAGGGAGTCAGGGGAACGGAGCCAAGTGTAAGGTTAGGATGCGGTTTTTAAAAACTCTTTCTTGGAATATGAGCACTGCTGGCAAGACTGGCATTTTTTGCGCATCCCTAAATGCCCTTGAGAAGGATTTGCTAAGGTTTTCACTAAACTTGACCACATTGTCGTTAAACTCTTGTCGCACTGCCCAGGTCCTCAGTGCCAGTCAGGTACATTAACCGCCAGACCACCCACTCACACTGCTTTCTCTAGAAAGCCTCCTGCTGCCCTGAATGGAGAGAATATTTCTCCCCCTGTCCACTTCCTGCTCCAGTTCCACTCAAGCACAAAATGTCTGGGAACCAGAGGCCACTCTCCCTGGCCTGTTGTGCCATTACGGCTCCTTACTCCAGGTCTTCAAATCTTAACCAAGCTGTTTTTCATACACTGCTGTAGCCAGAATACACCTCAGGTTTAAGAGGAGAAATCTGGCATTCAGTAGTGCTGGCTAGCTTTATGTGATGCTAGCTTTGCATGATTTTGGACCCCGTGCGGCTGATACATTAAGCCACTCGGCAGTATATTCAGTACTGGGTAACATGCCAACAGCCGTGATAATGATCAGGCAGCGTAAAGTCTTCATCACCTTGAATGCAGGTGGGATAATTGTGCATCACCATGCCCCTATTCATTTTGGCATAGATTCACTTTTGCCTGTTGATGTGACCATCAATTCACTTGAGACACGAGAGGAAGTAAACTGTGGCTTTAATAGACTTATAGCTGAGCCTGCCTGCGACCAGAAAAACTGAGGGCAGACTCACAAGACCGCAGCACTTTATACTTCCGGTAGTGGAAGGGGCCATGGGCGGAGCCATGTGCGAAGCCATGGGCGGAGCCAAGAGTGGAGCCCTGTACAAGCTTCTCATCTCCCCCTGTGGGCAGAGCCACGCAACGGCTCACAGACGGAGTCCACAGGGACACAGTGATACACAGTGTGAATTATGCATTATACATTCACCACATTCACCCCCGTAAAAAAAATCCAGTCCGGCGGGGGTGATGGGTCTACCGATTGAGCCGGTCCGGTGGCCGAGTCGTCCGCTGGGATCGGCGGAGCACTGGGGTTGCAGCCGCTTCGGATGGCTGTGTGCTGACGGGCGGTGTGGATCTGAGGGTGGACTCCGGGGGTGGTTCATTCAGAGCTTCATTCCTGACCGGTGCGACTGGCGAAAGGGGGTGCTGGAAACCTGTAGGCGTGAGGGCGTAGTAGTGTGAGGGGTACCTCGGCGGTGGTGGTGGTGATGGATCCTTCAGGCGCCAGGTCCCGGAGGGAAACTGTGTCCTGACGGAAGTTGGGGTGTTCTATAAAGGCGTAGTGTGGGTTCGAGTGTAGCAGTAGTACCCTCTCTACTAGCGGGTCCGTTTTATGTGTCCGGACGTGCTTCGGGAGGAGAACCGGGCTCGGTGTCCTCAACCAAGATGGGAGCGAAGACCCCGTGGTAGTGCCCCTAGGGAAAACAAATTGAGGGGTCTGATTAGTGGCCGTACAAGGGAGGGACCTAATTGCATGGAGCGCGTCGGGGAGGACCTCCTGCCAGTGGGAGGTCGGGAGATTCCTGGACCGTAGGGTCAGTAGGACGGGTTCTCCCTCTCCACCTGCCCGTTCCCCCTGGGGTTGTAGCTGGTAGTCCTGCTCGAGGCGATGCCCTTGTCGAGCAGGTACTGACGCAGCTCGTTGCTCATGAAGGACGAACCCCTGTCGCTGTGGACGTAGCTGGAGAAGCCGAACAGGGTGAAGACACTGTGCAGGGCTCTGATGACTGTATGGGAGGTCATATTGGGGCAAGGGATGGCAAACGGAAAACGGGAGAATTCGCCTATGAGGTTGAGGAAGTACACATTACGATTGGTCGAGGGGAGGGGCACTTTGAAATCGATGCTCAGGCGTTCAAAGGGCCGGGGAGCCTTTGCCAAGTGGGCTTTGTCTGGTCTATAGAAGTGCGGTTTGCACTCTGCGCAGATCGGGCAATCCCTGGTGATGGCTTTCACCTCCTCGGTGGAGAAAGGCAGATTTCGGGCTTTGATGTAGTGGGCGAGCCGGGTGGCCCCCGGGTGGCAGAGGTCATTGTGGTTAGCCTGTAATCCGTCGTCTTGCGCGCTGGCGCATGTGTCGCGAGACAGGGCATCTGGGGGCTCGTTGAGCTTCCCCGGCCAATATATGATGGCATAATTATAGGTGGAGAGTTCGATCCTCCACCTCAAGATTTTATCCTTTTTTATTTTGCCTCGTTGCGAGTTGCCGAACATGAAGGCAACCGATCTCTGGTCGGTGATGAGGGTAAACCTCCTACCTGCGAGGTAGTGCCTCCAGTGCCGTACGGCTTCCACAATGGCTTGAGCTTCTTTTTCGACTGAGGAGTGCCGAAGTTCTGAAGCGGAGAGGGTTCGGGAGAAGAAAGCTACTGGCCTCCCTGCCTGGTTCAGAGTGGCGGCGAGAGCGACCTCTGAGGCGTCGCTCTCCACCTGAAAGGGGACGGATTCATCCACCGCCCGCATGGCTGCTTTGGTAATGTCCTCCTTGATGCAGTTGAAGGCCTGGCGGGCCTCGGCTGACAGTGGGAAGAGCGTGGTCTTAAATAGTGGGCGGGCTTTGTCCACATACTGCGGGACCCACTGGGCATAATAGGAGAAAAATCCAAGGCACCTCTTGAGGGCCCTAGAACAATGAGGGAGAGGGAGTTGGAAGAGCTCCCGGTCCGGGTCAGGCCCCAGGACCCCGTTTTCCACGACATAGCCGAGGATGGCTAGTCTGGTTGTGCGGAAAACGCATTTCTCCTTATTGTATGTGAGGTTGAGATTCTGGGCGGTTTGGAGAAATTGGTGGAGGTTGGTGTCGTGGTCCTGCTGGTCATTGCCGCAGATGGTGACGTTATCCAAATATGGGAACGTGGCCCGCAGCCCGTACTGGTCCACCATTCGGTCCATTGCTCGTTGGAACACCGCGACCCCATTCGTGACGCCAAAGGAAACCCAGAGGAAATGGAAGAGGTGGCCATCTGTCTCGATCGCCGTGTAGTGGTGGTCCTCCGGGCGGATCGGGAGCTGGTGGTATGCAGACTTCAGATCCACCGTGGAGAAGATGCGGTACTGGGCGATCTGGTTGACCATGTCTGCAATTCGGGGGAGGGGATATGCATCGAGGTGCGTGAACCGGTTAATGGTCTGGCTGAAATCAACCACCATCCGGAACTCCCGGTCTTGATGACCACGACCTGAGTTCTCTAGGGGCTATTACTGGCCTCTATGACTCCCTCACGTCGGAGCCGCTGGACTTCGGCTCTCATAAATACCCTGTCCTGCAGGCTATACCGCCTGCTGCGAGTGGCTATGGGTTTGCAGTTAGCAGTGAGATTAGCGAAGAATGGAGGGGGGTCGATTTTTAGAGTCGCTAATCTGCATATAGTGAGAGGGGGTAGGGGTTCACCAAAGCTGAGTGTGAGTCTTCTAAGATTGCATTGAAAATCGAGCCCGAGTAGGAGGGGGGCGCAGAGGTCTGGGAGTACGTACAACTGGAAGTTGGAGTAGTTGGCGCCCTGAATCGTTAGGGTCGCAACGGTGCGTCCTTGTATTTGAACCAAGTGCGACCCCGAGGCGAGGGAGATAGTTTGCCGTGCTGGGAAGCTAGGGAGTGAACAACGTCTCACCAGGTCTGGATGAACGAAGCTCTCAGTGCTCCCGGAGTTGAAGAGGCACGGGGTCTTGTATCCGTTGACCTGAACGGACATCATTGAGTTTCTGAGGTGCTTTGGCCGCGACTGGTCCAAAGTGACTGCGTTGAGTTGCGGGTAGTCGGTGGCTTGATCAGCAGTGCTGGAGTGGCCCCGTGATGATTGTCCGCGGAGGTCGTAGTCGTCGATATGAACATCGAGTGATGTCCAAGATGGTGGCCCCCGTTGATCGCACGTGGCGGGTGATGAGGAAGTTGGCGTCCAAGATGGCCATCCCCGTGGATCGCACATGGCGGGCGGCGAGGAAGCGGCACCCAAGATGGCGACCCCCATGACTCGCACATGGCCGCCGGCCGCGTGGCGGAGGATTGCCAAGATGGCGGCCCCCATGAGTTGCACATCTCGGGCGGAGGCGGAGTTGGCAGACACGCCACAACATTGCGGGGTCTGCGGGCCTGCGAGTTTGAGGAGCGATTGCTCTGGATAGCGGGAGAGTTAGAGGGTTTAGATTTGGACATGCATACCTTAGCAAAATGTCCTTTTCGACCGCAGCTGCTGCAGGTTGCGTTGCGGGCCGGACAGTGCTGCCGTGGGTGTTGGGGCTGACTGCAGAAATGGCACGATGGTGCTCTATAGTGGGCGGTTGGCGCGCGTCGCAGGCCTGGGGTCGCATGGGGTCGCATGGTTGGCGGGGAATGAGTTCAAACTTTGAAACGCGACCTCCAGCGAGGTTGCTAGCATTACAGTGTCCTCCAAGTTCTGGGCCCCTTTTTCGAGGAGGCGCTGGCGCACGTAGTTTACCGGACCCCTGCAACATACACATCACGGACACCGAGTTCCATGTGATGGGAGGCAGTTACTGCCTGAAAGTTACATTCCTGTGCAAGAGCTTTTAGGTCACGCAGGTAGTCCTCTAGCGACTCTACAGGGCGTTGGCGGCGGGTAGTGAAAATATGCCGCGCGTAAACTTCATTTACAGGCCGCACGTATAGGCGGTCGAGTATAGCGAGGGCTTTGGTGTACGAGTCGGTACTATCGAGTTGCGTAGAGATGCAATGGCTCACCCGTGTGTGTAGGAGACTGAGTTTCTGCTCTTCAGTAGTAACGGAGGTAGTCGACACAGCCAGGTAGGCCTTGAAGCACCGAGTTGAATTCACCGTGCTGCCCCTCAGTGTGAATTATGCATCATACATTCACCACACCCGCAGTCACTAATACAAGCGCAGCTACTTAATTTATGGCACAGTGTAAAGTAAATAGGGAAATTATGTGATTTGAATACAGATTTACAATGATTTTCATTGAAATAGAAATATAACCTCCATTTAACCTTCAGAATACTGAGGTAGATCAGTGCATAGGGAAACTTATCATTAGCCGGCATTATGGAATGTTCTCTGTTTCTCAAGAGGAAAAGAAAACTTCATTGTATTCAGCATTGAGAATCACAGCACGCTGGTGTGCTGACACTGTCACTCAAATGTGTTGGTGCTAATTGCTGAGCAGATAACTCATCCCAGCTAAACCATTACTGTTTTTGCCGCAACACAAATTACATCTAATGTTGACAGCGATCAGACTTGAGGGCCATGATTCCTTAAATGATATCCTTTGGGGTTGTTTCTCAACCAAAGGCCGCATTTGTTGACGTGAATCATGAAGCCATGACAGTCGAGAAAATGTAAACAAGGGGAGAAAGAAGAAGCCGAGCAACAACAAATATATTGGGTCTTCACAAGAGATGCAAAAAGGAAAGAAGAAAGCAGGTCAATAAAACTGCTTGAAATTTATTTAAAAGAATGAATGAATAGAAACTTGGTGGACCCATTGACCAAGCTTGATGACGGGAGCACAAATTTATAAAGCGTAACCTTCAAAGGTCAAGGATTTCAATTTTAAAATATCTGCTGTATGGAAATAAGTGCCTGATTTTTTAACCTCTGTTTCCTCAGTGTATGAGCTGGAAGCAGACAAAGCTACTCTGTCCATTCAGACAGGAGTTGCTCTTAACCGACTAGCGTCTACAGATTAGTTTTACAGATTAATTTTACAGCCCCAAATCTAGAAGTCTGATGAAAGTAATTCTATTACGGGATAATAACAATTATAAAAATGTGAGCTATTAATGTTAGAAGTGGCTGGAGCACGGTAGCTGGAATTCTTCAGACAAATCCACTGGTGCCAGCCAACAGACGTTCTTTAAGAATAGTATTTTAGCCTTCAACACAGCTGGAATGGTGAGCTCAGCAGGACAGGATTCCGGATGCTGACTTGTTTATCATTCAAACAGGCTTCATGAAAATTCAAAACCTAACCCAACAGTCGAAAGTCTCCTTTGCCCGTAGCATTCCCGGCATGAATACTGCTGGTCTGAAATATTCAAATCACACACCACCGTGTCATCAGGACAGGAAGATAATTATGGCAGAGGTCATAAACTGTCACCAAATCACAGAGTATATATTGTACTTCTTTGTTGCCATAAGGAGAAAAGGTATGAAGGTGCCCAAACTCTGGATTCTTGTCAAACCATGAGGTATATTCAGGTTGCTGCTCATAGAATCAAGATGGTGATCTGCCCAAAGCCCACACAAACACTCTGCTGACATTACTGCACATCACGTGATGCATAACCAGCAAGAATGTATTCCCAGATACATGACACCCCTCCCTCGTTACCTCATTAGTGCAACGACAACAATTAACATTTATACAGCACGGTGGCACAGTGGTTAGCACTGCTGCCTCGTAGTGCCAGTGGCCCGGGTTCAATTCCAGCCTTGGTGACTGTGTGGGAGTTGCACATTCTCCCCGTGTCTACGTGGATTTGCTCCGGGTGCTCCGGTTTCCTCCTACAGTACAAAGATGTGCAGGTTAGGTGGATTGCCCCTTAGTGTCCAGAGTTATGCAGGTTAGGTGGGGCTTCAAGGATGGAGTGGGCCTAAGTATGATGCTCTTTCAGAGGGTCGGTGCTGACTCGATGGGCTGTATGGCCTCCTGCTTCCCTGCAGCAATTCTATGGTTCTATACAACAGATACCCTGATAAATTATTTCTGTACAAATATACAATTAAATAAGACAGTTTCTGTGTTGGACATCTATTCCTTTTTCATAGAATTTGGTGTTATTGAACTAGACTACTTGTGGACTCGGAAGTCTCCTCATTCCTTTCTGTAGTTGGTGCTTCTTGAGTAATCACTCTGGTCTCTGTCACTATAGGAACTAAAAAGTTCTCAGAAACAGAATCTGAACCTGTCACTGTCTCTGGTCCCCATTCCAAAGTATTGCTTTCTAAATCTTCTAAAGCAGGGGTGGGCAAACTACGGCCCGCGGGCCGCATGCGGCCCGCCAAAGGTCTTTATGCGGCCCACCAAGATCAAGTCAATTTTTTTTTTAATAAGGTTAATGGGGGGGGGGGCTGTTGGGTTACTGGTATAGGGTGGATACGTCGACTTGAGTAGGGTGATCATTGCTCGGCACAACATCGAGGGCCGAAGGACCTGTTCTGTGCTGTACTGTTCTACTATGTTCTATATGAGGCGCCCAGAATCATAACCGGTTGAAGCGCCATTTTTGAAAAGTAGAGAAAAAGAGGGCTAAAGGCAGGATGCCGCCAGGGGAAGTGCTGAGGTATATGCCGCACGCTAATTGGTTACAACCGGGACTATTAATTAATATACTATGTGGCCCTTTAAAATTGTGAATTTTTGAATGTGGCCCTTGCACGGAAAAGTTTGCCCACCCCTGTTCTAAAGTTTGATCCTCTTGAGGAGTTTCTGCAAATTCACTTTGTGCAGCAAGTAACTGATCAGCATGACACCACCAAACTCTTTCATTATCTGGTTATATGGTGTGTGATATTGGACCTGTCCTCACTAGGATCATAGTTGGTCCTATTTCTGGTTAGTGGTGTAATTCCTAGCTAGCACTCTCTCTCCCTGGATGAATACGTGTCTTTTAGAGATTATCTCCCTCCCAGAAATGTGTGCTTGTTGTCATTTGGCAATCTCTGAACTGTCAGTTGCTGTTAATAAATCAAACTGTGTTCATAGTTTCCACAAAAATGCCGATGAACTTTACATGGTAGCATGTTCAGTGTTCCGATAAGATATTAGAAATTTGTTTACTCTTCTTGATAATGTTCCCAGATCCTTTGATGATTTGATAGAATGCTTTAATGTTTGCACAAAATGTTCAGCCAATCCATTCGTTGCTGGATGATATGGAGCTGACTCGATATGGTGTATACCGTTCATTTCCCTTTCAAGCAGTCTTTAAACTCCTTCCAAGTAAATGGTGTGCCATTATCACTGACAATCTGTTCCAGTGTTCCAAAGCTAACAAATGCTTAGCTTCTCAGTGGTCTGCTCAGTCATCGTTGACTTCATTATCGCGACTTCTGGCCATTTTGAGTTTGCATCCATAGTCACTAAGTACATGTGGCCCTCAAATGAAGCAGCATAATCGATGTGTATTCTCTACCACAGCTGAGTCTGCCATTCCCACGGATGTAATGGCTGTAATGGTGGAGTGTTCCTTAGTTATATATAAGATTGGCATTGACCAACTTTCTCTTCAATTTGAGCATCTAATCTTGGCCGCCAAAAATAGCTGTATGCCAATTCCTTCATCCTTACCACACCAGGGCGTCTCTTATTCAATTGGTCAGGACTCAACTACATAAGCACGGAGGAATAATCACACGGATTTCCCCAATAGAACTCTATTCTATACTGTCAGCTCAATCTTCGTGTGATGTAGGGCTTGAGGTCTGGATTTTTCCTATGAACACCTGACCGTGTTTCTTTTTTAATCAAGCCCTTCACCTACCCCATCACTGGATCAGTTCTTGTATATCTTTGAATTTGAGACGAAGTCACAGGTGCACCATCCACGAGTGAGAAATCCAAAATACTGACAAAATGTTCTTCTGGGTCCTGGTTGAATGGTAATGGCAGTCGTGATAAAGCATCAGCATTCCCATGCTGCTCTGACTTGTCATTCTGGATATTGCAATGTATGCCAACAATGTCAATCACCATATTTGCAATCTACTCGCTGCCAAAGAAGATATATCATTCGACGGCACAAAGATTGTAGTGACGTTTCGATGATCCATCAAAAGGGTAAAATAATGGCCATAAAAGTAACAATGGAACCCCTTACACTCAAAATGATGCTCAAATCTTTTTCTAGCTGAGTGTAATTAATTTCTGCACTGGTAAGAGTGCGTGAAGAAAATGCTATCAGTCGTTCCTCTCCTGAAGACATAATGAGTGAGACGACTTTACCAACTCCATAGGGTGAGTTATTGCAAGCTTATTGTAACTTCTTTTTTGGATTATAGAGCCATCTCCAAACTCCAGCCCTCCACAGGGTCCAGTAAAGCTTCTTTCACTTCATTGAATGCATTTTCACATTTTTGTGACCGGTGCCATGTCTGTTTGACACATAGCGAAGTGTGTAAAGGATTCAATCGTGTTGCTAAATTCGGCATGAATTTATCATATTAACTGTTCAATCCTAAAATCAACCTTAATTGTGTCACATTTTGAGGCCATTGTGTTTCCAAGATTGCTGACATTTTCTTTGACTCTTTGATCATATTATTGACAAAGAAGGTTTACACAAGGTGGTTTATGGATGACCTGAAAAAGTCACAAACAATGCACTCCGTTCAATCCACTCCGAATTTGATCCATGAATCTTTGGAAAAGAGCAGGTACAGATGTAATTACAAAAGGAAATCTCCTGTAATGAAATAGACCTTTGTGCGTCACTATGGTGAGAAGTGGCTCTGATTCAGCAGATATGCTTGTGAAAGATCAATGTTGCTGAATTTCTATCCTCCAGAAAGTCCATCAAACAAGTCTTCAATCAACAGAGGAGGATAATGATCAAGGCACAAGTCCCAGTTAATAGTTGCTTTAAAATGTCCACAAATTCTCATGGAATTAATACAGGAATGATTGGTGTTGCTCAATTACTTATAGTAATAGGTTCAACGAATCCTGTCTAAATCTGTCTAATTCTTCTTCAACTTTAGGCTTGATAGTGTACGGTACAGTCCTGGCTTTGAGACATTTGGTGTGTCGTCTGGCTTGACTTTTAAGCGTACTTCAATTCCTCTCATCAAGCCTAGTGAATTTTCAAACGCCTTCGCGTACTTTTTTAGAAGTTGTTGCAAGTTGCTCGTTGCACTAATTGATTGATTGTTTCCCAGTTAAGCCTAATCTTAGATAACGATGCTATGTCAAATAGAACAGGAAAAGGTTCCAAGGACAGCGTGAAGATGCAACTTCACTGTCTGCCTATTTGCTTCTACTTTCACCATAATGCATTGTTTTAATTGTACCACCTCTTCAGTATACATCCTTAGGATCACGTTGGGCGGCTTTAAAGGCAGATGCCTCAACGTTTGACGATAAATTGTTTCACGTATCAGAGCTACTGCTGTGTCTGTATCGACTTCCATTTTAATTTCATGACCGTCAAGCTTTGAATATGTCCTGGAGCGGCACAGCGGCACAATGGTTAGCACTGCTGCCTCACGGCGCCGAAGACCCGCGTTCGATTCTGGGTCACTGTCCATGTGGAGTTTGCACATTCTCCCCATGTCTGCGTGGGTTTCGCCCCACAACCCAAAGATGTGCAGGGTAGGTGGAATGGCCAGACTAAATTGCCCCTTAATTGGAAAAAAAGAATTGGGTGCTCTGAATCTATTTTTTTTAAAGTTTGGATATGCCCTAAAGCATTGTTGATCTCCCCGCGTTGACAAAATACCTAGTTTTAGCTCTTGCAGTAGCTCAGTTTTGCTGTTCTTTGAGTGATCATCGACTAAGTTGAAGACACGTCTAGATTGCCCAGTGTTCCCAAGCCTTGGACGACCTGACCCATGGCTCTGATGTCTTGCCCCAGGTCTTCCATCTTGAAAACTGTCCTTTCAATGTTGGCCTGCTTACCATGCATTGTTGGAAACATCTCCTGAGGCTGAAGGCAGTTGGATTCCTCCAGCTGTACCTGCAGCCACTAGAAAGTTGCTGAAACCACCTCCTGTAAACTTCCATCGCAGCCACTGCACTCATCTCGGTCTCCCCCAGGGGTTGCAGGGCCCTCTTCTCAAGGGGGAATTGGACCCAACTGTCAGCGATTTCCCTCCTGTGTTCTGGTGTTCACGCCTATTATGGGCCCTGCGGGGCCCTGCGTTTATCCTCGGGGACACAGAAAGGATATAGTGAGATGCTAGGAGGCGAGTTCTATGGGAGGTCTGCAGCTGGTGGCGTTTGTGTGCAAGGCTACTGGCCAGAGAGGGCAACACGTGTATTTGGGTTTGGTGGAGGCTGGACGATAAGGGAGATGCAGGCAGGTTGGATGTTGTTGGCCTCCAAGGGATTGGGGGTGGGGGTATGGAGTAAGAGACTGGTCTGATGCCAAGGGTACCATGGGGACAGAGGTGGTGACTCGCCCGAGCTGCCCGAAGGAGGTCATTCATTTTCTTATGGCATTGCGTACCAGTTCTCCTGGGATACTGCCAGCACTCACAGGCTCTGCCACCTGTTCCCAGATGTTATTTAGTTGGGCAGGCTCACACTGTGGGGAAAAGGGTGCCCCTCTTCTCCTCGATGGCATCCAGCATTCGGTCAATTTTAAACTACCGGAATTGGGGGAGCAGGTCTCCGTGAAGTCATCCAGTCAGTGGTGAATGGAGCACTTTAAAAAAATTTTTAGAGCACCTAATTCATTCTTTCCAATTATGGGGCAGCACAATGGCGTAATGATTAGCACTGCTACCTCACAGCGCCGAGGTCCCAGGTTCGATCCCGGCTCTGGGTTACTGTCTGTGTGGAGTTTGCACATTCTCCCCGTGTTTGTGTGAGTTTCTCCCCCACAATCCAAAAGATGTGCAGGGCAGGTGGATTGGCCATGCTAAATTGCCCCTTAATTGGAAAAATGAATTGAGTACTCTAAATTTATTAAAATTAAAAATAAATTCCAATGCACGGGAAATTTAGCGTAGCCAGTCCACCTACCCTGCATATTTTTGGGTTGTAGGGGCGAAACCTATGCAAACGTGGGGAGAATGTGCAAACTCCACACGGACGAATGGAGCACTTCTAAGCAGCTGAAGCTTGTCAGGTACAATCCTGACCCCAGGGAATCAGACATCAGTGTGACCTTGAATGCATTTCATGTGGGCAGGGTGCTGGTCCATTTGCATGACTTGGATTTTATCTGCACAGTGCAAGTTTCAGCTCGATTCACTTCCAGCAGGAGCACACAGGGCTAGAAATTGCATTCGACGATTGGGCGGGTAAACCCTTTTGACGCCGAAATCAGGTGTGCCGCCTGTTGTTGGATGCTCTGACCCCTCCAAAATGATGTAATTGTTGAGTATGTCGCACGCCGTTGGGACAGCTTCAGGACGTCACTTCCCGATGGCGTGGATCACTTGTGTCAGCCTCGTGTGGCGGCTGTGGACTGTGTCCATCGCCACCACAGTCGGGGGGAGGGGGGGGGGCGTTCCCCTGGCCATGGGGGCTAGGGGAATTGATAGGGGGGAGGTGGTCCGGGGGTGGCGAGGGGGTTACCAGGAGGCACTATCTGACAGGCCGGGTCCACGCGTAACCCTCACCATGTTGTATGGCGCGACCTGGCAATTCTCTGGCTGTTTCTGGCGGGAACGCTGGGGGGGTTTACGTGGCACGGCTGCTAAGCCCCTACCGGACGGAGCATCGGTGCGGGGGCGGCGCAAAATTTTTCGTTGTAATACTAGACACCTGCTCCGGACATAGCCTCAAAATTGGAGAATCCAGCCCATAGTCTCCACAGCAGAGAATCCAGCCCACTGAATGGCAATGGAAAAAGTAAGATATGAACATAAGACAAAGATTGCAAAGGCACGAATAAATTTTAACAATAGTGTTATCAAGTGGGAATTTTCAGTTACAAAACAATCAAAATGGATGAATACAATAATATGCTTAAGAGCAGCTTCATCACAAGCACAAGTCATGTCCTTTCAGAGGTTAGACATCATTGCAATGTGAAACTGTTATCTGCAGAGCTAATGAGCCGTTCTCTTTATCTCCTCACATACACGCACACACAGCCCCAGGAGATGAAAGCAAAACATGCCAGCAATCAGAGATGAAACAGAAAATGCAAGAAATACATGGTAGATTCAATAGACCAAAAATGGATTAACGTTTCCAGTGGAAAACCTTCATCAAGGACAATGAGCACAACAAAACAGAAGACCGCAGGATTAATCTTCGGTCTGTGCGGAGATAAATTAAATCGATCTCGCTGCACTGATAATGCTACAATTGAAATAGGAGAATCGACTTGAATTTCCAATGGGAAATATACATCCAGGAATGATAAAACATCAGAATTTCACAGCCCTACCATTTACTATTTATTATGAACCCAATCTTGAGGATAATGTAAAAGGAAGATGAGGGCTTAATTTACATTCAAAAGTTGTGACCTGATGACAGGATCAGTTGAGAGTAAATACATCAAGGATTTGCTGCTTCCTGCTTTGGATTTGTTGCCGGGGCAGCCAACATCATTGCGGGCTGTCGCACCACAAAGGGTCCCAGCCTCCACCCAAGAAGTGATGACAGACTGCACAACGAGACCAATGCACAATTCCACACAGGGACCGCTGCAAGACTCGACAGAGGGAGTGACACAGCCTTCACAGCGAGCTCGTGGATGGACTCCACGATGGAAGGAACGCAAGACTCCAGAGCGCGGTCCTTGCATGAATACGACCATGAGGGTCTAGCAACCTCCTCTGAGCAACAAGCAGCAGACGACGCAGGTCTACAATGCTCCAGTGCACAGCAAGAAGACTATAACAGTCTTCCATGCTCAAGTTAACAACAAAGCGACTCTGACAGTCCACCAGATTGTTTGAGCCACCAGAAGAAGACTCTGACAGTCTACCCAGCTCAAGTGAACAACAAGAAGACACTGAGGCTCTACCCACTGTATGTGTGACAAGTGACGGCAGCATCCCACTTCACATACCAGATGTGCAACGTGACAAACCTCAGCTAGTGTGTACAGAGGCTCTCGACAATAACAGTGAGACTACTGGTGAGTACGCTGACATAACGTTCATTCAATGTTCATCTGTTAGAGCCTCTCCACAAGCAAATGCATTCCTGAATGTTTTGACTCCGGAAAGGGAGCATCAAGAAACGTCAGAAGATTCAAGTGAACCTGCAATGACGCCAGATGGGGAGCGTCAAGAAACCAAAGCGTCAGAAGATTCAGGTGAACCAGAAAGGGCTCCAGACGGGGAGCATCGACAAGCCAAAACCGACACAGGTGAAACAGACCAGACTCCAGATGGGGAGAAACCACAAGCCAAAACTGATTCAAGTAAGCCTGACATGACTCCAGACGGGGAGCGCCGCAAACTCAGTGACGGCACACTCAAGGAAACAGCAGATGCCACCAAGGACGCTGACACGAGTAACTGTGTGAAGGACTCATATTATCCACAGAGTGTGGTCCTTGAGCGTAGCAAACACGTAACACAACAACAACATCAAAGACAACATCCAGAAGCGTACCAGAGGCAAGAACGTCGACAGCAAGCACAGTAAAAACAACAACAATGGAACAACGACTGGTATGACATGGACAACTCTGCAAATGAGGGACACTGTTACTGCTCAGCTCAGTGCAATGACATACCATGGCAGGATGATGCATATTACCAATTCACGTTTGCTACACTACCAACAGGCAACCCAGCTTTCAGGACAGATGCCATCAAGAATTGCTACCATAAGCATCGAAAAAAAAAGACTCAAAATCAGTCAATGAAGTGATTTGAACACTTGAACACCTCCTGATGACCAAGCACCAGGACACTGAGGGCATTCACAGGGAAATGACAATGTCACCATTGACGCTTCCATACCAGACCATATAAATTCATGAACTATTGGACTCAAACTTTTATTTTGTATTGTCTCATCCTCAAAGTCATCACAACTATTTGGTCTTGTATACTATTGTATAGTTATCACAGTCATCATAACCTGTACATAGCATCACTTATCTACCTGTTTTTGGTCAATTTTCTTACAGAAATTATGTAACATGCGAAAAGGGGGGACGTGGGGATATGCATCACTGAAAATACACAAGGGGTTAATGTAAATGCATGTAGACCAGATAGACACTAGAGAGAGCACCAGAGACATGACACACATACATTCAACCAATAGGCCAGTAAGATAGGACACGCTGATGGGCATTCAAGATACACACAGAGGTGATACTACCACAGGAGGGCATTACACCAACCCATATAAAAGGACACAGCACACATGATCTACCCCTTTCCAGTGGAGACTCTCAGTGAGTACACAGGGTTGATTTGGACGGCTCCAACCCGCGCATGCGCGGATGATGTCATCACGCATATGCGTCAAACCCGCGCATGCACGGGCCGTCATGCCCCTCAGCCGCCCCGCGGACTGATCCTGTGGGGCGGCGGAGGAACAAAGAGTGAGCGGGTATCGGACCCGCTGCCCGCGATCGGTGCCCACCGATCGTGGGCCCATGCCACCCTTGGCACGGCCGTGCCAATCGGTGCCATGGTTGTCCGGGACGGCACTTTGCGACCGTTTTCACGAACGGTGAGAGCAGGTGTGTTTGCGTTCGTGAAAACGGCCGTAAAGGCCTGGGAACTCGGCCCATCAGCCAGGGGAGAATCGCTGTACGCCGTAAAAAACGGCGAGCAGCGATTCGTGTCGTGGGGCGGCCGTGGGGGGGGGGGGGGGGGGGGGGGGGGGGTAGAATAGCGGGAGGTCAGGAAAAATGTCGGGAAGGCCCTCCCGCTATTCTCCGACCCGTCGTGGGCAGCGGAGAATCGCGCCCTTGATGCCTCTGCCAGCAGGGGACCAGAGCATCGGTGCTGATCCTGTTTTGTGTCTGATGCTGGATTCTCCGCTACATTGTGAATTCTGCTACGACTGCGCAAGGTGGAGAATCCAGCCCCAGAACTGACAAAAAGAGAGAAGTTTTACCAATTCAAATTCCAACCCAAATACTCACTCCAGATGTGTTCTCACCCACCGCTCGTGCGCAAAGCTCAAACTGTGCGGTTGCAAACATGGCTGGAACCCCATCCAGCAATTGTTGCTGTTGTGATTTTCTTCTCGTTGTGCTCACTTCGGTAACCATGTCTGAATCACATGACCCAATGCACATTTTATCTCCAATGATCTTTTGCAGAAACCATAACCACAACCACATATAGGTTTACCACAACATCCTTTACTCAAATAAATAACTCTCTCTTACAATTAGCCATAGCTATTTACAATACATAGAAATACTTATTCAAACAGTGCAGAGTTAGGAGTTAAGAAACTCACAGACTTCCTGAAGTGTAGTGGTGCTCTGCCTCTATGCCCCGACTTAGTGACTGTAATGTTTGCTTGAGATTGTTGAATTTTCTCAGTGGCCTGTGGGAATGTTATTCTTGGATTTTGCCTTGGATATAATTTTCCTTGTGTTCCATTTCACAGTTGAACCATTGGGTTTGCTGACCATATACGCCTCAGCTCTGGACAAAACCTTGTCACTTCAGCTGGTTGCCGTGTACCTTCCTTGGCATGCTGAATTCAAATTTATTTTATGAATTTATTTTACGGGTTGTGTACATCAGCAGCTAAGCCAGCATTTATTGCCCATTTCTAATTGACCTTGAGAAGATGGTGGTGAGTTGCCTGTTTGAATCACTGCAGTCCATGTGGTGTAGGTACATTCACAGTGCTGTTAGGGAAGGAGATTCAAGATTTTGATCCGACGACAGTGAAGGATGGGTGGGTGACTTAGAGGCAAAATTAGAATCATAAAATCACTACAGTGCAAAAGGAGCCTATTCAGCGCATCATGTCTGCACTGACCCTACCTCGGTCCATGCTTCCACACAAGCCATAACCCAGTAACCATAACCCAGTAACCTCACCTCCCCTTTTCTGGACACTGAGGGGACATTTAGCATGGCCAATCCACCTAATCTGCACATTTTTAGACTGTGGGAGTCATCCAGCGCACCCAGAGGAAACCCACATAGACAAGGGGAGAAAGTGCAAACTCTACACAGACAGTTACCCAAGGTCAGAATCGAACCCAGTCCCTGGCGATGTGAGACAGCAGTGCTAACCACCATGCCGCTCCAAGTGGTGGTGTTCCCATGTATCTGCTGACCTTGTCCTTCTAGATAGTAGCAGTTGTGCATTTGGAAGGTGCTGCCTAAGGAACCTTGGTGAGTTCCTGCACTTATCTTGTAGATGGTACACGTTGCTGACATTGTTCATCAGTGGTGGAGGGATTGAATGTTTATGGATGGAGTGACAATCAAGCTGGCTGCTTTTCCCTGGATCGGTGTCAAGCTTCTTGAGCATTGTTGGAGCTGCACTCATCCAGGCAAGTGAAGAGTATTCCATCACACTACTGACCTGTGCCTTGTAGATGGTCGACAGGCTTTGGGCGGGTTCAAGAGGTGCCGCAGGATCCCGAGCCTCTGACCTTGTTGTCCTGTGTTGAAAATTGGAACTCTCATGGTAATCATGAAAAGAGTGTCGTAAAACCCATCTGATTCACTAATGTTCTTTTGACAAGGATCTTACTTGCTCTGCCCGACATGTGACTCCAGATCCACAGCAATGTAGTTGATTCTTAAATGCTTTCTGAAATAGAGGGCAATGAGGGATGGGCAATCGTTGCTAGCCCAGTGAGTGACACCAACATTCTGTGACTGAATAAAAATATTTATATAAACTCCAGGCGATGGATAAGAAATGTAATTTGACTCTGAACTACTCTTCCTAAAGCCTTCAAATATTTTTGGAATCTTTTTAGTCTTCCTTCATGAGCCAAGATGTGTTGAGCCTATGTAAACCCTAATTTTCAATAGCTAAACAAATATTTATGGCCTGGCTGTCTAGTTCAAAAATGCTCAAGTCAACAAAGCACTATTCTGTGTGTTGTTTGAATTGTTTAAACCCAAAGAGGAGGCTCGTCGCCTTCCAATTTAAATGTTGTGGACTTATTTGCAATACTCCCCACACCTTTATTTTTCTTTTCCATTTAAATGAATATCCATAAAATCCATAGAATTCCTACAGTGCAGACGAAGACCATTCGGTCCATCAAGTCTGCCCTGACCTTCCGAAAGAGCATCCTACCTAGTATCGCCTGAGGTGATGTGGCCCTTAGGTTAAATCACCATCAGTCAGCTCTCCCCTCAAAGGGGCAAGCAGCCTATGGTCATCTGGGACTATGGCAACTTTACTTTACTACTCCACCAGTTATGGCCATCCCACCACAATCCCAGCCACCCCTTTCCTCTCCGATTGCAGCCAGTCAGTTCTCTTCCTGGCCAATCCGACCATAAAATGCCCCTCCTCACAACCATAATCGGGCCTTCATTCCCCGGAAAACTGCTTCCCGGCTCCCACAATCATGGCCAACCACCCCAATGTCCCACCCATCCCCCAATTATGGCCAACACCTGGAGGAAAACCTGGTATCCGTTCTCCCATGGGACCCCACTTGCAGTCTCCTGCCGTAAAGATGCACTCCTGCTTGTCAGTCAGGCTGTCAGTTTGATCGCCTGTTGGCTAGGAGTCCACACTCTTTATTTAAACAATGCCCTGTCATTCTCTCTGGGGAAGACAGTTCCAAGACTAATGTCCCTCTGAGAGGAAGGCTTTTCCTCATCTATGCCTTAAATTGGAGACACCTTGGTTTTAAGCTGTGTCTCCCCCCCCCCCAGTCCTAGTCTGTCGACAAGGGGAAACATCATCCCAGAATCCACCCTGTCAAGTCTCCTTGGGATCTTATATGTTTCAATAAGATAACTCTTATTCTTCTAAACACCAATGAACACGGGCACAGCCTGCCAAACCTTTCTGCATAGGTTAACCTCCAGGAATCAGCCAAGTGAACCTGCACTGAACTGCTACTAATGCAATGATGTCCTTTCTTAAATAAGGGGCTAAAACTGTAGTCTCACCAATACCCAATACAACTGTCCCAAGACATCCCTATATTTATATTCCATTCCCCTAGTAATAAAGCCTAATTCCTGAAGAACAATTATTTTAGTACAATTTGCAGCAACAAAGTGATACACAAGGGAAAATTCTTGGCTTTCAGTATGTCCCTGATTTACTATCTGATAACATTACTTCTGCAAAATATGAATTTACCTTTGTATTCAGTTACCAACATGCAGGTACAATGATTGCCTAGTTTATATTACCCAGACTTTTTAAGACAAGTTAATTACATTTTTGAAGCCTTGAAATTTTCAGTGCTTTAAGCATTTCTTTAATTGTAATGCTGTTTGTTACTTTTATGTATTCAAGCTCAGGCCAGTGCAGGAACTATTAAGACTGGTTCCTGGGTGAGGTCCCCAAATTTGTTATGATTCCGGACAAAATACCCTAAAATTGTTATTCACCCAAGTGAGGAAGGATGAATTTGCTTCCCTTCTTTATTCAAACCCCTTGGTTGACCATGGCAAGGTTATTTTAAAAAGGACTCCATCCCTCATTAATACCTTTCCAGGTCAAAATTTGTTTATGTTCTAAAAGCAGCCAATTTAACAGGGCTTTCTTGCGTTTAAAGGAGAAAAACATATGCAACAATACACCATACACACACACCACACAGACACACATTCATTCTCCTAGTACTAGTCAATAATACATTTTCAGTTCTGAAGCGACCATCAATTCACTCAGAGACTTGAGTCGAAGTAAACAGTGATTTTAATCAGCTTACAACTTTGCCTGCCTGCGACTGGTACATTACTGAAGGCGGTCCCGCAGGTCAGCTGCTCCTATATTTCCTATAAGGGGTGGAGCGATGGGCGGGGCCCGTACATGCTCCACATCTCCCCCTGTGGGTGAAACCACACAGTGGCCCATAGATGGAGCCCACAGAGTTAATGAAATGGCATAATGCAACACAGTATACTGGTGAATTAATAGTGCTTATACATTCACCACAAGTTCTAACATGGTCTTTTTGAGTTTTGGACAGCTCACTTGCAATCACATTTGATTTCTTGGCAATGGGGTGATGATTTTTAGGTGTTATGGTTGGGGAACCAAACTCCAACAGAAGGCTCTAGCATTCTCTGTCCTCAGCTTTTCCACTAAAGTTAACGGATTGTGGTCAGAATGGACTGTGGTCTCTCTGTACCCATTTTGGGCATCTATCTCAAAGTGCTTGAGAGCCAGTAATAAACAGAGAGTTTCCTTCTCTCCTGTGGAATACCATTTCTGAAGCCTGTTTAGTTTTTTTTCTGAGGAAGCACCTAATTGGCCTCTCTATCCCGGATTTGTCTTCCTGGAGGAGGAGAGTTCCTATCCCTGTGTCACTCACATTAATAGCTACTTTAAAAGCCATATTAAAGTTCAGAGCTGCAAGCAAAATGGCTTTCAACATCTTGAAAATTGTCAGGCATTTCTCAGTCCATCCTGCCTTTGATTTATTCTGCAGTAATTCTGTCAGTGGGGCGGCTACTGTGCTGATATATGAAATGAACTTGCAGTCGAACCCACACATCCCCAAAATCTTCATGATTTCCCATTTCACGGTGGGAATGGGGAACTGGGCTAGAGTTTATACCTTGGCAGCTCTGGGCAGTATCTGAACTTGACCCATGACATGTCCTAAGTCGGTTAGTTTAGCTTTAGCAAACTTGCTAGTTCAGCTGATTATACTTTCTGGAAGAAGGCTTCCAGTTGCTGTAAATAAGTTTCCCAGGTGTTACTGTACAGTAGGAGATCACCTAGGTACACCATGCAATCAGATTAGCCCACCATTACCTGGTCATCAGCCTTTGAAAGATAGCTGGTGCATTTCGGAGTCCAGGTGGCATGACTCGACATAGGTGTAACCCGCATGGAGTGACGTAGATGGAGATTTCCTTTCCGCAAGCAGTCAAGGAAACCTTCCAATATCCTTTGAGTAAATCTATCTTTGTGAGATAGACTGTTTTAGCTGCCCTATCTATACAATCATCCAGCCGGGGTATCAGGTAGGAGTTGGTTCTGGTCATTGCATTAACTTTCCAGTAGTCAATGCAGAACCTTTGGGGAGCCGTCTTGCTTGGGGCATGAGCACACACTTGCTCTCCTGAGTCTCTCCCGGAACACTGCTGTGTAGTTTAACATGGAAACTACCTCCTTCTTTTCTCCTCGATAGACATCCAGGTTCTTTCCATAGAATCCATAGAATCCCCACAGTGCAAAAGGAGGCCAGTCGGCCCATCAAGTCTGCACCAATCCTTTGAAAGAGCTATCTACCTAGGCCCACTCCCCCCCCCCGTTGTTATTTGTCAGACAAAAGGGAGTTTAATTCAACATATAACTATGTTAAAGCATGTCCTAGAAGTGTTTATGTGGACATTGGGGAGCTATAATCAAAAGGATAGCCAGGGAAGATGGACTGCTCTTGTGCCATGTAAAAATTCTCCTTGAGGAGTATAAAAACTCCATACCTTTCCCAATAAGATCACACCTGCAAGAAGAGAGGGCCAATCAGGCAGCCACAGTGGTGGAGTCTGCACATTCTCCCCGTCTCTACATGGGTTTCCTCCGAGTGCTCTGGTTTCCTCCCACAATCCAAAAATGTGTAGGTCAGGTGGATTGGCCATGCAAAATTGTCCTTAGTGTCCAAAAAAGGTTTGATGGGGTTACTGGGTTACAGGGATAGTGTGGAGGTGTGGGCTTAGGGAGAATGATCTTTCATGAGCCGGTGCTGACTCAATGGGCCGAATAGCCTCTTTCTGCACTGTAAATTCTATGGGTGGAATTCTCCGCTCCCACGCCAGGTGGGAGAATCGCGGGAGGTCCGCTCTCGCACCTCCCGCGATTCTCCCCCCAAATGGTGTATCGCGTTTTGCGACACGCCGCTCGGAGTATCGCGGGCCGTCGTTTTTCACGGCGGCCCGCGATTCTCCGACCCGGATGGGCCGAGCGGCCTGCCGTTCGCAAACCGTTTCACAACGGCGGCAACCACACCTGGTCGCTGCCGTCGTGAACACTGCATGAGATGCCCGTTTGGGGCTTGTGGGGACCTAGACGGGACTGAGCACCCACGACCGTGCTCGGGAGGGGACAGGGCCCGCGAACGGTGCCCACCGATCGTCGGGCCGGCGTGTCAATGGGACGCACTCTTTCCCCTCCGCCACCCCACAAGATCAAGCCGCCACGTCTTGCGGGGCGCGGAGGGGAAGACGGCAACTGCGCATGCGTGGTTTTGCCGTCATCCATCGTGACGTATGCGCGGCTAACGTCATTAGGCGCGTCGGCCGCATCATTCTCGGCGCGCCGGGCCTTGATGCCAGCGACAAGGCCCCGCGGCCGAGTTTCCCAGCACGGCCCTCCTAGCCCCCCGGCGGGGGGAGAATAGGGGGCCAGGAGAGACCTCCGACGCCGTTGTGAACCTCTCCGGGTTTCACGACGGCGTCGGGCCTTTGGGAGAATTCCGCCCTATGTCTCTGACCAATATGGCAGGCAACACTCCAGACCAGGATAGGTGGACCTGTGCCTCAGGCCACTTTGGATATGCAAAACAGACATAGTGTCAACATATTTCCATGTCAACGTGCAGGTCAATGCTGTCATTCATTATATCAACACTCTAATATTAACAAAACAAATATTGGATTACTTGCAAAGCTACAAATCATCACAAAAAAGGTTCAATCATACTGACATTTTGATATCAAGAAAATCTTGCCTTAAAATCATTTTGTTGTTCAGTCCAGTGTGATTGAATCTAAAAATACACCAGCAATCTGTCATTGTCAACTGCCCTTCAACCCTCTGTGAAAACAATCACAGAGATGACAGGTTATTAATGGTGCTGGAGCAATGTGTAATTTTTTAGCTCTGCTTGAAGCAAGCATGACAACAAAAATAAACATCCAATTCTTGCAATTGGTCGCCCGGTCGCATTGTATAAAGTTGATGGAACAGAATATTTCAAATATTTCCCCCTTATCGATGGACTAGATTATTTGTTCTGGCAGGGTTTGCCTGTCTTCACTGCAATACAACATATTCAATTTAGAATCATTTAATTTATTTTCGGCATCAAGTACTCTGGCTACAAGAGGATTTTAAAAACTGCTGAAGATTCATGTGATGATTTCAGTATTTATTACCAGCTGCCCTGGTGGGCCACTTGGGCATCCTGGTACTGCCAGCCTGGCACCCTGGCAGTGCTACCTGGTGACAGCCTGGCATTCTTTGTGCGCTGGCGATCTGGCCGGGGCACCCTGTGCGGGTATTTGGGGGGTGCGTTGGAGTTTGGGGCAGTTGGGGATCGCGTAGGGGATTTTAAAAAAACAGTAACACAAAGGTTCAGCAACCTCTTCTGTCATGTGGATCATTTATCACGTTGGCTGCGTGTTTATTGACCATAGTGGGAGTTGGCACAGATGGTCCTGATGTTTCCTAATAAAGACACACTGCTCAAACAAATGCATTTGTGTTTTATGGCTTATAAACCCAGGCAGTTACGAGAGCAATACACACACCAGTTAAGTTGGCACGGGTTTTCACCCTTTAAACAAAGTGGGTTGAGGAGATGCAAATATTTTTAACATCTCAAATCCGACCTCGACCTACATCAATTCTGCCCAATTCCATTTTTAACCAAGGTGGGACAATGGGATGGGCAGCTAGCCTGTTCCCAGGTTCTTTAATTGCTCCTGTAACTCCAGCCTTCTCTGGGGAGCTTCATACCCGACAGGGAGACTTTTTTTTTTAGAACAGTGCAGCACAGAACAGGCCCTTCGGCCCTCGATGTTGTGCCGAGCAATGATCACCCCACTCAACTCACGTATCCACCCTATACCCGTAACCCAACAACTCCCCCTTAACCTTACTTTTTAGGACACTACGGGCAATTTAGCATGGCCAATCCACCTAACCCGCACATCTTTGGACTGTGGGAGGAAACCGGAGCACCCGGAGGAAACCCACGCACACACGGGGAGGACGTGCAGACTCCGCACAACAGTGACCCAGCCGGGAACCGAAACCTGGGACCCTGGAGCTGTGAAGCATTGATGCTAACCACTATGCTACCGTGCTGCCCCACTATGCTACCATGCTGCCCCACTATGCTACCGTGCTGCCTGGGGAGGGATGCCAGAAAAAGAAAATCCCATGCCATGGAGTTAAAATTCTTGTTGGTCATCATTGTTCCAGGGTGCCAGGATTCCTGACAAAAAATCCTCAATCCCAATTTTTGTCACCCAGCCATGTCAATATTGGGGCATAGTATCTACACTTCCAAGGCCATTGACTGACTCTGTATAACAAAGTTTTGTCACAAACTCCATTTTTAAAGAAAAACACTGATATACCACATTCTCTTTTCACTTTGGTAATGCTCAGGATCCCTGGGGGGTACATGACTGGAAAGCTTTGCAGTCCATCAAGATGGTCTACTGCAAGAAAAGCAGTTTTGTAGATTTTCTTTAGAATATGCCTTTCTACTGAATGTTGTTAGTGCCAGCAGTTCTTGAACTGTCTCTGATAAATGCCACAGAGTGAGACACTCTGGGCGGGATTCCACGTCGGCCAAAGCCAGAATCGGGAAACGGGATTGGGCAGAGAATCGGTTCAGACGCCAAATTCGCAATTCTCCGTCACTCGACAGCGGCGTCAATGCGTCCCAGGCCGCACATATAGCAAACACCGTTAATTAGTTAAGGTTGAAACCTTGTGTAATTTCAAGAAGAAATTAGATATAGCTCTTGAGGCTAAAGGGACCTAGGGATATGGAGGAGCAGGTGTGAAGGTCTGAATGGCTTCCTCCTTCTCTATTCCCTCTTAGAGGGCCTGATCCGGTTTTCTCCAGGGCCCTCCGCGAATCTCCGCCCTCACAGTGGTCCGCATTCCAATGGCGAGGTTCACTTGAGCTTTAAAAACGTGAACCCGACATCGTGGCTGTTGAGGGAGGAGGAGGAGGTAGGACGTGGAGAGGCTCCACCATGGGCTGCCAGTCCTGACACTGGCAGGGCTGGCTGAGGCTGCGGGGGGGGGGGGGGGGGGGGGTGGGGACCTGCTAGGATGGGGAAGGAGGGGAATGGTGAAAGTGGGAAGGGTTGTGGGCCCCATTGGACTAAGGTGGTGTCTAGGCATGGACCGTCATTGACGTGGCCCATAAGGCAGCCATCTTGCTGCGCACCCCATTGATCATCCACCTTGACTTTGGTTCTGCAGAGTGACACCGGCCATATGGGCGCCCACAGCCCCTATCCCCATACCCCACCCATGCCAAAAGGGGGGAGGGGGGGCACAGGGCAGGGTCTGTAGTGAGAGCTGGAACTACTATGTAGCCAGGTAGACCTGCTTGCACTGGGGTACGCACCATGCTAACATGTCTATAACCCCCCATCACATCATCCCCTGCAGAAAATGGATATTGGAATTTAACCAGTAATGGTGGCCTTCCTGCTAGTTGCCACAGCCCTGGGGGATACACGGTGGCTGTACAAGCTGCAGCTACTCAAGGAGGAAGAATTACTAGCAGCAGAGTATGCAGCAGCAGAACACGAGGCAGCCGTTCAGGATGGAGAGCAGCCGCTCAGCGGGGTTCGCCGCCATCACTGAGATGCCCCGGGTCCAGAAGGTGATCGACGGGATACATTTCCTCCTACGTGAACCGGCAGATGACATGCTGCTCTTCACAAACTGAAAGGGGTTCCACTCGATGAATGTGACCATCAGCTGTGTATCATGCACGTCTGTGACCGATACCCGGGTAGTGGGCACAGCACCTTCATCCTGGCACACCCGATGATTCCCAGCCTCTTTGGAACACCCCTCCCGCTGGGGGTTGGCTGCTCGTCATGGCTGATGATGCCTATCCGAAGGCCACAGACCAATGCCGAGACCTGCTACAACGATGCTCATGCCGCAACCAGGGGTGTGATCGAGCGGTGTTTCGGCCTCCGGAAGATGCGGTTCAGGTGATTGGACCGCACTGGAGGGGCCCTCCATAATGACGCTGATAAGGTCGCCAGCATCGTGTCAACCTGCTGCGTCCTCCACAACATTGCGCAGTAGAGGGGTGACCTGCTGCATGAGGAAGATGAACACCAGTCCTCGTTTGATGAGGAGGATGCGGAGGAGGGCGAGGATGGGCAGGACATGGGGAACAAGCAGGCACAGGAGGCCGCATGACGTATGCGCCAGGACCAACGCGCACGGGATACTCTGATTGCCTCTAGGTTCACCGACTGTAGGGCGGGGGCTGCACGGACACGGCATCCCACCCCTACACCCCCCTTTCCTGCACCCACTCCATGATACATACCTACCACACTACGGGGGTGTGAGCTTTGTATTGGCAGGAATAGCAGATCTGGTCCACGAGGTGCTCCACATCATTTGATAACATTTGACTCCTGCCCACAGTAGCACTTTCCACCTTCCACCTGCGTGATCCCTGCATGCAAGCTGGTCATCCCATCACCTGGTGCTATCGGATTCCTGGAGTGGGGGTGGTGGGGACAATCAGGGGGGAGGATCGGGAGCCCAGCCCATCGACAACGTCCGTCCATTAGCCCCCACGCCAGCCAAACCAGCCTACCCGTCACACCCATCTGACAGAACACCAAGGCAGGTGTAACAGTGTGAACAGGTGTTTAATGAGTACAAATATATGCAAACATGTCCCCTAACCAGGGGCTGCTTTAGCACACTGGGCTAAATCGTTGGCTTTGAAAGCAGAGCAAGGCAGGCCAGCAGCACGGTTCAATTCCCGTACCAGCCTCCCCGAACAGGTGCCGGAATGTGGCGACTAGGGGCTTTTCACAGTAACTTCATTGAAGCCTACTCGTGACAATAAGAGATTTTCATTTTTCAGTTTCTATCCTCTCACTAAACTGTGCCCTGCCCCCGTGCCAACTTAACTGGTGTCTAACATTTTGGCCTTACAGCCCCTAATGCTACATCCAGATGGATCCCCAGACAGTAAACAGGTGTGGAGACAGCCTGCTGTGATTCCCAACCTGTGGCCTGGATCCTCGGGCCAGCCATCTTCTGGGCAACCAGCAAGGATGGATCTGGCTGCGTCCCGGGCATGGTGCATCCCTATTCTGCCCACCAGATGCGTCAGGGACAGGATGGGGGTGGTCTGAGGTCTTGTGCTGTTCCAGCACCTCCCCTGCGGGAGTCACCAGCACAGGCCTCATCACCTCCTCCTCCCTCTGGGTGCCCGAATGCCCCTGGGCTACTCTATGGGACGGGGGTTCAAGCAGATCTATTTCCTGAGGCACTCCTGCCACCTGGTGCTGCCAGTCTTGGAGGCCCACTCTGGTCTCAGCCAGGGTCTGCATCCTTGTGGCACATGATGCATGTGTGTGCTGTGCACCAGATAGTGTCCTCGGAGCCTCTTCTTCCAACAAAGGTGAGTGTCTCTGGGACGATAGAGGGTGTTGGAGGCAGCTGTGACGGGAAATCAGTCTCAACCCCGGACTCAAGCTCCAGGGGGGTGCCCTGCATTTCAGGTCGATGGCTCTCATCCATGTCGATGTCATCCTTGTCGATGTTCAGTACATGGCGGAGGGGAGGGGGTTGTGGGAGATGGGCTCAGGTTTTGGCACTGGCTGGGATGGGGGGGGGGGGGGGGGGTGCACCAGAAGGACCCGCCCCATCACCAGCAGGTCTTGCAAGACACAAGACACGGTACATGATTAGACTGCGGGCTGGGGAGAGTGGGGGTGGTGTGGGTGACAGTGGTGTGGGGGTGAGAGTGGGGGTGAAGGTAGTGTTGGGTTGAAGGTGGTGTGGTGTGAGGATGGTGTGGGAGTGATGTGGTGGGGGGGTTATAGACGTGTCACGGGAATCACAACTCAGCGGGTCTCACTTCCTCGCCCGCAGCCAATCTCCACCCTGTTGACCTCCCTTACTTCTGGCCCACCAACCACGTCCAGGGCCCTCTGCTCAGCCATGGTGAGGGGCCGCAGGTCCGGCAGTTCCCCTCTGTTATATTACTTGGAGTAATATACGTTACTCATTTGTTTATGCTGAGTTGAACGTAACTTTGACGATGATGAATACTCAAAGTCGTCCAGTGATAACAAATAATTTATTGAGTAACTGTGGTGGTATGATTTGCATAGCTGTCTGCCATTGGTGCAGAACACCGGCTTACCATTGGCCCTGGTCGGTCATGTGCCTCTCGACCGATTGGTTGAGACCAGTCATGTGATGGCTCTCCGATTGGTCGAGAGGCTGAGTTAACCACGCCTCCATACCGAGGTATAAATAGTCAGAACGCCCGGCGGTCGTCCATTTACTGTAGTCGACCGCAGGGCTAACTTCTAGCTTATTAAAGCCTAACTTTTGTACAGCAACTCATCTCGCATTCGATTGATGGCTCATCAATTTAATAAGCTAGATTTATGAAGATGGAGCTCCGGATCAAGCCCGAATGCCTCCGCATCAGCCCGCAAACTCA
This sequence comes from Scyliorhinus canicula, assembly GCF_902713615.1. NCBI lineage: Eukaryota > Metazoa > Chordata > Chondrichthyes > Carcharhiniformes > Scyliorhinidae > Scyliorhinus > Scyliorhinus canicula. Next base: position 64,399,583 of record NC_052148.1, read on the forward strand.
GAACGCTTCAGAAATTTTTCAACATTGGCTGGCATGTCTCGAAGGATACCTGGAGTCTGCAAACAGCCCCCCCACCATGGCACAGAAGCTTCATATCGTCCACTCCAGCGTGGGCACAGCAACCTACGCGATAATCAAGGAGGAGAAAGATTACGATGCGGCCATGCTTAAGCTGAATGGACAGTTTCTTAAACCAGTCAACAGAGTATTCGCCTGACATCTGCTGGCCACCAGACAACAGCTCCCCGGTGAGTCATTAGACCAATTTTACCAGGCCCTCGCTGTCCTGGGGAGGAATTGCTCCTGCCTCGCAGTTTCAGCCACGGAGCACATGGAACTGCTGATCAGAGAGCTTACGTGGCTGGGATGCCGTCCCCCGCTATCCGCCAGCGGGCTGGAGAAAGACGACCTCAGCTTAACTGAGGCACGGACTCTCTCCACCTCCCTAGAGGTCGCCGCTTTACACGCCCGCGCCTATGTCCCCAGCCGCACTGCAGCGCCCTGGGCCTCCTGGCACCCTTCCCCACTGCCATTTGCCGCACCAATCTCCCCCCCCCCCCCCCCCCCCCCACCGCAGGGCCTTTCCGGGCCCCTCCAGCGCACCATGCTAATCTCCCCACCCCACCGCCGGGCCCCTGCGCCTGGCCTGCGCACCTCCCCCTCTCCTCGGGGCCTTCTGGGCCCTTCCAGCGCACCGCGCAACTCTCTCCCCCCCGCCCCTGGGCCCATGCGCCCGGCCTGCGCGCTTCCCTCTCTCCTCCGGGGATTTCCGGGCCCTCCCAGTGCACCGCGCAACTCTCTCCCCCCCGCCCCCGGGCCCATGCGCCTGGCCTGCGCGCCTCTCGGCCCCCGCTCTCAGCCGCTCCGGTCGGCCCGTCGGCACCACTAACCCCGCCCCCAGCAACCACGAGGGCCCCGCGGGCGCCGCCATCTTGGGCCCCGGACCCCACGTGCGGGTCCCGGGTGCCACCATCTTGGGGCGCCGACTCCACGTGCGGGTCCTGGGCGCCGCCATCTTGGGATCCCGACTCCACGTGCGGATCCTGGGCACCACCTTCCGGGACTGGCACGCAAGGTTCTTCCAGCACCTACTCGGCCGACGACGACGACTATGGATCTTCTCCATGGCTCACGACCATTCAGCTCGACCAGTCACGTCCACGCACGCTCGCCAAAACGACAACGCTGATCCACCTCAACGGCCACGAGACGGGCTGCCTGCTGGACTCCGGGAGCACGGAAAGCTTCGTATACCCTGCCATGGTAAGACGCTGCTCGCTCCCTGTCCATCCTGTAAAACACAAAATCGGGTTAGCCTCAGGTTCGCACTCCGTCCGCATCACCGGCTGCTGCATCGCGGACCTCACGGTCCAAGGGAAGGTGTTAAAAAATTATAAACTCTTCATCCTCCCTGACCTTTGCGCACCGGCACTCCTAGGACTGGACTTCCAGTGTAACCTGCTGAGCTTGACCTTCCAATTCGGCGGCCCTATACCCACCTCACTGTCTGCAGCCTCGCGTCCCTCAAAGTGGACCCCCCCTCCTTGTTTGCTAATCTCACCCCCGATTGCAAACCCGTCGCGACACTGAGCAGACGGTACAGCGCCCAGGACCAGACCTTCATCAGGTCCGAGGTCCAGAGGTTACTGAAGGAAGGGGTCATCGAGGGCAGCAACAGTCCCTGGCGAGCCCAAGTGCTGGTGGTCCGGACTGGGGAGAAAAACCTGATGGTCATCGACTATAGCCAGACCATCAACCGGTTTACGCAACTGGACGCGTATCCTCTCCCCCGTATTTCCGCCATGGTAAACGATATCGCGAAATACAAAGTCTTCTCCACTGTGGACATTAAGTCCGCTTACCACCGGCTCCCCCTCCGCGCGAGTGACCGCAAATACACCGTATTTGAGGCAGATGGGCGCCTCTACCACTTCCTTAGGGTTCCATTTGGTGTCACAAATGGGGTCTCGGTCTTCCAACGGGAGATGGACCGAATGGTCGAAAAGTACGGATTACGGGTTGCCTTCCCGTATCTTGATAATGCGGCCACGATCAGCAGGACCATGACGCCAACCTCCAGAAATTCCTCCAAACCGCAAAACTCCTTAACCTCACATGCAATAAGGATAAGTGCGTGTTTAGCACCGACCGTCTAGCCATCCTTGGCTACGTAGTGCGTAAAGGAGTGATAGGCCCCGACCCCGAATGCATGCGCTCCCTGATGGAACTCCCTCTCCCCAATACCCTCAAATCCCTTAAACGCTGCCTGGGTTTCTTCGCTTACTACGCCCAATGGGTTCCCAATTACGCTGACAAGGCCCGTCCCCTCATTCAAACCACGACCTTCCCGCCGTCGACAGAGGCCTGCCAGGCCTTTAGCCGCATCAAAGCGGACATCGCAAAGGCCACGATGCGTGCCATCAACGAGTCCCTCCCCTTCCAGGTCGAGAGCGATGCATCAGAAGTAGCTCTGGCGGCCACCCTGAACCAAGCGGGCAGACCCGTGGCCTTCTTCTCCAGAACCCTCCAGGCTTCCGAACTCCGCCACCCCTCTGTGGAAAAGGAAGCTCAGGCCATAGTCGAAGCGGTGCAACATTGGAGGCACTATTTGGCCGGCAGAAGGTTTACCCTCCTCACAGACCAACGGTCAGTGGCCTTCATGTTTGATAATGCACAAAGGGGCAAGATTAAGAATGACACGATCTTACGGTGGCGGATCGAGTTGTCCATGTACAGCTATGAGATCTTGTATCGTCCTGGGAAGCTCAATGAGCCTCCTGATGCTCTGTCCCGCGGTACCTGCGCCAGCGCGCAGATAGACCGCCTCCGCTCCCTCCACGCGGACCTCTGCCATCCAGGGGTGACCCGTCTCTACCACTTCATTAAGGCCCGCAACCTGCCTTTCTCCATCGAGGAAGTCAGGACAGTAACCCGTGACTGCCACATCTGCGCAGAGTGCAAACCGCACTTCTACCGCCCCGAGCGTGCACACCCGATCAAAGCATCCCGTCCCTTTGAACGTCTCAGCATTGACTTCAAGGGGCCCCTTCCATCTAACAACCGCAACATTTACTTCCTGGCGGTAATCGACGAATACTCCCGCTTCCCCTTTGCCATTCCCTGCCCCGACATGACCACACCGACCGTCATTAAGGCCCTCCTCTCCATCTTCTCCCTGTTCGGCTACCCCGCATACATACATAGCGATCGGGGGTCCTCATTTATGAGCGACGAGCTGCGTCAATTCCTGCTCAACAGGGGCATTGCCTCTAGCAGGACGACCAGCTATAACCCTCGGGGTAACGGAGAGGTCGAACGGGAGAATGGTACCATCTGGAAAACCATACTACTGGCCCTCCGGTCCAGAGATCTCCCTATTTCCCGATGGCAAGAGGTTATCCACAATGCCCTACATTCTATCCGCTCACTCTGTACCGCAACAAATCAGACACCTCATGAACGTCTTCTTGTTTTCCCCCGGAAGTCGTCCTCCGGATCCCCTCTCCCGACGTGGCTGGCCGCCCCCGGACCCATCTTGCTCCGGAAGCATGTGCGGGTGCACAAGTCCAACCCGTTGGTGGAACAAGTCCAGTTACTCCACGCTAACCCGCAGTATGCGTTCGTGAAGTACCCCGACGGTCGGCAGGACACGGTCTCCCTCTGGGACCTGGCACCCGCCGGCGTGCGGCCTTCCCCCCCTTCACCACAGACCCCCCCCTGTTTTTTTCCCCCCAGCACCCCACCCAGGCCACCCCTTCCCCATCCATGGCGTCTCCACAGCCAGCTCGGGTGATGGAGACTGTTCAAGGACCATAGCTCCCGGACTCCAGGATGTCAGCGGACCCACCACCATTGGCTGAACCGACATCACCTACTCCACTGCGGCGGTCTGCCAGAATGTCACGGGCCACGAAAAGACTGATCGAATCGATTTAAATTACAACAGCTCTATGGACTTTGTTGGGACTTGGTGTACTATCGTTAATTGTCTGGGCCAGTGGGAAGCCAAAAAAAAAAAATGTAATAGAAGAAAAGAAGATAATTTTTTTTTTCTCTCTCTCCCTTCCCCGGCTGCTACTCCTACCACCAGTTCTCCTCCCCCCCCCCCCCCGGCCCAGGCTTCTTTCTCCGCAAGGGGTGAATGTGGTGGTATGATTTGCATAGCTGTCTGCCAATGGTGCAGAACACCGGCTTACCATTGGCCCTGGTGGTCATGTGCCTCTCGACCGATTGGTTGAGACCAGTCATGTGACGGCTCTCCGATTGGTCGAGAGGCTGAGTTAACCACGCCTCCATACCGAGGTATAAATAGTCAGAACGCCCGGCGGTCATCCATTTACTGTAGTCGACCGCAGGGCTAAGTTCTAGCTTATTAAAGCCTAACTTTTCTACAGCAACTCGTCTCGCGTTCGATTGATGGCTCATCAGTAACTAATCAACTAACTTGTGAGTTTGATTCTTCAATACTTTTTACTAGTAGTCAAATTAAACAACATGGAATGCGATTAACTCTGATTATTAGACTTTACACACTGAGCTAACTTCAGTTCTCCAGCCACAACACACCCAAAGAGAGTGGGAATACAGATTGAGCTTGTATTTATACTCCCCATTAGTGTTGCCCACTCGTGATCATCTGACTGTACTGACTACAGATGAACCCTTCATGTATATACATATACAGCGATTGCTGCACCCTCCAGTTTTCTCACGCTCCCGGAACATGCGGGGAGAGAGGGGGGGACGGGACAGAAAACGCACAGTGTTAGACAGTGCGATGCATGCAGCTCAGTGGGAGGGGAACTGGTGGCCTCAGTGACCAGGGCACCAGACAATGACGGCCGGATGGGTGCTGGCATGTGGTGCAGGGTGGGGGTCCAGCCACCCTCCTGGCCGGGAGGGTGGGAGTCACGGGTGTGTGTGTCAGTGATTGGCGCCAGGGGCACAGGGCTGCCTACTCATCCTGGCCACCCTGAAGAGGCCTTGCAGTTTGTTCCTGCATTGCAGGCTGGTCCGGACGGTGTTGCTCATGGCACTGTCTGCCTCTGCCAGCTACACTCAGGCACGGCGAACGGTGGCGGCGAGCAGCCTCCTTTCTGGGCCGAGGTACAGGATGGCCTGCCTCTCCTCCACCGCGTCAAAGAGGGTTCCAAGCTCGTCGTCGGTGAATCTTGGTGTCGCACGCCTTGCCACCATCTTGGTGTGCGTGGGGAGTAAATTGTGTATATGAGGCTGCAGCTTGTTAGCCTCCTGAGTGTCAATCGTGGAACCGGCGCATCCAACACCATTTCTAATTGGATTTGATTGTGTTCCACGTGGTGCCAGTGCTAGCCCCTTAACAGTCGCTGAATCGGTCCAGGTGTGGTGCCAGTTTTGAAGTCGTGAAAGTCCACAAATCCTCTCCCGGCGTCAACGTTTAGTCTCATGATCAGAGAATCCAGCCCTCTATGTTCATTTATTTTCTCAGGTTTATGAGGTGGCGACATGGGAAGAATTACTACCTATTTCAGCCTTGTGGAATGTGCAAGAGTCAGCAGATGGCTATTTGGTTTGAGAGACAGTGAAGTTGATTGTCCAAATAAAGCTGAAGGTTCCAATTTTAAAGTGCAGGCCTGTGCAGGCATGATTGACAATGATGGATCAATAAAAATTTGGCTTTGTTCGAATGGCCAGAATTGAATGGGTGCAGAGATCTCAGAAGCTGTAGTTCTGGAGGAGATTGTAGAGTAGGATGAGGCCATGGAGAGATTTGAAATCAAGGACCAGATTTTAAAAATCAAGATTTTGCATTTGTCCATTTAAATTCCATTTACCAAAAATAATAAGTCATTAAAGGATGCGAAAATCAGCTGTGAAGAAGGGAGGAAACGCTGGTTCGCCTCGAATGAGAGGACCAGCAAAAGCGCTGACAAGATGGCAGATGCCGGACCGCATGGTGGGGCCGCACTGCTTACAGTGGAAAAGATGACCGAGGTGATGCTGTGGAGCTGGAAAAGCAGTTTGCAAGGCATATGGAGGCGTTGAGGAGGGAGGTGGCGGTCGCACTGAAGTTATTTGTGGAGGAGGCAATCGCCCCGGTGAGGGTGGCTGTGGCAAAGACATCGGCCGAGGTGAGAGAGCAGGGCGAGAAGATGAAGGAAGTGGAGGAGGCCGTGTCGCAGCACAGCGACCAGCTCAACTCGACGGAGGATGAACTGCAGAGGCTGGTGGAGATCAACAGAGGACTCTGAGCAAGCCTCGAGGACTTGGAGAACCTCTCGAAGGGGCACAATCTGAGAATTGTGGGCTTGCCCAAAGGGACAGAGGCCTCACGGCCAACAGAGTACTTCGCTAAGATGCGGGCGGAGTTTATGGGGAGGTTGAGAACCCCTCCTGATATGAGCTGGATTGAGCTCATCGGTGGTTAAGGCCGAAGCCCAAAGTAAATGAACCACCATGAGCAGTAATTATCTGCTTCCATAAATACCACATGAAGGAGAAGGTGTTAAGCTGGGCGAAGCATAAGCGCGAGGTGCAGTGGGATGGTGCTAGAGTTTGGATTTACCAGAACTTGACGGTGGAGCTGGCAAAGAGACGAGTGGTGTTCGGCCGAGTGAAGGCGGCACTGTACAACAAGGGGGTGCGATTTGGTATGGTATGCCCAGTGAAGTTGAGGGTGATGTATAACGCCAAAGACTTTTATTTCAAAACAGTGGAGGCTGCTGAGGCGTTCGTGAAGGCAGAAGGCTTGGGATAGACATGAGGAGCGGAGCTGGAAGAGAGACTGTGGATTGTGATTGGGGAGCAGGAAAATGTATAAATGCTATAACTTTCTTTTCATTGACTTGTCATGTAATTTACTTCACTTCACATTGTTATAGCGTTTAAGTTTTTGTTTGAGTTGATTGGTATTCTTTGTTGCGACGGTTATATGTTATTTTAGTGAATTGTATGGGTTGGATTGCTGTGTTTTTTTTGGGTATTTCTTTTCTTCTGGGACTGGGCGGGCGGGGACGGTATGCTTTGGCGGGGGGTTGGGGGGGGGGGGGGGGAGACACCCGCGCTTGCTAATTAAAATCGGCTAGTGAACGGAGGTGAGAGGAGGGCTGCGGACATTGGAGCCTGGTTAGCAGGTTTCGATGGGCCTACGAGGCTAGCAGGGCGGGGGGAGGGGGATTGATACTGGAAGACGTTTTTTCGAGAGGAAGTGCAGGGGGGATTCTGGGAGGGGGGAAGGGGTTTGTGTTTATAATGTATCGGGGTGGGTCAGGCTCATGGGGCAGGGCCAGTGGTATGATGATGGTAGAAATGAAGGGGGGTGGTGAGAGACCCCCAGTTAGGATAGTCACGTGGAATGTGATTGGGTTAGGGGGTCCAGTCAAGAGGTCAAGCGTGCTTGCGCATCTTAAAAGTTTGAAAGCCAATGTAGCAATGCTGCAGGAGACCCACTTGAGGGTGAAGGACTAGGTGAGACTTAAAAAGGGCTGGGTTAGCCAGGTGTTTTACTCTGGGCTTGACGGAAGGGCTCGAGGGGTAGCGGTGTTGGTCAGCAAAAGGGTATGCTTCCAGATGGAGAAGGTGGTGGCAGATCAGGAGGGTGGATATGTGATTGTGACAGGGGCACAGGAGGGGAGGTTAGTGGCACTGTTAAGTGTATATGGTCTCAATTGGGTCGATGTGGGATTCGTGAATAAGGTGTTTGGGGCCATCCCCGACTTGGACACACACGAACTGATAGTGGGGGGGGGGGGGGGGGGGGGGGGACTGGTGCAGAGGCCAAGGTTGGACAGGTCACGGCCGCACTTGCTGGTCCCATCAGGTGGGGCGAAGTCATTGGCTGGGCTAATGGTGAACATGGGAGGGGTGGACCCTTGGAGGTTTCTGCATCCGAGGGTATACTCGTTTTTCTCAGCGGTCCATGAGGTATACTCACGGATCGACTTTTACGTGGTGGGGAAGGCTTTGCTGGCTGGAGTTAAGGGGTCGGAGTTCTTGACAATTGCAGTATCAGATCATGCTCTACTTTGGGTGGATATGGTACTGGAGAAGGGGGTAGTACAGAGGCCGGGGTAGAAATTAGATGTGGGATTGTTGGGGACCGAGGGTTCTGTGACAAAATTGAAAAGGTAATCAAGTAATATGTAGGTTTCAACTGTAAGACGGTGGTGAGGGGTGAGGTGATCTCGTTTAAGGCTAGGGTGGACAAAGAGGAGAGGTTGGAGTGTCAGAGGGTAATAGATGAGATGCTGGAGGTAGATAGAAGTTACCCAGAAGATGGAAAAGAAGAAGGAACTACAGGCTTGCTTTGACTAACTGTCCACCAGGAAGGCGGTGCGCCAACTGAGACGAGCAAGAGGTGCAGTTTACGAGCATGAAGAGAAGGCGGGGTGTATGACAGCTTCAGAGGGAGGCGGCAGCAAGGGAAATTGTTCAGGAGCAGGACAGGGCAGGGAAGTTGGTTGTGGTTCCGGATCTGATTAACAAGGTCTTTGAGGAGTTCCATGAGAGGTTGTACAGGTCAGAGCCACCCGGGGGAGACCGGGAGATGCAGGAATTTCTAGATGGGCTGGAATCCCTGAGGTTAGGGGAGGGGGACAGGGCTACATTAGAAGGAGCAATAGTGGAGCAGGAGATAAAAGATGCAATTGGTAGGATGCAGTCGGGGAAGGTGGCAGGGCCGGATGGGTTTCCTGTGGAATATTATTTAAAAATTCAAGGATAAGCTGGCACCCCTGGTGGTGGGGATGGTTGAGGAGGCGATAGGGAAGGGGGTACTACCACAAACTTTGGGGCAAGTATCGATTTCCCTGTTGCTTAAAAATGATAAGGTTCCGACGGAGTGTGGGTCGTATAGGCCCATATCACTTTTAAAAGTTGATGCAAAATTATTGGCAAAGTTAGTGGCGGGTAGGCTGGAGCAGTGCCTCCTGAAGGTGATAGGTGAAGATTATATGGTGTTTATGAGAGGGAGGCAGCTCTTTTCAAACGTTAGGAGGGTATTGAACGTCGTTATGGCACCGGCAGAGCAGAAGGAAACAGAGATGGGTGTGGCATTGGACGCCGAGTAAGCATTTGACTGGAGGCACTTGGGCATTTCTGGAGCGGTTTGGGATTGGACCAAGATTTGTGGACTGGGTAAAGCTACTATATAAGGAGCCGAGGGCGAGTGTCCGCACAAATAACATCAGCTCGAGATACTTTTCTCTCCACCGTGGGACTAGGCAGGGATGTCCCCCCCTGCTGTTTGCACTCACAATTGAGCCGTTAGCCATCGCGTCAAGATGTTCGGAGGTATGGAAAGGAATAGTACGGGGGAGGGGGGGGGATAGCCCATAGGGTGTCCTTATATGCCGATGACTTGTTGTTATACGGAACCGAGCGTGTCAATAGGGGGACTATTAGAGCTGCTTCGGGTGTTTGGGTCTTTCTCGGGGTACAAATTAAATCTAGACAAGAGTGAGTATTTTGTGGTGTCTCGACCGGGGGCGGGGGCAGGAGTGGGGGGGCTGTCATTTCGTAGGGCAGGGACTCACTTTAGATACCTGGGGGTGCAGGTTGCTCGGGAGTGGAGGGGCGGGAGGGCTCCCTAGGTACAACATCACTAGTTTGGTGGAGAGAATGAAAGCCAATCTGGCAAGGTGGGATGGTCTCCCTCTGTCAATGGCTGGTCGGGTACAGGCGGTTAAAATGAACTTGTTGCCGCGATTTCTGTTTAATTGAAGGAATGATTACCTCGTTCATATGGGGAGGGAAGGTGGCCAGAGTTAGAAAGATGCTGCTACAGAGGGGAAGGCAGGCAGGGGGTTTGGGTCTTCCAAACCTGATGTATTATTACTGGGTGGCGAATGTGGAGAAGATGCGGAGCTGGGTCAGAGGGGTTGATTCCCAGTGGATCAATATGGAGGAGAGTTTGTGTAGGGGGTCGGGTTGAAGGCCCTAGCAACAGCGCCATTCCCAACGGCCCTGGGGAGATACTCAGTGAGTCCGGTAATAATAGCTTCATTGAGAATTTTGAGGCAATTTCGCAAACATTTTGGGTTGGGGGCAGGGTCAAGGGAAATGCCGATTCGGGGAAACCACAGATTTGAGCCAGGGAGGTGGGGCGGAAGTTTTCGGAAATGGGAGGAGAAGGGGATTAAGACACTAAAAGATTTGCTTCTTGGGGGTCGTTTTGCAGGATTGAAGGAGCTGGGAGCGAAGTATGGGCTGGAGCAGGGGGAAATGGTTAGATACATGCAGGTTCAAGGTTTTGCCAGGAAGGAGATACAGAGCTTCCCGGTGCTGATGACAGGGGGATTGGAGAAGGGGGTAATGTCGTCGGTTTATTTTGGAAGAGGAGAAGGCATTGCTGAAAGGGATCAAAGCAAAGTGGGAGGAAGTGTTGGGAGAGGGTATGGAGCAGGGGTTCTGGTGTGAGGTGCTCTAGAGAGTGAACGCCTCTACCTCGTGCGTGAGGTTGGGGCTGACGCAGCTGAAGGTGGTATATAGAGCACACCTCACAAGGGGGAGGATGAGCCGGCTCTTTGAGTGGGTAGAAGATGTGTGTGAACGCTGCAGGGCGGGGGTGTGGGGGGGTGGGGGGGGGGGGCACAAATCACGTTCAAATTTTTTGGTCCTGTCCAAAGCTGGAGGATTACTGGAAGGAGGTTTTTAGGGTAATCTCTAAAGTGGTGCACGTGAAACTGGACCTCGGGAGGCCATATTCGAGGTGTTGGACCAGCCGTGGTTGGAAACGGGTGCGGAGGCAGATGTTGTAGTCTTCGCCTCGTTGATCCCTGAAGGCGGACCCTGTTGGGATGGAGAGCAGCCTCTCCATCCTGTGCCCTGGCATGGCAGGGGGAACCTGTTGGAATTCTTGACTCTTGAGAAGGTTAAGTTTGAACTGAGGGGAAGGATGGAGGGGTTCTACAATTCATTGGCATTATTCATTATTCCCTTTCAAGAATTGGATAACATCGAAAATTACGGGGCGGGGCAGCATTAACAGGGTTGGGGGAGGGGGACTGTATGTGTTAATGGCGACTATGGGTTATTCCTGATTCCTTTCTGTTATTTGTTTATGTCAACATGCGGCAGTTGTTTGGGGGGTAGTGGGAGGATGGGATTGTTGTTGTTGATATGGGGATTGACATTATATTCATTACTGCTTATTGTTTATTGCTGGGTGCAAATTTGGGAGAAAATGTGAAAAAGGAGAATAAAAATATTTAAATTTAAAAAATTCCATTTACCAACTCAACCTGCTCATTTTCCTACATTATCACGTTGCCTTTGGTTTTCTTATTGTTGTTCCTATTGTTCGAAACTCTTGTCCTCAATTTGATGTTAACCGCAAATTTAGACAGCTTTGTCCCACTTCCAAATAATTAAGTACATCGTGAAGATCACTGAACCATACCCCAGTCGCAAACATGCAGACTTTTTCTCAGCAAAACATTCACCTATGCTGGTATATATCTTCTCTTAATTTATTTCCTTTACATTTGTGAATAGTCACACTTACCTTCTCCTCGTTGTTTGTCATTTTTGTATCTGATTTTATGATCAGAGTTGAGCACAGTGTACGCAGTAAGATTCATCACCAATTGACTGTTTGTAGGTGAGAAATGTCACCCTGAAATAATTCTGCATGTATTTTGATCAACACATTGCAACAGTCAATTAGACATTCAGATAGTCCTTTCACTCGGGTACTTATTAAAATGTCATACATGACCTTCACAGAGAACTGCATGAAACACAAATGACAAAACAAGGAACCGAAATATATTATATATAGTCATCATTGGCATTGCATAATAAATAAATTGAATGATGTAATATTTCCCGTTCACCAGTTAGGTAAATAACCACAATGTTTATTTACATGAAGAGAACAAACACCACATTCCTCCCTCTCCAAGTTAATTTATACATCGATAATAATTGGGGTACTTAGTCCCCAATGATTAGAACAGTAAACAAATGCAATCAGTCATCATAAAGTTAGTCTTTCAGATGGTTTCTGATTCCTAGTGGAGAGGCGTAACTCCACTGTCAGGGATGCCTCCACTGCAGTGTATTCTGCAGAAACCACTATACCCGGCATCTCCTCAGGTACTGGTAACTTAGCTTCATCCGTTTCCATGGGGATGACAGACTCGCCCGTCACAGGCTGGCTCGATACTTCATTACTTGGGTAGTCAACAGCGTTTCCTGCTGGCAACATGGTTTCTGGCTGCAGTACTGGCTACTGGGACAACTCTCATCCTGGTAAATGCTTCCAGATGATTTTTCCTTGTACTTCCGCTTCATAAAACAAAGGTCCAGGGCAGGATACTCCGTTGGCCGACGCGGAAATCGGGAAATGCGATTGGGTGAAGAATCGGTTCCGACACCGAAATCGCGGCAGGCGCCGATTTCACGGCAAATCGCAATTCTCCGTCACCTCGACAGTGGCATCAATGCAGTCCGGAGCGCTCATCAGTAAACGTCATTCGCATATCATTAGCGGGCCTGACCCGGTATTCTCCGGGGCCTTCGTGATGCTCCACCTCCGTTGGGCCGAATTCCCGATGGCACGGTTCACTTGTGCTTTTAAAAATCGAAAAACCGGCATCATGGCTGATCAGGGAGCGAGAGGGGGTATGGAAAATATCCACCATCGCCATAGTTTGCTGTCAGTTGTGCCGCTGGCCCGGGGGCTTTTGCCAGGGGAGGTTGGGAGTAGGGGGTGACCAGGAGGTGGGCTGTGGGGTTGGGGCGGATGGGCACAGAGTACCATTACCGCAGCCTGCAAGGTAAGCATGAAGCTGTGCACGCCACTGATTGCCCACTGTGAACCTAGGCCCATGGGCCGTATGGGTGTCCCCCCAGGGCACTCCCCTAGGTGTCCTCTGGCCCCAGCTGACCCATCAATGGGATGGGCACGCTTCAGCACAACCAGTGCCATCTTGCTGGCTGGGATGAGTGTGTGTGGAAATTGTAATGTGTATATGTGGCTTCAGCTTGACAGCCTCCCCCGAGTGTCAATCATGGACCCGGAGAATCCCGCACTGTTTCACATTAGAATAGATTGTCTTCCATGTGCTAGCTCTTCCACAGTCACTGAATTGCTCCAGGTTTGGCACCAGTTTTGCTATTGTGGAAGTCCATAAATCCTGCCCCGGTGTGGACATAGGGCGGGATTCTCCGACCCCACGCAGGGTCGGAGAATTGGCGGGAAGCGGCGTGATTTCCGCTCCCGCAGGTCTCCTAATTCTCCCGCCGGTAAAAAACCGGCGTTGTGCAAATCCCGCCGGCAGCCTGTGAAAACAGCTGGCGCCGGCGGGATTTCATTTTTTTTAAACTCACCTTTAAATCTCCGGCCCGGATGGGCCGAAGTCCCGCCGCTGGGAGGCCTTCTCCCGCCGCCGAGGTGTACACCACCTCAGAAACGGCGGACTCAGCGGCGCGAGCGGGCCCCCGGGGTCCTGGGGGGGGCGGGGGGCGATCGGACCCAGGGGGGTGCCCCCACGGAAGCCTGGCCCGCGATCAGGGCCCCCCGCTCACTCCGCGGGGCAGTGCCGTGGGGGCACTCTTTCTCCTTCCGCGCCGCCACGGCCTCCGCCATGGCGGACGCGGAGGAGAACCCCGCATCGCGCATGCGCCGGCAGTGAGGTCAGCGGCCAGCTGCCGCTGACGTCACTGCCGGCGCATGCGCCGACCGCCGAAAGCCTTTCGGCCAGCCCCGCTACCGACTGCGCCGGGTGTTTGCGCCAGTCTACCGGTGCAAACTGCTCCGGCGCGGGGCTGGCCCCCAAAGGTGGGGAGAATTCCCCACCTTTGGAGGAGGCGCGACCCCTGAGTGGTTGGCGCCACTCCCCTACGCCGGCACCCTCCGTCACGCCGGGTAGGGGAGAATCCCGCCCCCGGTCTCAGGAGCGGAGAATCCAGCCGCTTTTGATACAACAACTCCTGAGACCCAACTCGAGCCACTTCCAAATTTCTGACAGACATGGTTTCCTCCACTGAAAACGACTTTGTTGATTTACTGTGCTGTGATCTTTCTTCTGACTGCACGGACTGACTTCTACCCTCCATGGCAAATTCAGAAACACCAGGTTTAGTCTGGTTCTAAGACGCCAGTCCATCAGCAACTCTGCTGGCAGCACTCACCTTGTAGAGTGCGGAGTGGTTCTATGCCCAGAAGGAATCATGACATTTTGGTCTCCATCATCACCCCTGACTGCTTTTTAAGGCTCACCTTGAAGGTTTGGACTGCTCGGTCAGCAGGTTCACTGGATGCTGGGTGGTAAGGCACAGTCGTGATGTGTTTTACACCATTTTAAGGAGGTGAAATTTTGAAATTCAGCTCTCAGGAAGGCTGTTCCATTATCTGACACTATGACTTCAGGAGTCGCATGGGTCGAAAAACACTGACGCAATTTCTCAATTGTGGCATTTGACATTGTCAACTTGGTTTCAAACACTTCCATCCACTTTGAACAGGCATCATCAAGGATCAAAAACATTGTGCTCAAGAATGGCCCTACACAATCAACATGAATTTGTGCCCATGACTGGCCCGACCATTACCAATGGTGCAATGGGGCTGCAGCAGGCAATCTTGGTTGCATTTGGCACTGTTCGCAGCACTTCAATGTCAGCAATGATACCGGGCCATCATACATAACTCCTGGCAAGTATCTTCATCTTAGATATACCCAGATGGGCACCTTGCAATTCGTTTAGGAATAACTCCCTTCCTGGTACGGGGATGACTACTCTGGCTCCCCAAAGTGTGATACCATCTTCACAACTTAATTCATCATTTAGTATATAGTATGGTTTCATCTCTTCAGAAACTGGCTCACTGGCCCTACCTCTTAGTAGTCTGTGCCTCACGTTGGACAACAGGCGGAATTCTCCGACCCCCCGCAGGGTCGGGGAATCGCCCGGAGCCGGCGTAAATCCCGCCCCTGCCGTGGCCGGAATTCCCCGCCACGCGGGAATCGACGGGAGCGGGAATCACGTCCCGCCGATCGGCGTGCCCCCCGCGGCGATTCTCCAGCCCGCGATGGGCCGAAGTTCCGCTGCTAACAGGCCTCTCCCACCGGCGGGAATTGGAGCACCTGTGGTGCCGGCGGGATTGGCGGTGCGAGCGGGCCCCCGGGGTCCTGGGGGGGCCTGGCCCGCGATCGGGGCCCACCGATCAGCGGGCGGGCCAGTGCCGTGGAGGCACTCTTTTTCTTCCGGCGCCGCCACGGCCTCCACCATGGCGGAAGCGGAAGAGACCGCCCCCTACCGCGCATGCGCTGGTGGTGATGTCAGCGGTGCTGAAGCACCGGTGCATGCGCGGACCGGCAATGGCCTTTCGGCCAGCCCCGACATCGGGCGGCGGGCGCCAAAGGTCGTTGGTGCCGGTTTTTGCGCCTGCCGGCGGGCGGAGCGGAGCGGGCGGAGCGGAAACCACTCTGGCGCGGGCCTAGCCCCTAAAGGTGCGGAGAATTCCGCACCTTTTGGGGAGACCTGACGCTGGACTGGTTGGCGCCACTCCGCTACGCCGGGACCCCCCGCCCCGCCGGGTAGGGGAGAATCCCGGCCCAGTTCTCTGACAACTTCCTGGAGATTCTCCTTCACTCCAAGGCACTCAAGAAAGACAGAATGTGCTGTTTCCTTGGGGTGGGAGCAGGATCCCTCCAACTGACCACATCAGACCGGGAGGAGGCTGACAGGGTGGTTGTACCTTTGGGGCCCAAACAAGGACCGACCTGCAGTGAAGGAAGACAATGGATGATCTGCTGTGCTCCACCAGGGTAAGTGAAACATCTATAGACTGCATACCAACACTCCCATAAGGCATCAAGCAGTCTAAGGGTTAGAATCTACAGGGATGTCACACATGACTAGCAGGTGGAACATAAGCACCTAGTGTGCCAGCCACTTTAATCTTTCCATCTCATATAGGTGCCTGGACAAATGGCGCCTTAATCAATTACTAGGGAGGAATCAGCAGTGACAATAAGTGTGCATGCTTCAGAATTGCTCATTTACCGACTGGCCTCACAATCAAATCCATCTGCCTTTCTGCAGGAGAATATATCTCAAGAGAGAGCATTCAAAGATGAGAGATGGCACACTGGCAATCCATCTCCTTCAAGGAGCAGGCCACAGAGCTGGCAGGAGCAGAAATATATTTTTCAAAACAATTTTTCCAATTAAGGGGCAATTTAGAATGGCAAATCCACCTACCGTGCATATCTTTGGGTTGTGGGGGTGAGACCCACGCAGACACAGGCAGAATGTGCAAACTCCGCATGGACAGTGACCCGGGGCTGAGATCACACACGGGTCCTCGACGCTGTGAGGCACTGCGCCACCATGCCACCCTCAGGGAAGGAAGGAAAGCAAGTTTGGCCTTCCCCAACAGCCCAGCGAGGATGCATCTAAAATCTATCTCCAATATGTGGGCAATGAATGATCTTTAAAGCATCAGACTGCTTCATGAATCACTAAATCTCTCTTTTCCCTATTCCAGGTACAAGCAATAAATGGTTGAAGGCATCAAACACCACACGGCACAGTCCCAGCACCCAACCCACCTCTGAGCAGGAAGCCTTAGTATTCTCAGAGGAAGCACCATCACTGCATTCACCTGCACCCTCCACCAGTGCAGATACACACACCTCCATGGGTCTTCATTCTGGAATAGGCATGAGTTCACAATCTGGTGAGCACTTCACAGACACAGATCCAAAAGCTAGTGGAGGCAGTGGCAGCCGAGGTCTCTGACACTTGGAGGGCTGCTGGAGAACAGGTCCCTGCTGAGTCCAAATCCAATGATGAGGCTCTGGCTTTGCCCTAAGAGACCTTTAGGAGATGTAGAGACAGGCAGGATCATCAAGCACAGTGGTTGGAGGCTGTCCACAGACTGGACTGAATTTTAGAGAAGTCCGTCCACTTACTGTCTGCTGTCGTGGCTCTGGCATCCAAGTGTATCTTCGCGGGAAGGGTGGCGGCCACCTTGGAGACCCAGGACAAGTATTTCCTGCCAACACTAAAGTAGGACTCCAAGCTGACAACAAAGTCTGCCTTAAATCTAAACCACCTGGAAGCCTGGTTCTATGCAGAGCAGACCAAGTCTCTGTATGCCAAATTCATCTTGTTACTGTATCACCAACCTTCAAGGAATTCTGCAACAGATGCTTTCAACGGTGCTGAACCCACCTGAACTTTAACTCCAACATGAAGGAACCCCCATTGGACTCTGACATTCAAGTGAAATAATATCATTGCCTTTGTTGTTTTAAATTATGCCTGGTTGTAAAACTGCTGGATAGCGAGGAATATACAGCATTGGATAAAAAGAAAAAGGGAGGCTTAAGGCAGATATCAAGGGCTCAAAACAGCAGAAGCCCGAAAGGCGCATAGAATGTGCAAGAGGGAACTGTAAAAAGTAAATTAGCAGAGGAAAAAGGGGACACGAAAGGAGACTGGCCGGCCAAAGAAAGGAAAATCCTAAGTTATTTTACATGTACATTAAGGGTAAATGGATAACTAGGGAAAGATTAGGACCCATTAAGGACCACAGTGGTATTTTGCGTGTGGAGCAGGGAGATCATAGAATTATCATAGAATTTACAGTGCAGAAGGAGGCCATTCGGCCCATCGAGTCTGCACCGGCTCTTGGAAAGAGCACCAAGATGTAGATAGTAGAGATGTAGGTAGGGTTCTACGTGAATACTTTGTGTAGGTGTTCACCAGTCAGAGGGACGGCATAGGTATAGAAATAAGGGAGAAGGACTGTAATAAAATTAAAGAGATTAACATCGAGGTTCTGAGTGGTCTGGCAGGCTTAAAAATAGACAAATCTGCAGGACCAGGTAAAATGTTTCCCAGACTTTTGAGTGAGGCAAGAAAGGAAATAGCAGGTGCACTGGCAACACTTTTCAATTCCTCTCTGGCCACAGGAGAGGTGCCGGAGGACTGGATGATAGCCAATGTGGTGCCATTATTCAAGAAGGGAGAAAACTACAGGCCACTCAGTTCAACCTCAGTGGTGGGGAAACTATTGGAAGCAATTCTGAGAATCAGAATTAATCAGAATTTGGAGAGGCAGGGATTAATCAAGAACAGTCAGCATGGTGTTGTTAAGGGGAGGTCATGTCTGACCAACTTGATTGAATTTTTCAAAGAGATGACCGGGTATGTAGATTAGGGAAATGCATCTGACGTAATCTGCTTGGACTTCAGCAAGGAGTTTGATCAGACCCCACATGGGAGGTTGATAGCAAATGGGATCTAAGGAAATTTGGTAAATTGGATCCTGAATTGGAAGCAAAGGTCAAGGAGTGTTTTTCTTTTTTTTTATTATAAATTTAGATTACCCAATTATTTTTTCCAATTAAGGGGCAATTTAGCGTGGCCAATCCACCTACACTGCACATTTTTGGGTTGTGGGGCGAAACCCACGCAGACACGGGGAGAATGTGCAAACTCCACACAGACAGTGACCCAGAGCCGGGATCGAACCTGGGACCTCAGCGCCGTGAGGCGGTTGTGCTAACCACTAGGCCACCGTGCTGCCCTAAGGAGTGTTTTTCTAATGGAAGCCTGTGTCCAGTGGGATCCCACAGGGATCAGTTGTTGGGACATTTGTTTTTTGTGTTGATATAAATGACTTAGATCTGAATGTAAGAGCGTTGATCAGAAAGTTTGCGGATGATACAAAAATTGGTGGGGTGGTAAATAGTGAAGAGGATATCCTTAGATTTCAGGAGGATATAGACAGGCTGGTCAGATGGGCTGATCAGTTGCAAATGGAATTCAATCCGGATAAGTATGAGGTGATGCACTTGGGCAGGACAGACAAGGAATGGAATACATGATAAACGACAGGACCCTGGGAAGCACCGAGGATCAGAGAGACCTTGTTATGCATGTACGCCTGTCCCTTAAGGTGGCAGAGCGCGTGGATACAGTGATAAAGAAGGCATATTGTATACTTGTCTTTATTAGCCAAGACATTGAGTTTAAGTTCAGGGAGGTTATGCTGGAACTGTATAAAAAGGTGGTTTGGCCACAGCAATAGTATTGTGTGCAGTTCTGGAATCCACATTATAAGAAACATTGAAAGGATGCAGAGGAGATTTACCAGGATGTTGCCTGGATTGGAGAGTTTTTGTTATGAAGAATAATTGCATAGACTTGGATTGTTTTCCTTTGAGCAGAGGAGACTGAGGGGGAACATAATTGAGATTGAGATAAAATTATGAGGGGCATAGATAAAACAGGAAGAAATGTTTCCCCTTGGTGGAGGGACCAATGACCAGGGGGCATAGATTTAACCTAAGAGCAGGAGGTTTAGAGAGGGTGTGAGAAAAAACATCTGTACCCAAAGTGTGGTGGGAGTTTGGAACTCACTGCCTGAAAGGGTGGTGGAGGCAGAGACCCTTAGAACATTTAAGAAGTATTTAGATGTATCTTGCGATCGCAAGTGTGGTACTGAAAACAGGCTGAGAAGATACACATAAGCTAGGAATGGAAACTGTCTCATGAGACCCTGGCAGGAATCGATACTGGCCATCTGCAAAAGCACTCAAGTCAAGGCATAAACCTGTTATTGTGATTACCCATTCCAAAGACTATGAATATGTAACAAACTTCCAGACACAGGTGATTAACTTGGCAGCAGGACGAAGAGCAGACAAAAGAAGCCATCACGGATTCCTTCATGAGCTGATGGCTGGTCAGACAAGAGGACAATGAGTCATGATTGAATCATCATGGATAAACAGGAGTATCCTGTCCTTCCCAATAACCAGATCTGGCTAGGACAATGGCCAGCGGTGGGCATATACCTATGACTCAATCCAAGCTTCCCAGTATAAAGAAAGTAACAGCGAACAGATCTTGAGCTATAACCTGGGAGTTCCCCAGGCACAACTATCCCAAGAAGAAAGGACCCTGGGTTTTGAAGTCAGAGAAGACATCCGCATCGAGTGATCGTAGCCTAGCCAGCCTCCTTCCCTACGTGCGGGTAAAACCCAAAGCTCACCTGTCTGTGAGTCTGAGTCATATTTTGTTGAGTAATAAAATTATGAGTAAAATTGTGTTAAACTGTGAGCCTGTTTTGTCCTTTGTTCATCTCGCAAATAAGGGCACCTGTGTAAAACCTTTGAGTAAGTAAACCGGTCGAACATATCGGAGGTCTTAAAGGCATACAAGGCTATGGGCCAAGTGCTGGAAAATGGGATTAGAATAGTTAAGTGGTTGTTTTTGACCGGCACAGGAAACGCGTTACAGTTTATTTTGAAAATTAAGGCACCTCTGTTCAAGAACAGACGCCAATAAAAATAAAGGAGTTCAGTTTGCCACTCCCGCCATCTGTGCCACTTGGGAGAAGTGGAGATTATTGATTTCACCGCTGCTATTGCACTGATGTCAATTATTTGTGTCTGGCGCGAGTAGTCGTGCCAATTTAAATTAGAATCGTTTGTCCAATGTGCTGTTTAGAATGACCTGTCAGGTGTGATTGACCATCGATTGCACGCGAGGCGAGTGAGTGATACCCACGCTGGAGTGGAGGACGTGCAGCTTCTGTGCCCCGGTGGGGGGGTGGTTGTAGATGCTAGGAACCCTTCAAGGCAAGTCAGCCAGAGTTGGAAAAGTTCTGCAGAGTTCGGAGTTTGCGGGCTGATGCGGAGGCATTCGGGCTTCATGCGGAACTCCATCTTCAAAGTCGTAGTTAATTAAATTGATGTACCATCGATTGCACGCGAGGCGAGTGATTTACCAAAGTCTGGCTTTAATTAACTAGAACACAGCTCTGCGATCGTCTACAGTGGAAAGGGACGATCGTCAGGCGTTTGAGCATTTATACCTCGTTAATAGAGGCGTGGTTAACTCAGCCTCTCGGCCAATCGGTCGAGAGGCACATGACCGACCAGGGCCAATGGTAAGCCGACGTTCTGGCCCAATGGCAGACGAGTATGCAGATCATATCATCACATTCACCCCTTACGGAGAAGGAAGGCGGGGGGGGGGGGGTGTGAACAAGACCCAGGGGGGGTCGGGGGGGGGGGGGGGGGGAGAGATCTGATGATATGAGTAGCCGTCGGGAGAATAATTTTCTCTCCGTACCCTTATCGAATTTGGGGGCTTGCCACTGGCCCAGACATAACAATATTTACAAAAGAACGTCCATGGGGCTGTAGAACTCTAGAAGGATTCGATCAGTCTTTTGGTGGTCCTTGACGTCCTGGCCGAGCGCCGTAGTGGAGGAGTTGTCGTCGGATCGGCTGATGGTCCTGCTGACATCCTGGAGTCCGGGAGTGATGGACCTTGAATAGTCTCCGTCACCTGAGCTGGCCGCGGAGACGCCATGGATGAGGGATGGGGAAGCTGAGTGGGGTGCTGGGGTGAAAAAGGGGAGGGGGGGTTTGTGGTGGGGGGGCCGCACGCCGGCGGGTGCCAGGTCCCGGAGGGAGACCGTGTCCTGCCGACCGTCGGGGTACTCCACATACGCATACTGCGGGTTAGCGTGGAGTAACTGGACATGCTCCACCAATGGGTCGGACTTGTGCACCCGCACGTGCTTCCGGAGCAAGATGGGTCCGGGGGTGACCAGCCACGTCAGGAGAGGGGATCCGGAGGACGACTTCCTGGGGAAAACAAGAAGACGCTCATGAGGTGTCTGATTAGTTGCAGTACAGAGGAGTGAGCGGATAGAGTGCAGTGCATCGGGGAGCACCTCTTGCCATCGGGAAATAGGGAGGTTTCTAGACCGGAGGGCCAGTAGTATGGTCTTCCAGATGGTACCATTCTCCCGCTCGACCTGTCCGTTACCCCGAGGGTTATAGCTGGTCGTCCTGCTAGAGGCGATGCCCCTGTCGAGCAGGAATTGACGCAGCTCGTCGCTCATAAATGAGGACCCCCGATCGCTGTGAATGTACGCGAGGTAGCCGAACAGTGAGAAGATGGAGAGTAGGGCCTTAATGACGGTCGATGTGGTCATGTCGGGACAGGGAATGGCGAAGGGGAAGCGGGAGTGTTCGTCGATAGCTGCCAGGAAGTAAATGTTGCGGTTGTTAGAGGGAAGGAGCCCCTTGAAGTCAATGCTAAGACGTTCGAAGGGGCGGAATGCTTTGATCAGGTGTGCGCGCTCGGGGCGGTAGAAGTGCGGTTTGCACTCGGCGCAGATGTGGCAGTCATGGGTTACTGACCTGACTTCCTCGATGGAGTAGGGCAGGTTGCGGGCCTTAATGAAGTGGTGTAGGCGAGTCACCCCTGGATGGCAGAGGTCTGCGTGGAGGGAGCGGAGGAGGTCTATCTGCGCGCTGGCGCAGGTACCGCGGGACAGGGCATCAGGAGGCTCATTGAGCTTCCCAGGGCGATACAAGATCTCATAGTTGTACGTGGACAACTCGATCCGCCACCGTAAGATCTTGTCATTCTTAATCTTGCCCCTTTGTGCATTATCAAACATGAAGGCTACTGACCGTTGGTCTGTGAGGAGGGTAAACCTCCTGCCGGCCAAATAGTGCCTCCAATGTCGCACCGCTTCGACTATGGCCTGGACTTCCTTTTCCACAGAGGGGTGGCGGAGTTCGGAAGCCTGGAGGGTTCTGGAGAAGAAGGCCACGGGTCTGCCCGCTTGGTTCAGGGTGGCCGCCAGAGCTACTTCTGATGCATTGCTCTCGACCTGGAAGGGGAGGGACTCGTCGATGGCGCACATCGTGGTCTTTGCGATGTCCGCTTTGATGCGGCTAAAGGCCTGGCAGGCCTCTGTCGACGGCGGGAAGGTCGTGGTTTGAATGAGGGGACGGGCCTTGTCAGCGTAATTTGGAACCCATTGGGCGTAGTAAGCGAAGAAACCCAGGCAGCGTTTAAGGGATTTGAGGGTATTGGGGAGAGGGAGTTCCATCAGGGGGCGCATGCGTTCGGGGTCGGGGCCTATCACTCCTTTACGCACTACGTAGCCGAGGATGGCTAGGCGGTCGGTGCTAAACACGCATTTATCCTTATTGTACGTGAGGTTAAGGAGGAATTTCTGGAGGTTGGCGTCATGGTCCTGCTGGTTGTGGCCGCAGATGGTGACATTATCAAGGTACGGGAAGGTAGCCTGTAATCCGTACTTGTCGACCATTCGGTCCATCTCCCGTTGGAAGACCGAGACCCCATTTGTGACACCAAATGGAACCCTAAGGAAGTGGTAGAGGCGCCCGTCAGCCTCGAACGCGGTGTACAGTCGGTCACTCGCGCGGATGGGGAGCTGGTGGTAAGCGGACTTAAGGTCCACAGTTGAGAAGACCGTGTATGTCGCAATCTCGTTTACCATGGTAGAAATACGGGGAAGAGGATACGCGTCCAGTTGCGTAAACCGATTGATGGTCTGGCTGTAATCGATGACCATCCGGTTTTTCTCCCCCGTCCGGACCACCAGCACTTGGGCTCGCCAGGGACTGTTGCTGGCCTCGATGACCCCTTCCGTCAGCAACCTCTGGACCTCGGACCTGATGAAGGATCGGTCCTGGGCGCTGTACCGTCTGCTCCGTGTGGCGACGGGTTTGCAATCGGGGGTGAGGTTAGCAAACAGGGAGGGAGGGTCCACTTTGAGGGACGCGAGGTATAGGGCCGCCGAATTGGAAGGTCAAGCTCTGCAGGTTGCACTGGAAGTCCAAGTCCTAGGAGTGCCGGTGCGCAAAGGTCAGGGAGGACAAGGAATTTATAATTTTTAAAAACCTTCCCTTGGACCGTAAAGTCCGCGATGCAGCGCCCGGTGATGTGGACGGAGTGCGAACCTGAGGCTAAACCTATTTTGCGTGTTACGAGATGGACAGGGAGTGTGCAGCGTTTTACCGTGTCATGGTGAACGAAGCTTTCCGTGCTCCCGGAGTCCAGCAGGCAGTCCGTCTCGTAGCCGTTGAGGTGGATCAGCGTAGTCGTTTTGGCGAGCGTGCGTGGATGAGACTGGTCGAGTTGAACGGCTGTGAGCCGTGGAGAAAATCCGTCGTCGCCGTCCGAGTCGATGCTGGAGGGACCTTGCGTGGCAGATCTGGAAGCCGGTGGCCAGGATCCATATGTGAGGTGAACGGCGGCGAGCCGTGGAGAAAATCCGTCGTCGCTGTCCGATTCGATGCTGGAGGGACCTTGCGTGGCAGATCTGGAAGTCGGTGGCCAGGATCCACATGTGAGGTCTGTTCCCCAAGATGGCGGCGCCCAGTATCCGCACGTGGGGTCGGGGCCCCAAGATGGCGGCGCCCAGGACCCACACGTGGGTTCGGCACCCCAAGATGGCGGCCCCCAGGAAGCCCTCGTGGCTGCTGGTGGCAGAGCTAGCGTTGCTGGCGCTGTGAGCTGATGAGGTGAGGCACGCAGGCCGGCTCCAGGAGGCGAGCCGGGTGTAGCAGCTGTGGGGACGCGCAGGCCGGCTCCAGGAGGCGAGCCGGGTGTAGCAGCTGTGGGGACGCGCAGGCCGGCTCCAGGAGGTGAGTAACATGCATCAGCTGTGGGGATGCGCAGGCCGGCTCCAGGAGGCGAGCCGGGTGTAGCAGCTGTGGGGACGCGCAGGCCGGCTCCAGGAGGTGAGTAACATGCATCAGCTGTGGGGATGCGCAGGCCGGCTCCAGGACGCCGGTTAGGGGAATCAGCTGTGGGGATGCGCAAGCCGGCTCCAGGACGCCGGTTAGGTGCATCAGCTGTGGGGATGCGCAGGCCGGCTCCAGGACGCCGGTTAGGTGCATCAGCTGTGGGGACGCGCAGGGCGGCTCCAGGACGCCGGTTAGGTGCAGCAGCTGCGGGAGGAGGTAAGGCGCGCGGGCCAGGTGTGGGGGGGCCGGGGGCGGGGGGGGGCAGAGTCGCGCTGCGGGCAGGCAGGGACCGGGAGGGCCGGAGAGGCGGGCCGGTCGGGCGCCGGGGCCCGGGGGCGGGGGGGAGAAACGTGCGCGGCGGGCAGGCAGAGGCCTGGAGGGGCCGGGGAGGTGCGCTTGTTGGCCGGTGGGGCGCGAGTTGGGAGCGGCTGGAGGGGCCCTGGAGGAGAGAGAGAGGCACACAGGCCGTTTGCAGAGGCCTGGGGGAGGGGGGGAGAGTACTGTGCAGCTTCCAGAAGCGCTGCAGCCAGCGTTTTGGCCTGGCAGACCGTGGAGTAGTGGCCCTTCTTCCCGCAGCTCTTACAGAGGGCGGAGCGGGCTGGGCAGCGCGAGCGAGGGTGTTTAGCGTACCCGCAAAAGTAGCAGCGGGGCCCCGCGGATTTATCGGGGCGCCCCGTGGCACAAGCCTGAGGGAGGCCGGGAGCGACGGGTGGCTGGTGGGAAGCGTGCCAGAAGGCGGCCTGGCCAGGGTCATAGGTGCGAGCGCTTAGATCTGCGACCTCCAGGGAGGTGGAGAGAGTCAGCGTCTCCGTTAAACTGAGTTCGTCTCTTTCCAGCATCCGCTGGCGGATCATGGGAGACAGCATCCCAGCCACGTAAGCGTCTCTGATGAGTAGCTCCATGTGCTCTGTAGCGGACACCGCTACACAGGCGCAACCTCTCCCCAGGGCATAGAGGGCCCGGGCGTATTGGTCTAGAGACTCACCGGGGACCTGCTTTCTGGTGGCCAGCAGATGTCGAGCGAATACCCTGTTGATCGGTTTGATGAATTGTCCTTTTAGCTTTTGTATAGCGTCATCAAAATCCGTTTCCTCTTTGATTATGGCGTAAGCGTCAATACCCACGCTGGAGTGGAGGACGTGCAGCTTCTGTGCCCCGGTGGGGGGGTGGTTGTAGATGCTAGGAACCCTTCAAGGCAAGTCAGCCAGAGTTGGAAAAGTTCTGCAGAGTTCGGAGTTTGCGGGCTGATGCGGAGGCATTCGGGCTTCATGCGGAACTCCATCTTCAAAGTCGTAGTTAATTAAATTGATGTACCATCGATTGCACGCGAGGCGAGTGATTTACCAAAGTCTGGCTTTAATTAACTAGAACACAGCTCTGCGATCGTCTACAGTGGAAAGGGACGATCGTCAGGCGTTTGAGCATTTATACCTCGTTAATAGAGGCGTGGTTAACTCAGCCTCTCGGCCAATCGGTCGAGAGGCACATGACCGACCAGGGCCAATGGTAAGCCGACGTTCTGGCCCAATGGCAGACGAGTATGCAGATCATATCATCACAAGGTGTAAGAAACTGTTTCTGAACACTGTAATGTGTCAGCCTGCGAAGCTCATAGGCTTCCATGCCTATCTGGAGGAAGATGCAGTGTCCGTTTTTAATGCTGAATATGCTTCCTTGGTGATTTGTCATTCTCTGCGGGTATAATGCTAGCCAGGCAAGTAAAGATACAACTGGGCACTTTAGCCTTGACTTCAGGAGTGGGGAGGGTGTATGATTTAAGATGTGCATGTTTATCTTGACAAAGCCACTTCCTGGACTGTCATGATGTGTATTTATACAGTTCCTGAGCAAGGGTTTATGCAGTCCTTGCACAAAGGCACAGCACTCTAATCAAATAGGGAAGAATTGCATGACCGGACTTTCAGTTACTTAGAACTGAGAGACAGGAGTGGCCTTTTATGCTATACAGTCTCGAGGGTGGTAATATTCTCAATGCAATGCTAATGCAACTCTCTTAAGGCCGTTGCCGGGTTTATGGAAGAAACAATTACTCATTAGTTGGTGTGTCCAAAATAACTGCTGAAAATATCGCCCTAATGCAAAGGTCATCAAGGATAGAGACTTCTCAGGCATGCAATGATTGCAGGATCCCAAGTGGTTCCAATTCAGCAAATCATTGTCCTGGCAAGGCATCAAAAGAGAAAATGCTGGATAATCTCAGCAGGCCTGGCAGCACTGTAAGGAGAGAAAAGAGTGAATGTTTCGAGTCCAGATGACTGTGAAAGTTAGAAGCCCATACATGTAGCTGTGGAATTTCTCCAAGTTTACAACTAAACCTAGGCATTCTTTTTCAATTTGTGTTAACTTCTGCTCTGTTGTCGCCATGGATGCATATGCGACGAGTTTCCAATTAACATGCTCGAGTTGCAAAAGAATGCTCCGAGGCCATATTTGGCATGCCTGTTGAAAATTTAATCTGCTTAGATGGGTCAAAATATGTGAGAGCTGGCGTGGTGGTGAGTGAAGTCTTGAGCTTCTTCCACTCTTGCTCATGTTGCTCAGTCCAAGTGAAATCCATTGAAATCCAGGAGGTCATGTAGATGTGTTGTTTTTGCTGACAGGTTTTCGGAATGAATTTCTCCATAACATTGATCATACGCATCACTCTTAAGATCGCTTTCTTGATATGCGGTTTTGGCATGTTGAGAATTG
This sequence comes from Scyliorhinus canicula, assembly GCF_902713615.1. Taxonomy (NCBI): domain Eukaryota; kingdom Metazoa; phylum Chordata; class Chondrichthyes; order Carcharhiniformes; family Scyliorhinidae; genus Scyliorhinus; species Scyliorhinus canicula. The sequence continues at coordinate 64,426,825 of NC_052148.1, forward strand.
CTTGGATTTTTGTGCTTATCAGGTTTCATGGCATGCGAAGAGGGCTTGTCATCTAGAAATGTGACCTTAGTTACTCCAAATTGGCCCCTTTCGCTTGTTGAGCTTCAGCTCATTTCTGCTGATGCTCGTTAGAAATTTAAGCAACTTTGTATTGTGCTCTTCTACGTTTGAGCCCCAAATGATGATATCATCCACGTACACTTGTTCCACTTCGATGACGTTGATTATGTGCTCCATGGCACAGTGAAAAGTTTCTGATGTCAAAATTATGCCAAATGGCATTCCCAGAAAGCAATACCGTCAAATGGCTTATTAAAAGTGCATTATGTTGTACTTTGTTCCTCTAGCTTTAGCTGCCAAACACCTTGAGATGCGTAAAGTTGCACTTGAGATGAGTCACTGATCTGAACTTGAACTTGAACCTCGTGGTGGTATCATAAGGATACCTGGCGACTCTAGAGCTAAGTAATAAAACTGAGCCAATTGAGTGTAAAGCACACTCACCAGAACAAGCAACACCGTTCAATGGCCTCTTCATGTGGCTTGTCTACATCCCTGCCTTCACTTGATCCAGCCTCTTCAACTTCCTCCTCAGTGGAGGAGACCTCAGGTAACACAAGCTCCCTATTTGGGCAGCACAGTAGCACAAGTGGCTAGCACTGTGGCTCCACAGCACCAGGGTCCCAGTTCGATTCCCCGTTGGGTCACTGTCTGTGTGGATTCTGCATGTTCTCCCCGTGTCTGCGTGGGTTTCCTCAGGGTTCTTCGGTTTCCTCCCACAGTCCAAAGACATGCAGGTTAGGTGGATTGGCCATGGTAAATTGCCCTTAGTGTCCAAAAAGGTTAGAAGGGGTGACTTGGTTACGGGGATAGGGTGGAGGTGAGGGTTTAAGTGGGTCGGTGTATACTCGATGTGCCGAATGGCCTTCTTCTGCACTGTATGTTCTATGTTCTGTGTTCTATCCCCCTTTGCAGCACAATGTTGGACAGGCCACAACAGAATTTGATGATCTGGGTTACACTCTGTGGTGAGCCTTGGAGAACGCTGTCAGTGTTGGCCCAAACATCGGAAACATATCTTCAGGAGGACTATTGTCTGCTCTGTTAAGGACCTGCTGGTGGAATGTGCAGCGTTATATCTCTCTTCGGAAGCATTGTGTGGATGGAAAACGGGTTTCTAGGATATCTCTTGTCCTTGAGCAGTCAGACCTCTAAGCACTGAGGTCTCCATTTGCATGGCTGCATGGGCTGAGATGTCAGAACCACCTAGAAAAGGGGAAAAACAGGAATCAGCCCGGATGATGCAGCCTCAGGATACTTTGTATTGTGAGAATGGATGAGAGAGAGTTTGAAGTAGAAAGTTAAATAGATTGTGAGGAAATATTGAGTTGAAATAGTCCACGGGAATTATCATTCTTCAGAAAACTTCTAAACTTAATTGGATATAAATTAGTCAGCTGTCAAAGCACTGACACAAACATGGTGGACTGAATGGACTACTTACGAATTACATTATTCTAGGAGTTGCAAAGTTATTTTGGTGGTAATTTAACTGTATATTGGCTGGGATGCAAAACTGGCAGTCAATGCAATACAATTAGTTTTGCGCCTCTATCTAAGGTAATTTTCTATTGCCGCAGTTATTGTTAAATTAAGGTTCATCGCTCAGAAATTACCCAGGAAATAGGAAACTGAGCCTCAGACTGTGTTATGACAAATGTGTTTTCTGCATTTATCAATTTGGGTGTTTTGAAGGATTTTGTGAAGTACTGTTAGTTTGAAATTGTCAATGGAACTGAATCCTGTCTTCTTGCGCGTTGTACCCCATACTTAAACTTTCAATGTATTCTTTAATGATTGGCATTCTGCCTATTTTTCATTTTGTGCTTTTATCTAGGTCAACAATTGTAGCCAAAATGTAATTCCTCTGGCACTTGTAATGCACTTTTCCATTCCGAAAAGACTTTGATTGATGATTTTAATATTATAATTTCTCTTACAGGCTGGCACAATCAAATGATTTTTGTTGCACAATAACTCAACTTGAAATGTGATTTATTTATGATAGCCCCAATAATTTAGGATTCTCCTGTCATCCAATGTTCTTTGTGAGCTCATGCACTCAAGCGGTGTGTTGCTTATTATTTCTGTCACATAATGGCATGATGGCCAATTGCTAATAAGGTAATTTCTGATTTCTCTTTAGTTTTTTCATTATTTCCTCATAAACTAAACTGTGGGGTGGTGAGTACAGCAAGTGGGGCTTGATGCGATACGGAAATTGCCCCCACCCATCCCAGGACATAATTTTCATAAGGCTCCCAGGCCTCATGGGCCGGATTCTCCATTCCTGAGACTAAGTGTTGAAGCCGGAGCAGGATCCACGACAGCAAAACTGGCGCTGCTGCTGGACAGATTCAGCGGCTGTTAAGTGTCTAGCACTGGCGCCACATGGAACACAATCGATTCCAATGAGAAATGGTGCAGAAACTGACCAGAAACTGAGCAGAACCATACATAAAAAATACTGTGCGGACAAGAGCAGGTCAGAGGTCGAGAACCCTGTGGAAAATAACTCACCTCCTGATTCCCAAAGACTGCACATCATCTACAAGGCACATGTCAGGAGTGTGATGGAATACTCTCCAATTGCCTGGATTAGTGGAGCTCCACTCAAACTAACCCTTTGAGTTTATCCGGTCTCGCTATGAGGTTATTAAAAAATAGTGAATCACATCAAAACCCACATCAGGATTTGGGACAGACGGCACTGCTTATAAAGGGAGAAGCAAATCAAAACCACCCTTCTGTTTATGGATGAGTGGTGGGAAGGGAAATCAGTGCTATTTGATTTAAACCTCCTTCTGTCCGTAACAACATTCTCTGTTGAGAATGATTCATAGATGGCTAATATGTCAACAGTGTCATATATTATAGTTTGATTCATGTATAAGTTATAATTTCTTCCAGTGATTTTAAGCCAGGGTAACTAGTTTTCTCAGTATTAACACCGTGGGTTAAATTCCATTCCCATTTTGGCTGAGGTAGATATCGGGTATGACTTCTTACCCTGCCCCTGAGAGTGGAAGGCAATGACAAATCACCACTGGCAAATGGTACCAAGGAAAACAGTTCAGTATGAAGTGGCAGACAATGAGCCAAGGACTTCATTTAGAGCAGACATGAAGACCGAAGAAGTCTGAAGCCAAGTGGCAGGTCAGCCAGAACGGCAGGGTTGCAACCCTCCTCGTGACATTAAATCTAAATGAAAGTACACTTGTTCTGTGCACTGCTACAGTTTCCAGAACAAAATATTGGCTTATCATGCTGACGGTTCTATAGCTGTCAGATTATGTGCTGCTACACAGAAGAGCAATTAGTAAAACACAATCTAATTCAGATTAAAACTTGGTGGGTTCAATTGCATTCCAGAGACTTGAGCACAAAAGCTAAGCTGACACACCTGTGTAGTGCAGTGAGTATACTGTCTTAGCTGTGGTTCCACAAATATTCCCATCCCAAATGGTGGAGGAGTCCAACACATCAGTGCAAGAGACAAGGGTGAAGCATTCGCAATAATCTTCAGCCAGAAGCACTGAGTGGAGGATCCATCTCGGTCTCCTCCAGAGGCCCACAGAGGGGTGGTACGGTGGCACAGTGATTAGCATTGCTGGCGCACAGCGGCAGGAACCCGGGTTCAATTCTAACCTTGGGTGACTGCCTGTGTGGAGTTTGCACGTTCTCCTCGTGTGTGCGTGGGTTTCCTCCGGGTGCTCCGGTTTCCTCCCACAGTCCAAAGATATGCAGGTTAGGTGGATTGGCCATATTGAAATTTCCCCTTAGTGTCCAGGGATGTGCAGGTTATAGAACATAGAACATAGAAAAATACAGCACAGAACAGGCCCTTCGGCCCACGATGCTGTGCCAAACTTTTGTCCTAGATTAAGAACAAATTAATCTACACCCCATCATTCTACCGTGATCCATGTACCTATCCAATAGCCGCTTGAAGGTCCCTAATGTTTCCTATTCAACTACTTCCACAGGCAGTGCATTCCATGCCCCTACTACTCTCTGGGTAAAGAACCTACCTATGACATCTACCCCTATATCTTCCACCATTCACCTTAAATTTATGTCCCCTTGTAATGGTTTGTTCTACCCGGGGAAAAAGTCTCTGACTGTCTACTCTAACTATTCCCCTGATCATCTTATAAACCTCTATCAAGTCGCCTCTCATCCTTCTCTGTTCTAATGAGAAAAGGCTGAGCGCCCTCAACCTTTCATCGTAAGACCTACTCTCCATTCCAGGAAACATCCTGGGAAATGTCCTTTGCACCTTTTCCAAAGCTTCCACATCCTTTCTGAAATGAGGCGACCAGAACTGCACACATGTGGCCTTACCAAGGTTTTATACAGCTGCATCATCACCTCACAGCTCTTAAATTCAATCCCTCTGCTAATGAACACTAGCACACCATAGGCCTTCTTCACAGCTCTATCCACTTGAGTGGCAACTTTCAAAGATCTATGAACATAGGCCCCAAAATCTCTCTGCTCCTCCACATTGCCAAGAACCTTACATTTAACCCTGTATTCCGCATTCATATTTGTCCTTCCAAAATGGACAACCTCACACTTTTCAGGGTTAAACTCCATCTGCCACTTCTCAGCCCAGCTCTGCATCCTATCTATGTCTCTTTTCAGCTGATAACAGCCCTCCTCACTATCCACAACTCCACCAATCTTTGTATCGTCTGCAAATTTACTGACCCACCCTTCAACTCCCTCATCTAAGTCATTAATGAAAACCACAAACAGTAGAGGACCCAGAACTGATCCCTGCGATATGCCACTGGTAACTGGGCTCCAGGCTGAATATTTTCCATCCACCACCACTCTCTGACTTCTATCGGTTAGCCAGTTCGTTATCCAACTGGCCACATTTCCCACTATCCCATGCCTCCTTACTTTCTGCACAAGCCTACCATGGGGAACCTTATCAAATGCCTTACTAAAATCCATGTACACAACATCCACTGCTTTACCTTTATCCACGTGCTTGGTCACCTCCTCAAAGAATTCAATAAGACTTGTGAGGCAAGACATACCCCTCAGGTTAGGTGCTATTCTGGGCTTATGGGGGTAAGGTAGGGGAGTAGGCCTAGGTAGGGTGCTCTTTCAGAGGGTCGATGCAGACTCGATGTGCTGAATGGCATCCTTTTGCACTATAGGAATTCTATCACGGATGCCAGTTTTCAACCAATTCGATTCACCCCTCAGGGTATCAAGAAATGGCTGAAGGCACTAGATATCACAAAGGCTATGGGCCTTGTCAATATTGCGGCAATAGTACTGAAGACTTGTGCTCCAGAACCTGCCGTGCCCCTAGCTGTACCAGTACAGCTACAAAATTGGCATTTAGCCGAAAATGTGGAAATCTTCCAAAGTATGTTCTGTACACAAAAAGCAGGAGAAATCCAACCCAGCCAATTACCACCCTGTCTGTCTACTCTCAATCATCAGTAAAGTGATGGGGTAATTAACAGTGTTATCAAACGGCACTTACTCTGCAATGACCTGCTCATGGAGGTCAGTTTGGTTCCGCCAGTGTCACTCAGCTACCAACCTCGTTACAGCCTTGGTTCAAAAGAGCTGAACTCCAGAGGTGGAGTGAGCGTGACTGCCTTGACATCAAGGCAGCATTTGGGCAAAGGACACTACCCTGAGGAATTCCTGCAATAATGTGCTGGGACTGAAATGATTGTCCTCCAAAGACCAAAATCATCTTCCTTTGTGATAGGCATGACTCCTACCTGTGGAGGGTTCCTCCCCATTCCCACTGACTCTAGTTTTGCTAGGATTCCTTGATGCTTATTCTACGAGGGGCAGAGAAGATTAAGAGGCATACTTACTCACTACCCTCTCTTACACACATACATCACCATCCTCTCTCTCACACATTCCTCTCAGAGGCCCGAACCCCCACCCCCTCTCTCTCCCACACGCCTTCCAACAGCTCGAAGTCCCTCTCTCTCACATACCTCTCCAAGGCCCACAACTACACAAGGCCTCTCAGAGCTCTCTCACATGCAACATTCCAAGGCCTCCCACTGCTTCTCGCTGCCTCTTTTTTGCTGCCAGCTTCATTCTCAGGATCAATCCTTACTGTTGGCTGCAGGCTTTTCTGCCCAGCAACAGTGAGATGGAATAAATCAAATGTTCTAATCAGAGAAAAGCCTCTTGGATCCCTGGATGTTGAGAGGATGACTAATTTTCAAGTCATGCGGTGGCTGCCAGCTCCGTGGATACCCTAGAGACCCTTCACAGTCCCCGGGGGGGTCCATGCACATTTCGGGAACCTCTGCTTTAAAATACTTTGGGACATATTAAGATTGAAGGCTATAAGGTTATAAAAGCATTTTCCTTCTATGTTCCAAAATTTGGACAGACCACAAACTGAAGTACAACAATATATCTACCACCACTCTCCCCAGATCCAGGATAGCACAGTTTAAATTATTCATCGCATGTTCATCTTTCAGGGTCTTACATTCTGCTAACAGGTTTGTGTGGATTGTTAACAGATGGCAAACCTCAATGTGACACACATACTTCTGGCTCATTAAAGTAACAAACATAATTATGTGCTTGGTAAATATTGCCAGGGACAATGATCATGAAAATCCAGGAGTGTGAGAACTGCGCTCCCACATTGCTAGTTAACGGAGACTTCAAAACTCTGGTGAAATATTGGCCAGTTACCTTGAAAATGTATTTCCTTAATTATTTTGGTTTGGGAGAGGAGCATGCACAGTGAATGTTGATGTATATAAAGTAGTTGCTGCTTCCATTTCTGCAGACAGAAATTGGTTTCTCAAAAGGCTGAGGCATTATTCATATTCCACCCACATCATATGCCATTTGCAACAGAACATATCAAAGCCTAACAGTTTGTATTTGAGGTATGTGAAGCTGAGAGGAATAAAAGTCTAACTGACTTGGAAAAATAGTGCCTTGTTATTTACACCGTCTAAGGTCTCTGCTGAGCCGCAGGACAAATTGAGCAGGGGATAGATGATAATATTTAGATGCCTGATTCAGGCTATATATCCTCTGTATTTTACAGATATAGTACAATTCCACTCTCTTAACAAAGTTGCTTTCAGACTGGTTTTATGCTGCGATTCCCCAATTTCCTTTTCCTCACCATTGGTGGCTGTACCTTCAGCCACTTGGGCCCTAAGCTCTTGAATTCCCTTTATGCCACTCCATCTAACTCTTCCCCTTGAAGATGCTCCATAAAACCTACCTCTTTGACCATGTTTTTGGATTTACCACATTTAAAGTACCGTATCAATGCAAGTGCTTGTTGGTGCTGGTTCAGAGTTTCGCCTCATGTTCTGTGGGCCTCGTGCAGTCAGCTGCACTTCCAAGCGAACACATCAGATTTGTTGATGCCCGCTGTCAGGAAAAACGTGGTAAAAGAACTTGCATGCATGCAGTGCTTTTCATAACCTTAGGATATCCCAAATCGCTTCTCGAACAAACCCATAAGAAAAACACAGTAAAAACTGGAAAATAAGAAATCTTGTCCAAACTGCTTTTTCCTTCTGCAAATGGACTAATTTTGAAATGCACACACCAAGGCAATGTAGGAAACATCACATCTAATTTGTGCACAGCAAGTTACCCTAGATAGTTATGAAATCAATGGCCATAACATCTACTTCACCTGCTAGTTGAGGGATAAATCTCGGACAGTGCGCCGGGAGGGAGAATGACTCTGTTGTTTCTCAAATATTGCTGTGGGATCTTTTATGTCACCTGAGAGGACAGATCACATCTCATTTCAATGACTGTTCCAAAAGATGTCGCATCCAACAGTGCAACACTCCCCTCAATACTGCACTGAATTGTCAGCCTTGATTATGCTCTCAAGATCATGTTTTGGGATTTGAACCCATGACCTTCAGAGGTGATCACATTACAATGTGCCGAGGTTGACATCTTGGTTGATGTCACTAAATCCCTACATACCAGGCCCCCTTTACTATGGGGTGAAAGTAATGGATTCTGTTCTGATGTGTAAGTTATTTAAGTTACATGTGAATGGAAGGACAAAAGATCTTAATTACAAAATAAGAAGCCATTGATTTAAATAGCATGCCAGAAATTATCCTGACATGGTGCAAACTACATTATCGATAGTTTGTTCATACCGAGTAAAATAAGAAGCAAAGTATTATTTAAACAACCTGGTGGCTCCATACCGGGTTCCGCTGTAGGCCGGTGTCTTGCTGGCCAACCTTATATGCAGAGATTAACTGAGATAGTCCGCTCCTAGCGGGGAGCTTGTACTCTACAAGGAGAATGGGGAAGACAAGCATTCCCCACCCTGTAGGTTCCGGCTGGGATATTACAGATAGCTTGCCCAGTGAATGGGTTTAATATCCAGTGGGCACCCCCAAAAGTGACCTGTAGCTCCTGACGGAGAGGTGCATGCTACATCTGGTAGATATTAGAATCCAGTGTTCTGTGTCTGCTGAAAAGATTACTGCTGCCAGAACCCCAATGATTGTGGATTGTGCCCATGGGTTGTGAGTGGGTTGGGTTAAGGAATTGTCTTTTTTTTAAATGTATTTTATTCCAAATGTATTTTATTCCAAACTTATTCAAACAGTTACAAAACATAAATAATCCAGGGAACATGCTCCCCATCTCAGAATTTTACAGTCTGTACAGGTTTTTCCCATTTTCACCCCCCCCCCCCCCACCCAATCCCCAGCCCCCGCCTGCGACGAACCAGACCTCGAATAGCCCCACCTTGTCTCAAAGCCATTTGCTGAGCCCCTCAGGTTAGACTTGATTTTCCACAACCAGAGGAAGTCATACAGCTCCCCTAGCCAGGCTCCCACCCCGGCGGCGTTGCCGACCGCCATTCCAATAAAATTCTCTGCCGGTCAACCAAAGAGTCGAAGGCCATGACATTGGCTTTCCTCCCCTCCATCAGCCCCTGCTTCTCCGATAACCCGAAGAATGCCACCATAGACTCCAGCCCGGCCTCCTCCCCCACAATCTTTGTTAGCGTCCCAAACACTCCCGCCCAGTATCTCTCCAGCTTCTCACAGCCCCAAAACATATGCGTGTGTTTCACTGGTCTTCATCCACACTTCTCACACTCGTCTGCCACCCCCTGAAATAACCAACTCACCCTCACCCGAGTCGTATGCACTCTATTTGGGGCAGCACGGTAGCATGGTGGTTAGCATAAATGCTTCACAGCTCCAGGGTCCCAGGTTCGATTCCCGGCTGGGTCACTGTCTGTGCGGAGTCTGCACGTCCTCCCCGTGTGTGCGTGGGTTTCCTCCGGGTGCTCCGGTTTCCTCCCACAGTCCAAAGATGTGCGGGTTAGGTGGATTGGCCATGCTAAATTGCCCGTAGTGTCCTAAAAAGTAAGGTTAAGGGGGGGGGGGGGTTGTTGGGTTACGGGTATAGGGTGGATACGTGGGTTTGAGTAGGGTGATCATTGCTCGGCACAACATCGAGGGCCGAAGGGCCTGTAGTGTGCTGTACTGTTCTATGTTCTATGTTCTATGTATCACCTTAAACTGTATCAGGCTCGCACACAAGGAGGTCGAGTTCACCCTGCGTAAAGCCTCACTCCACACTCCCCAATTTATCCCCCTCCCAGCTCCTCCTCCCACTTCTCCTTGATCCTCACCATCTGCACCCCTCTGCTCTCCCAAGCACCCATATATGCTCCCCTTCCACATCCGGAAGCAGCAACCATTCAAATAGGGCATATGTCGGCAGCTTGGGGAACCTGCAAAGTCCCTTACTTGGAAGTTTCTAAATTAACTTCCTCTTGGGAGCTCTACCCTCTCTCTCACCTCCTCTATGCTTACAAACCTCTCTTACAGGTACAAATCCCTCACCCTCACCAGCCCCACCTCTCTCCATTTCCGACACATACTGTGGTGATATGCATCACTGTATATACACAAGGGGTTAATGTAAATACACTACAACTAAGTAACCACTAGAGGGAGCACCAGAGATGTCATGAAATGCCGACATACCGCCAATGGGTCATAACAACAGGACACAACCAATGGACACCCAGAGGTGGCATTACCACAAGGGGCACTTCACAACCTATATAAAAGGACAGCGTACACATGCTCTGCCTCTTTCCACAGACAGACAGCTAGAGAGTACATCAGGGTTGATCAACAGCATCACACCCAGCACGTGGCTTAGAACAAGCTGGTAAAGATAGACTGAGTAACTACAGTTAGATTAGCAGAGAGTCAAACTCATTTAAGAACTGGGTTAATAGTTCAATAAACAAGTTGAACTCATTTCATAATCTGGAGCTTCCTTTGTCAAAGCATACATCAAGGAAGCAGCTTCTGCTGCACGAAGCAGCATAACACAACACATACCATCCATGCCCCCCGGTTCAAACCCATGGTCCTCACATAGCAGCACTAACACCTAAAATGTCTCCTCAGCTGGTTCCACACCTTAATCATGGACTGTACAACCGGGATCTCCGTATATCTCCTTGGTGCCAGCAACACCTTGTATGGACTCCATACAAGAATCTTCCTCCATCCTAACCCATTCTGCCCCCGTCCCTCTCACCACCACCGCTTCACCCTCTCCACATTTGCCATCCAGTAATAATGCAGCAAATTCGGTAACGCCAACCGGCCTCTGCCTCTGCCTCTGCAACAGGGTCCTCCTTACCCGTGGCACCTTCCCCGCCCATGCGAACTCTGAAATAACTGTACCAACTTCTGAAAAAAGACCTTTGGAACAAAACTGGGAAATGTCTGGAATATAAATAAAAACCTTGGCAGGATTTTCACTTTCACCACTTGGACCCTCCCTGCCAGTCAGATGCAGCATATCCCACCTCTCAAAATCCTCACTTGTCTCCTCCACCAGTTTTGTTATGTCCCACTTATGCAGCCTCACCCACTCTCCCGTCACCTGGATCCCAAAATAACTGAACCTATCCCTGGCTACCTTGAACTGTAGTCCCCTTAAACTGGCTCCTTCACCGGGAACACTTCACTTTTCCCCACGCTCTCCAGCGGGTCTGACACATATAGTCGCAGGTTTTCTGCATATAACGACACCCGATATTCCTTGCTCCCCCTCCTAATCCCCTGCCACTCTACTGACCCTCTAAGGGCCATTGCCAAGGGCTCGATCGCTAGAACGAACATAGCGGCGACAGCGGGTATGCCTGCCTCTTTCCCCTGTGAACACAAAACTTTGTAAATTCATCTCATTAGTTCGTACACTTGCCACCAGGGCCATGTACAGCAGGGGCACCCATGCAAATAAACTTCGTCCCAAACCCAAACTTTTCCAATCCTCGAATAGGTACCGTCACTCCACCCGATCAAATGCCTTCTCCGCGTCCTTGGACACCATCACCTCTGGTACTTGTCCTCTTGACGTGGTCATAATCACGATCAACAATCGCCTTATATTACTGGAGAGTTGCCTGCTGTTTACAAAGACTGTATGGTCCTCTGCAACAACCCCTGGTATATATCCTTCCATCCTCTCTGCTACCAGCTCAGCCAGCTCTTTTACATCCTTGTTGAATAGTGATAAGAGCCTGTATGTCCCACATTCTAACGGGTTCCGGGAGAGCTGGGGCAACTGGTGGGGAGGTGGCCAGCGGGTGGCCAACAGTTGGCCTGTGGGATCGCTTTTGGCGGGTCGTGTCCGCTAACAGCCGGCAACATGTTGTAAGGCACAACCGCTGCAGGTCGTCGCCGTGCGCATGCGCGGCCAGGAACCCAACCATTCTCTGGACATTTTTGGAGTGGGAGCTGGCAGTTTCACCCGGCGCCGCTGCTAACCCGTCACCGGTCCCGAAATCGATGAGAGTTCGGCGCTGATTTTGGTGTCGTAAACACTTGCAAATCCTCTGTTTCATCCGGTACTTAGCCTCTGAAATGGAGAATCAGCCCATGGAATCTTACAATCATCGCCCGCAGCGGCGCCCCAGCTCTTGGCTTCTTTATTAGAGACCTGTGCGTTCTATCCACCTCTGGGGCCTTGTCCAGCGCCCCCTCCGCCACCGACCCTGCCAGCATCCTCGAGATGTATCTCGTGGCACTAGTGCCTTCCACTCCTTCAGGCAAGCCAACGATGCGCAGGTTCTGCCTTCTCAAACTGTTCTGTTGCTCTTGCACCTTTGCTCTTGACATCTTGCAAAGGTCTCCCAAGAGCCATACCTCTGCCTTCAATGCCACAACCTGATCGGTGTGGTCCGACATCACCTTCTCCGTCTCCCGGATCTACGGCCACTGTGCCTCCAAACACCTCGACCATTTCCATCGAGCACTTTAAGGGTGCCACAGCCCCTTCGATGGCATTCAATTGGTCCTCCTGCATATTTTCCTTTGTTGACGAAGCTCTTCACTAATGAAAGCCATCAACTGTTCCATCTGGGGCTTTCTAACCTGCACCGACCCTTCCCTCTCCGCCATCTTTCCAATAACTGCTGTGCCACAGGTCTCTTCCAGCTCTTTGACCAGGTCTTCCACCTTCCTCTGCTGGGGCTGGTAACCAGCAGCCATATCACTTCCAAGGGAACTTGTCCTCCAACCTTCAATTGCACGTTCCCGCTGAAATTTCTCCTGTTTTCGGGTAAAAAGAGCTCGGTCCTAAGCCCTCGAGCCCTGTGTGCGACCACTCACACCATGGCCGCCACCAGAAGTCGGGTTAACAAATTGTCAGTGGCAATATTGGTGTCAACCGAAATGGTGCATGGCATAGGACCCTCATTTATAGGGATCCACCTCTTTTGAATGGGAGCACTGACTGATTATAATGAGGCTAAATGTTCACATCAAGTTGCTCCTGGATGTGACATCAGCACAAAGCTTGTTTAAGAACATTTTTGACCCACTATCCTCCCAACACAGGGTGGCCGGCAGATGAGAATCATGCCCTTAAGAATAAATGTAAATAATGATGCAGTTATGCAGCAGAATTGGTGTAAGTCTCTCATGGTATTGACTTTGGTTCAACACAAATACAATGTAGCTCAACTCTGTAGCAGAGAGGTCAGTGACTGCATTTAAAGGGATTGATAGGAAGGTTGAAGGGGAGATGAGAAAAGGTTTTTTAATCCAGAGGATTTTGGAATTCACTGCCTAAAAGGGGAGTAGAGACAGAGACCCTCATTTAACAGGTGTCTGGATATATGCACCTCAAGTGCCATAACCTTCAGGGCTACGGACCAAATGCTGGAAAGTGGGATTGGGCCAGGTGTCTCGTTTTCAGCCGACACAGACACGATGGGCCAAGTGGCCTCTTTCTCTGCTGTAAGCTTTCTATCATTCTATGATCCTCACCAGCAAGTAACGTTGATTAGAACAAAATCTGCTGAGCAGCATGAGACCACATTGAGACTATCAGACTGGCATTATGCATGAATGTGATTACTTCACAGGTATTCGATTGAACAGTTGCGAAGATTTTAATTAATTTAGCATTGGAAAAGAGTCTTCTTTTCTGCTAAAATAAAACCAACCAAGAATTTATTGATGGATTATCTAAAATCCAGTTCCTTTTTTTTAGTAGTGCATGGAGAATGAATCACAGTTCTTGTACTTGTCAATGCTGCCGCAAAATATGTTCTGCTCTATCATGCTTTAGATATCAGAGAGTAATGTTAGTGTTGTTGTGACAGAACAGTGTAACTGTTGATAATGGGTTGTCACAGCTTCAGGTTTGAGTTTAGAGAAACATGCGAAAGAGGTTATTCTTCTTCATTGGTTCAGAGCACAGAGCAGGTGGGAGGTTTTTTTTAAATTTGCTATATCTGGTCTTTTGCAACCAAGTTCAGAATCTTTCAGTTAAGTTCTATTGCTCACTTTGTATTGAGTAAATGCACAATTTGCTTAATATATAGAGGCCTGCAGCTCATTTCTTTACAGTGTCAGCTGTGACCTAACTCAAGGTACTCTTGTCTCTAAGTCATAAGGTTCAAGTTGCCCTTAAGGACTTAAGCACAAAGACATTCCAACGCAGTACAGAGGGACTGTGCCATCTTTCATGATAACCTGAGACCCTATTTGCCTGCTCAAGTGGATGTAAAAGATCCCATGGCACTAATTGAGGAAGACCAGGAGAGGTAACTCTGGTGTCCCAGCCAATATTTATTCTCAATCAATGGGTGGGATTCTCCCCAACCCGGCGGGGCAGGGGGGGAGGGGGGGGGGGTCCCGGCGCCGAGGTGTGGCGTGAACCACTCTGGCGTTGGGCCGCCCCATTCCGCACCTTCAGGGGCTAGGCCGGCGCCAGAGTGGTTTGCGCTGCGCTGGCCAGCGGGGAAGGGGCTTGGTGCCACGCCAACCAGCACCGAAGGGCCTCCGCCGGCCAGTGCGGCAGTGCCAGCATGTTCTGCCGTCATCCCAGCGCATGCGCAGAGGGGTTTGTCTCCGCACCGGCCATGGCAGACCACTACAGCTGCCGGTGCGGAGGGATAGAGTGCCCCCACGGCACAGGCCCGCCCGCGAATCGGTGGGCCCCGTGGGGTCACCCCCCGGGGCCAGATCCCCCCCGCGCCCCCCCAAGGACCCCGGAGGCCGCTCGCGCAGCCAGGTCCCATCGGCAAATACCTGGTGTAACATACGCCAGCGGGACTGGCCGAAAATGGGCGGCCACTCAGCCAATCGTGGGCCGGAGAATCGCTGGGGGGGGGAGGATGCTGCCAGCAGCCACCGACCGGCGCAGTGCGATTCCCGCCCCCGCCAAATCTCCGGGCCCAGAGAATTCGGCAGCCGGCGGGAGCGGGATTCACGCCACCCCCCGGTGATTCCCCGACCCTGCAGGGAATCCCACCCAACATCACAAATATTTATTCTCAATTAACATCACAAAACCAGATTATCTGGTCAATATCACTTTCCCTTTGTGTCGGTTTGCTGCCATGTTGCCTGCATTGCGACAGTAACTAGGCTTCAAAAATACTTAGTTGGCTATAATTAGTTGTGCTTTGAGATACCCTGTGGTCATAAAAAGCATTGGATGAATGCAAGTCTTTCTTTAAAACTTTCAGAATCAGGAATAAGTAAGATCAAAAGGAAATCTTCTGATGTAGATTGAAAATCACAGAAACAATAGGTAAATATGTGTCCGCAGCTGGCAGCGGCATTCAGCAGGAATACAATTTGGAAAGGATTTCTGTGATGTTATTAGGTGCGATTCTCTGGAAGGATTTAGAACATAGAACAGTGCAGAAGGAGGCAATTCGGCCCATCGAGTCTGCACCAACCCACTTATGCCCTCACTTCCACCCTTTCCCCGTAACCCAATAACTCCTCCTAACCTTTTTGGTCACTAAGGGGAAATTTATCATGGCCAATCCCCTAACCTGTACGTCTTTGGACTGTGGGAGGAAACCGGAGCACCCGGAGGAAACCCATGCAGACACGGGGAGAACATGCAGACTCAGCACAGACAGTGACCCAGCAGGGAATCGAACCTGGGACCCTGGCGCTGTGAAGCTACAGTGCTATCCACATGTGCTACCGTGCGGCCCATTTCTAAGTGTGGTAGCGAGCGGGAACTGCTGCAAGCTTCCCTGTGCTCGGCCCAGCGAAGGCGGCAACGCTGTTCAACACTAATTGGTCTACTTAATGATGCTCTACGGGCTTCTCGTTGCAAATGATGACTCGCCAGCCGATTCTCTGAGACTGTGCTCGCCAGTCCCCCCCCCCCCCCCCCCCCCCCAACCCTCCCCACCCCGCTAACAAGGTCGTACAGCACTTAATCAGCACTTGCACAGCCAACCCTAGCCAGCTCGCAGCAATGGCGAAGAGAAGATCTGCCCAAGATTCGGGGATGCAGACCTGGGGGAGGCTCCTCGATGCAATGGAGGCCTGGAGGGGTGTCCTGTTCCCCCCAGGGTCCTAGGGGGTGAGCCACTGGATGGCAAGTGCCACCTGGGACAAGGTGGCAGCTGCTGTAAACTCAGGGAGTTTGACCAGAAGGAATGGCCTCCAGTGTCGTAAGAAGGCGACTGCAGGGGAGAACCTGGTCACCACGTCAACGAGGAGGGAGAGGGTGGGGGGGTAGGTAGGGTATGAGAGGGGGTGAGGAGGAGCTGAGGAGAGTGGGGCGGCACCATTGGAGATTGGGAATTGTTGGACACCAGTGACATCTGGATAGAAATTGTCCCATTGGGCAGACGCAGCATGGGTGCATGAAAGGCAGGTCATGTTTGACTAACTTACTGGAATTCTTTGAGGACATTACAATCATGGTGGACAACAGGGAGCCGGTGGAGGTAGTGTATCTGTATTTCCAGAAGGCATTCAACGAGGTGCCGCCCAAAGGTCTGCTGCGTAAGATAAAGGCACATGACATTATGGTTAAAGTATTAGCAGGAATAGAGGATTGGTTAACTGACATAAAGCAAAGAATGGGGATAAATGAGTGTTTTTCGGGTTGACGATCAGTGGCTAGTGGTGTGGCTCAGGGATCAGTGTTAAGTCTGCAATTGTTCACAATTTACATCGATGATCTGGAGTTGGGGAGTTCACAGTTCACAGATGACACTAAGATCAGTGGTAGAGCCAAGTCTGCATCGATACTGAAAGTCTGCACAGAGATATAGATAGTTTAAGTCAGTGGGTAAGTGTCTGGCAGATGGAATTCAATGTTGACAAATGCAAGGTCATCCATTTTGGTCGGAATAACAGCAAAACGGACTATTGAAAATCACTCATTGTCACGAGTAGGCTTCAATGAAGTTACTGTGAAAAGCCCCTAGTCGCCATATTCCGGCGCTTGTTCGGGGAGGCTGGTACGGCAATCGAACTGTGCTGCTGGCCTGCCTTGGTTTTCTTTCAAAGCCAGCTATTTAGCCCAGTGTCCTAAACAGCCCCTTTATTTATTTAAATGTTTATAAAATTGCAGCATGCTACTGTGCAGAGGGACCTGGGTGTCCTTGTGCAGGAATCATAAAATGTTGGTTTGCAGAGGCAGCAGGTAATTAAGAAGGCAAATGGAATTTGTCCTTCATTGCCAGAGGTATGGACTTCAAAAGAAGGGGGATTATGTTGCAGCTGTATAGGGTCCTGGTGAGGCCATACCTGGAGTACTGTGTACAGTTGTGGTCCCTTTACTTGAGAAAGGATGTACTGACACTGGAGGGGGTGCAGAGGAGATTCACTAGATTGATTCTGGAGAGAGGATTAGCTTATGATGAGAGACTAAGTAAACTGGGACTATACTTATTGGAATTTCGAAGAATGAGGGGGGACCTTATAAAAACATATAAAATTATGATGGAAACAGATAGGATAGAAGTAGGGAGGTTGTTTCCACTGGCGGGTGAAACTAGAACTAGGGGGCATTACCTCAAAATAAGGGGGAGCAGATTTAGGACTGAGCTTAGGAGGAACTTCTTCACCCAAAGGATTGTGAATCTGTGGAATTCCTTGCCCAGTGAAGCAGTTGAGGCTACCTCGTTAAATATTTTTAAGGCAAAGGTAGATAGATTTTTGAACAGTAAAAGAATAAAAAGTTATGGTGAGTGGACGGGTAAGTGGAGCTGAGTCCAGAAAAATATCAGCCATGATCTTATTGGACAGCGGAGCAGGCTCGAGGGGCACGATGGCCTACTCCTGCTCCTAGTTCATAAGTTCTTATGACACATTAAAAACCCTTGAGCACAACCAGTATGACGCCTCTGTCACTTTCTCCCGTTATGCGGGCTTATCTCCGAACCCTTGGCACATCTCCCCAGGCATCTCCCCCTCCCAGGGAACACAGCGTACAGGTGTTGGGTGTGAGCGAGCACTCAGCAGACAGGCAGGGCTGAGGCTGTGGCAAAGATTGAGGAGCACTGGTGCTCAGCTCTCTGCAGGTTATTATCCCCCTCCTGCCCTCGACAGAGATCTGCTGATGGTGCCGACACAGTCCAAGCACCATGGGAGGGTGGGAGATGGGGTACGGGTAAGGTATCGATGACAGACCAGGCTATGTCCTAAATGAAGCGAACCAGGATAAGGGCATCCCTGACCCTCTGGGCTTGCCAGCCCCTTGCCGCTATTGCCTGACCTGCAGCCTCTGGCTGGTCCTCCGGTTCCTCCTTGGCATCTTCCTCCGGCTACTGCTGGTCTGGCGCCGCCTCATCATCCTAATCTTCATTCTCCTCCTTGGAGGTCGGCACAGGTTCTTCATCCCCAACCTCCAGCACGTTGCCCTGCTGCTATGCGAGGTTGCGGAGGACACAGCAGACCACCACAAAGCGGGTGACCCTCTGGGGGTTGTACTGTAGGGCACCACCAGAGTGGTTGAGGTAACGGAACTGTATTTTGAGCAGACCAATGCACTGCTCAATGAGAGCTGGGATGGCCACATGGGCCTTGTTGTATTGTGTCTCCAGCTCAGTCTCCAGCCACCATATTGGTGTTATTAGCCAGGTCCTCAGCAGATACCCCTCATCCCCCAAGAGCTAGCCACCCATCCTGGGGTGGTCTTCGAAGAGACTGACTGCCCCAGGATGTAGCTGTCGTGGACACCCGAGGAAGCATGCACACACGTGCATGATCTTCATGTGGTGGTCACACACATGCTGGATATTCAGGGAGTGAAACCCCTTCCTGTTAACGTAGGGCACTCCCAGATGTCCCAGTGAGCACAAGGTGACATGTGTGCATCTATCAATCCCTGGACCTGGGGCATCCTGGCAATAGCGGAGAATCCTGCTGCCCAGGCATCTTGCTGGGCCATGTCAAGTGATGTAGTTTAACGCCCGGACAAACAGGGCATCCATGACCTGAGGCGCTGAAATTCAGGGCTTGACGGCCATTGGAAGCAGGTGTCCTCCTCCTCCTCCACATGGTGCCAAGTCTGCGTGGACATGACACAGGTGCCGCACCATCCCCTTATTGAGGCAGAGCCACCTACAGCACGCGCTGTCCATCATCTGTTCAAACAATCAGCGATGCCTGTACACCCTAGGTCATTGTGGGCCTCCCCCTCTGGGTCCTTTCCTGGCCTGATGGGCAGCTGGATTCTCAGGGTATGGGTCAGGGTCAGGCACACGGGCCACCACCTCGAATATCTACAGATGCTGCTGGTGCCGCTGTCTCTGGCATCTGACTGCCCGGCCTAGCAGCAACACCACTAGGGCCATTTCAGCGGGGTCCAAAATACCGTCCAAACCATTCAATAGCTGTAAGGAATTTGGAGCGGGTGTTCGACTGACAAACAGCAGTGGTTCCCACTCCAGGACCCTCCATTCTCCCATTCATCCCCTCCCCTCCCCCCCAGTTGGAACGGCCTGCCCATTCACTCCCAGCCACAGCGGCCGCCCCTCACCGGATCAGACCCTATAGCCCAGACACCTGCTCATAATGTCACCTGGACTGGGCACTGGTCAACTCCCCATTTCACTCACCCATCCTCCGGCTGTGGACATGTCCCTGGAGCTGTGTCCCGTCCCCTGGGTGTTCAGATGTTGGTTGCTACGTGTGTGATGTTGCCTCTCACAGTGATCAAGCACAGTGACCAGGCATCACGGTCTGATTGGGAAGCTAGGCAATGACCCCCAGATGCTACATGGCAACCCACCCACAGGAATCCATTTGGGTGTGTGAAGTTTTCTCTTAACCACGATTGACAATTCCCGATTAGCAATAGCCTTCAGCCGCATGTCCAGAGGCCTCGGCAGTCGGTGAGGTTATGGGTGGTCGGTGGGGCATATGGACAGGGACAAGGGTTGCCCCCAGAACAGGTACGCATGATTGGCATGGTGGTGCTGCGTGTGGTTGCCCTCACAAAGCCTCCCCCCTTGGTAGCCGACCTCCAGCTAGAGGTTCTTCTCCCCCCCCCCCCCCCCCCCCCCCCCCAGCCGAGGGTTCTCCATCACCTGCCGAGCACTGGGGCTGCCAGCCCAGTGCCCTTGGCTCTTTGCCTGTGAACAAAGATGGATACTCACCTCCTCGCAGAAGCCTTTCTGCCAGGTTCACGTTTTTAAAAAGGAGTACCAAGCGACGGCAGTTTGACTACTTGTTGGGGAGCCCGATGAATTACAGGAGGCTGCTGGATTATGGGGTCGCTCCCATTAATTGCTCGCGCGAAAGTGTAACGAGGCCTGAGAATCGTGCCCAATGTGTCCGTCCGCCCATCCATCCATCTAGCCATCCATTCAGAAATATTTTAAGATATGAGAGTCTAGATTTTCCTCCATGACAGTAAATTTACTAGAACCAGAGCAATGTGGGCTTTGAACCCACCCATAGATCGCAGCGGATTTATCTCCCATGTACAGTGGGTACCTGTAGTGGCTGTTCCTTGGGTGGTTGACGATAGTAATGAAAGTGAAATGTTTTGAAATGTTCAATTTGGCAGTCTGATCAAGATCACCTTACAATAGGTGAAAGCTTTTCCTTTTCTTAGCAGTCATTTAATTTAAAAACCTTCCACGCCTTAACAATGTTCGATAGTGCAACACAACAGCATTACTAACACCCAGTGTTGATAAGCCATTAATGAAAGTAAATATATTTTTCTATTATAACATGAGTAAGTATATTCAGCATTCACCATCATTTCCAGAGGAAAGTCCGTGATGTGGGAAAGTGGACTGGAAGTTTGGAAAATGGGTTCTCATGAGAGTTATTTCCCTTGCTTTCCCCATATTGTCCAGAAATGAGCAGTAAAAGAGAGGAACATTGGGAAACTGTTGTTGTGTTTGGTCTTCTGTACCTAGCAAAGGAATCCACCAAACACCTTGACTTGTCCAAAGCAGGATCTTTATTGAGTCTCCTGTGGTAAGATAGCAATCTGTTACAGAGCACGTTATCATGGAGTCTCTTTATTATTCCTCTGGAACTACACTTAGCACCGACCGTTCACTTGTACGTCTTACTACCACCTGCAACCATCTCCTGATGATGGCTGGATGTATCTCCAAGGTGCTTTTCACAGTAACTTCATTGCAGTTTTAACGTAAGTCTACTTGTGACAATAAAAAGATTATTATTATTGTTAATTATATGGGAGTAGCTGGACCATGATCTTGATACCGCATGGTGTGTCAGCACCGCCACCTGCTGGTTGGAGGTCGCACACCATCCATCTATTATATTGCCCATAGACATGTCACCACAGGTGTGTCCAGCATGTATTTCTTTCTGCCACACTTTATATTTGGAAAGGGTAAATGGGTCTGCAGAAGGGACTTTGAACTAATGAAGAGGGACCAAGTGGAAAAAAATATAAATTAAAGATAAAAAGGAGGGAATAAGACAAATTTCAAAGTATGAAAAGACCATAACTGGTCCAGAGTTTGTGGTTAGTGGTAAACGAACAGCACAACCTTGCTTCTAGGATTATAGCTGTCCATGGACTTTGGTGGCTTTTGAGCAGTAGGGTATGGTCATTTGATGTATGGAACATGTTTCCCTCCACAGGGGATTCTTCCATTCAGATGGAAGAATTATTTTTAGATACACAGTGTAATTTTAATTCAAATCATTAGATTGTAAATTCACTGGATGAGATGGAACTCTGATTTTACACACCTCCCAATAGGGCCTATTTTAAACAATTTAGCCTGGAAACTGATGAGATTGGGTGCAATGTTGGGCTTACACCCTGTCAGGAACTGTAGGATTGTTTTCTTAAAGGTAAGAGATGGTCAGAGACTCAAATAGTCAGTCTACCGACTGGACAGGACCTCTTTTTTTTCATTCGTTCTTGGGATGTGGATGTCGCAGTTTGGGCGAGCATTTGTTGCCCGTCCCTAATTGCCCTTGAACTGAGTGGTTTGCTCGGCCATTTCAATGTGGGGTCAGTTTAGGGTCGCCCACATCACTCTGTGGGTCTGGAGTCACATTTAGGCCAGACTGGGTAAGGATGACAGATTTCTTTCCCTGAAGGACATTAATGAACCAGATGGATTTTTATGACAATCGGCAATGGTTTCATGGTCATCATTCGACTTTTAATTCCAGATTTTTATTGAATTCATATTTCACCGCCTGCCATAGTGGGATTCGAACTTGAGACGTCAGACCATTACCCGAGGTGTTTCTATTACTAGTCCAGAGACAATAACACTACGCCACTGCCTCTCACAACAGAATCAGCTGGAGAGAGCAGCCCAGGAGAGTCCAGGTTGGAGCAACGCAGGTACAGAGCTCCAGGGCCTCTGGTTAACAGCCTACAAAGAAGAAACTTAACTCAAAACAAAACAGTATAAAAATGGTTTCTTGAGGTATGCTTTTGTCAATTGTGCCAATGCAAATAAGGATGCAAATCCCATGAGTGTTATCTGCAGGAAAGCACTGGTAAATGAGAGGAGAAGTTTCAGATTTTGAAAGAGAAGTGGTGGATGCAAAATTCCTTTTGAGGTTGAGACCCCAGAGTCAGTCATTAACTTACAGCTGACTGGAAATTATAGGCTGGTTAGCCTGACTTTGGTCATTGGTAAGATTTTGGAGTCCATTAGTAAAGATAAAATTGCGGAGTACTTGGAAGTGCAAACTTAGCAACAGTGCCCTCAGTTTCTTCTGCCAGATCATTAATGTATATTGTGAAAAGTTGTGGTTCCAGCACGACCCCTGAGGCACACCACTAGTCACCGGCTGCCATCCTGAAAAAGACCCCTTTATCCCCACTCTCTGCTTCTGCCTGTCAGCCAATTCTCTACCTATGCCAGGATCTTACCCTTAACACCATGGGCTCTTAACCTATTTAACAGTCTCCTATGCGACACCTTGTCAAAGGCCTTCTGGAAATCTAAATAAATCACGTCCACTGGTTCTCCTTTGTCTAACTTCCTTGTTACTTCCTCAAAGAACTCTAACAGATTTGTCAGACATGACCTCCCCTTAACGAAGCAGTGCTGACTCGGTCTTATTTTATCATGCAATTCCAAGTACTCCGCGATCTCATCTTTAATAATGTGTGTAGGGGAGATTCACTAGGTTAATCCCAGAGCTGAAGGGGTTGGATTACGAGGAGAGGTTGAGTAGACTGGGACTGTACTCATTGGAATTTAGAAGGATGAGGGGGGATCTTATAGAAACATATAAAATTATGAAGGGAATAGATAGGATAGATGCGGGCAGGTTGTTTCCACTGGTGGGTATAAGCAGAACTAGGCGGCACAGCCTCAAAATAAGGGGAAGTAGATTTAGGACTGAGTTTAGGAGGAACTTCTTCACCCAAAGGGTTGTGAATCTATGGAATTCCTTGCCCAGTGAAGCAGTTGAGGCTCCTTCATTCAATGTTTTAAAGATGAAAATAGATAGTTTTTTGAAGAATAAAGGGATTAAGGGTTATGGTGTTCGGGCCGGAAAGTGGAGCTGTGTCCACAAAAGATCAGCCATGATCTCATTGAATGGTGGAGCAGGCTCGAGGGGCCAGATGGCCTACTCCTGCTCATAGTTCTTACGTTATAATGGACTCTGAAATCTTACCAATGACTGAAGTCAGGCTAACCGGCCTATAATTTCCCATCTTTTACCTCCCTCCTTTCTTAAACAGGGGTGTTACATTCGCCACTTTCCAGTCCTCTGGGACCCTCACTGCCTCCAATGATTCCTGAACGATCACCACCAATGCCTCCACAATCTCCTGTGCTATCTCTTTTAGAACATCCTGTCCAGGTGATTTATCGACAGCATGCTGACGAGGACCTTAGCCATGGTCGTCACAGACTGAGCAATGCATCAGACACCGACACTCATGATGTTGACCTCGTGCTCCAGGCTTTCCATTGTGGTCACCACCTTAGCAGTGTTGGCTGCGGTACGTCGCATTGCTGACACTATCTCCTGCAACTGGCCATAGATCCACTGGAGTGTAGCTGACATCACCTCCTGAATTACACAGCCGTACCCGAGTGTTTGCATCAGCTCTGGGATAACCTGGTACGGAGGTGCAACATCTGACTGGGGCCCAGCTGGATCCTGGGAGGCCTCCGACTGCTGTCCCCTCTGGACTTTTCGGCCTCCACATGATGTACATCAGCAACTGTGTGGTGCTCACCAGATTGTACCCCAACGCTTGGCCACTAATGTCACCCATTGAGGTGCATGTCTCTACGCTGGTGGAAGGTGGGGGTGACTATTGTGACGCCTCAATAGTGGCATCCTGGGAGCTCTCCTCCGAGGTGTTCTCTTGGAAGACGTGGGGAGAGGAGAGGGCAGGGGCAACCCAGATAGGCCGGCACTATCGGATGGATGTGCTGAGGGAGAATTGACATGTGGTTAGTGGGAGGGAAGTATCATTATGTCTGTCAGGCCAATCTCAATGTCAGTGACTGTTCTGTCCTTGGTCACCCTTCAGGGCCTGTTCCTCATAGTGGGTGGGGACTCTGACATCTGGCCAATTGTGGGTCGGCTTCCCCTGCAGGGACAAAAAGAGGGTATCATGAACCGCATGCTCCGTGCATCGAGGGGCCGGGGGCTTTGACGGGGTCAGTCATGGGCACTGCATCTGGGCATGTTTGGGTGTGCTGTTGGGTGCCAGTGTATGCTTGGTGGTGGGGAGGGTGGTGCCAACCACCAGCTCATCGGGGGGCAGGGGTGGCAGGCAGGAACGCTGCCAGGGAGCCAATGCCACCACACCCTTGTGATCTGGTGAAGGTTGTTGAGCTTCTTATGGTAGTGGTGGTGGTCTGCCTGGTAACACTCCCCCGCTCCTTGTGCTGACGGCCACTGCCACCACCACCCAGGTGGCACCAGCTGACCTGTGGCTGACCCCCCCCCCAACCCCCTCAGGGGAACAGAGACACCACGTCCTGCCAGGTCGGTGCCTCGGAAGCGTGGAGCAATTTAAGAGCTGCTTTCCCTTGTTAACAGGGAACTGCTGGGCGTGGTCTAGGCAAATCAGGTAGCCAGACAGTAATTTCGCCACTTCGCCTCTGGGGCATCAGTACCAGCCCTAACTGACATCGAAGTCTCACCGTGTCGGCGATCGGGATGCACCTGATAATTCTCGCTTGCTACCACACTTAATGCTTCCCCCGTTAGATCGCGCTCCTAGAAAATGCTAAGGTTGAGTGATTATGCAGTTAAACATGAGTAAAACAGGTGGCCAAAAAAATGTGGTTATAATTAAAGATTTTTTTTTTTACATGAACTGGGGGGATCAAAATAGCTCAAGCAATAATTACATAATATTTCTGGAATGTATTCTGCAAAGAGTTCTGGAACAATATGCGTTAGAACTGACAAAGGATGAGCCCGTATAACATTTTGTGATAAGAATAAATCAGAATTAGTCAGCAATGTGATTGCAAAATAACTTCATGCAAATAGTGACGGTAGCATTGTGGATAGCACAATCGCTTCACAGCTCCAGGGTCCCAGGTTCGATTCCAGCTTGGGTCACTGTCTGTGCGGAGTCTGCACATCCTCCCCGTGTGTGCGTGGGTTTCCTCCGGGTGCTCCGGTTTCCTCCCACAGTCCAAAGATGGGTTAGGTGGATTGGCCATGATAAATTGCCCTTAGTGTCCAAAATTGCCCTTAGTGTTGGGTGGGGTTACTGAGTTATGGGGATAGGGTGGAGGTGTTGACCTTGGGCAGGGGGTAGGGTGCTCTTTCCAAGAGCCGATGCAGACTTGATGGGCCGAATGGCCTCCTTCTGCACTGTAAATTCTATGCAAAATTATTGCATTTGATGTTAGGTTTAAGAAGGAAAAGCAAGAGTCACAAATGAAGATTAAAAATTTACGGAAGGCAAAATTAGAAAGACTGATAAATAAATTGACTGATGTTTGTATGAAAGAAAATTCATACAAAAGCCTTAAAGGCAAAAACAAAAATTGTGTCCCTAAACAACCATGGTTAACAAGATAAGAGATGGTATTAAGCTAGAAGAAAAACCTTGCAGTAATGCAAATAAGTGGAAATTGCAGATTGGGATAAGCACAAGAGGACAAAGAAAGTAATAGAGGTGAAATGGCTGTATGAAACAAAGTTCCAAGAGCTATAAAAGTTAAAAGCCAAAGTTTTTATAACCCACTGAATACCACCCCCCCCCCCCCCCCCCCCCCCCCTCACAGAACATCCTCCCAAGCAACACCCCCCGCCCCAACAGAACTCTCCCAGCATTGGACCCAGGCACTGCCCGGGCGGGGGCTGTGCCATGGCAGTGAACTTAGCGTGGCAGCTGCAGACTCAGTCGATCCGCAGGCAGGGGGGGCCTTCATTCGGGGTTGGGGGCACTGTGGAATGGCGGTCTGGGTCTCGCGAGTGGCCAAAGGTCCAGGTCTGTGGGCTGAGTTCGCCATGAAATACGATGCGGCCACTGCAGGCCGCCGCCCTGCGCATGGGCGGCCACAGACCCAGTAATGCTCCAGGCCGTATCTGCAGATAGAGCTGGCAGCTCTACGCTGCCTGCCTGCTGACCCCTCCCGGAGCAGGGAATCGCTGGTCGTTTTGCGCCAGATTTCCTGGCGTAAAACACCACTATTTTCACGCTGGCACGGGGACTCAGTCTCCCGAATGGATAATTCAGTCCTATATCTGACTCGTTAATTTTTTAAGAAGATCATGAGCAAGTGGACAGGGAAACCTCTCGGGATGCCTGTATGAACTTGCAGAAGCTGTTGATAAGCTTCTACAAAAAGGTTATTAACAAAACAGGACATCACAAGGAGGTAATGGGTTGGTAATTGTTTGAGAATGTAAGGAAAAATTAAATGTGTCTGATTGACAGAATGTGAAGGAATGGAAGGTTATGTACCCAAGTTGTAGATGATACTAAGTTAGGTGACTCAATACATTACGTAGCTAGGAACAGGAGGTTACAAAGGGACAAATGGACACATTCTGAGCAGATTGTACTCAATGTGGGTAGATTATAACTGCTGGGTCGGCAGTCTGGGACAGTGGTAAGCACTGCTGCCTCACGGCACCGTGGACCTGGATCTGATCCTGGCCCCGAGTCACTGCCAATGTGGAGTTTGCACATTCTCCCCATGTCAGCGTGGGTCTCACCCCCACAACCCAAAGACGTGCAGGGTAAGTGGATTGACCATGCTAAATTGCGCCTTAATTGGATTTTTTGAAAAAAGATTAGAACAGCTGGGCTTCACGGTACGAGTCTTGCCTGTTTTGAGGGGAAAGCAGGGGATGGAGAGGGAGACAAAGGTAGCCCAGAGTCCACTCACCAGCACCAAAAGAAACTACTGTCAGTAAGGTGAATATGGAGATGTTATGGTGAGGGTGTCGTGGTGGGGGAGTGGGGGAATTGGGGTGTTGTGGTGCCTGGAAGAAAAAGCGGACAGGAAACTGGGGCAGCTGTTTAGGCTGGAGGCATGTTAGAGGCAGGGAAGCTATTAGGTTGTTGAGAAAACAAAAGAGCTCTTGAATATCTTTTCTGTCGGCTTTCTGCCACAGGCAGTGTGCTCAGTTGGCTGCCTATTGGGAGGGAGGTCTATGACACAAGGCCACAGCTCAGAACCATAGGCCCGGCTGGAGTGTGGGAGAGAGTTGGGACGTTTCTAATCATAGGGGTGGTGTCCTGATTGTGGAGGGGCATTTACTGATGCTGTGGGTGGCAGATGCTGGTCGGGGGTAGAAAGGCAAGAGATCTAACGTTGATCCAAGTTGGGGGGTTGGGGTGCATGGGGGAACAGATAATAGTTTGCGGGCCCATTGGTGGCGGAAGAGCCGACATATCACAGATGGGGGAGGATTACTGGGTTGCTTGTGGAGTCTGAAGGGAGAACACATGCAACTTCTGACCCACAAGCAGTACTGTTAAAAGCACTTGGCTCATGGATTCAGTCCCACTTGTCTGCTGGGTTTTTCAATGGCTGGAAAACACTGCCAACATAAAAATAAAAAGACTATAAAATGAAAGCACATTATAATTGTTATAAATACTTAAACGGCCAACCTACTCATTTGCTAGCGCACTGGCTGCCCATTTTAACCTTGTCTATATCAGAACCAGAAGTGGCTGGGTTTGAGGTGGGTTGGGTTCCTGTTTCATATTTTAAAAATTTCACCCCCTCATCTGACCCAACTAATCCACTACTGGGAGTTAAGATTTTATCCAAGCTAGTCATGAGAATAATTCAAATCTCTAAATACTGTATGTGACAGTATACAGTCAAATTGATCTGAGGCTTGACCTTATGGTCTCCTCCCCTTTGCACGTTTGTAACTAGTGGGGGGGGAATATAAAATATGAATGGTGACAAGTTCAGTGCCTTCCTCACCACCCCTGCCCCAGTCCCCATAAAATGATAGGCTGAAATTAGCAGACCGTCCACTATTTAAAAAATAATGATCAATGGGCAATTGAGCTTGTGAACAATATGCGCTGTAATATAAGCTGCCCATGCCACAATACAGTTGACTTGGGCAGACTGGTGAAAGCTGGAACTTTGTTTTTTAAACACAACTGGTTACAAGGTGAGAGGGAGGAAAGGCGGCTTACGTCTTTCGGGGATGATGGGACAGGAGCACCCACACCCAAAATGATACCCCTTCCTTCAGTACCTACCCACCTGACTCCAAAGCTTTTCACCAGTTGACCCTCTTGGTCTCTGTAGTTTTGCAAGAGGTCAAACAGTTTACATTTCAAAAAAACACTCAACACCATAAGTTATGATTCAACATAATTTTATTAACTACTTCAAGCAAATATACTATTCATGCAATACTTTCTTTTAAATTTTTCCAATTAGGGGGCAATTTAACATGGCCAATGCACATAGAGTGCAGAAGGAGGCCATTGGGCCCATTGAGTCTGCAGCGGCCCTTTGAAAGAGCATCCTACTTCAGCCCATGCCTCCACTCTATCCCCGTAACCCCGTAAACCCACGTAACCTGTTTTTGGACATAAGGGCAATTTATCATGGCCAATCCACCTAACCTGCACACCTTTGAATATGGGAGGAAACCGGAGTATCCAGAGGAAACCCACACAGACACAGGGAGAACGTGCAGACTCCGCACAGACAGTGACCCAAGCCGGGAATTGAACCTGGGACTCTGGAGCTGTGAAGCAACTGTGCTGACCACTGTGCTACCGTGCTGCTCTTTGGGTTGTGGGTGTGAGACCCATGCAGACATGGGGAGAATGTGCAAACTCCACATGGACAGTGACCCCGGGGCTGGGATCGAACCCGGGTCCTCAGCGCCATGAGGCAGCAGTGCTATCCATTGTGCCATCATGCCACTCTATATTCATGCAATTCTTGTGCTTTACTAATGATTACAGTTATCCCAAGACTCACAGCTTGAACAGTTCAGATAGATATTACCTGTGTAAACTGGCCAGGGTCTTCTGTCACTGAGCATCAACTCAAGGATTACTTCTTCGAGGTTCTTCTTGGGGTTACGCTATGCATGAGGGCTGGATATTTATGCCTCCTGCACGTGCATGCCATACAAGGGTACATAGAACATAGAACAGTACAGCACAGAACAGGCCCTTCGGCCCTCGATGTTGTGCCGAGCAATGATCACCCTACTTAAACCCACGTAACCAGTATACCCGTAACCCAACAATCCCTCCATTAACCTTACACTACGGGCAATTTAGCATGGCCAATCCACCTAACCCGCACATCTTTGGACTGTGGGAGGAAACCGGAGCACCCGGAGGAAACCCACGCACACACGGGGAGGACGTGCAGACTCCACACAGACAGTGACCCAGCCGGGAATCGAACCTGGGACCCTGGAGCTGTGAAGCATTGATGCTAACCACCATGCTACCGTGAGGCCTAATTTATTCCAACACTCTGTGCATGCTTAGCTGTTTAATATTTGTGATCTAGGGATCCCATTCCATCCCGTTCAACACGGACTTTGATGATATTTGTGGTCTAGGTGACAATCTGTGCAGCTAAACTATTTCCTGTTTTGAACTCTGCTTTGCATTCTTTGCAAGTTTCTATGCATATATCATTTCAAAGACTAGTAAAGATAGCTATTTTTCCCATCATGCTTTCAGATATTCTTGTTGTTAGCCATTTGTATGAACGACACCTTATGGCTACAGTCGGCCCTTTGATCCATTAAACGACAGTACTTTGGATCACAATTAACTGACGAGGTGTTCTTCAGCGAAGTTCATATTTGCACAAGGGTGTATATCATACTTCATCCAAGCTATGTTGGTTGGAGATGGTTAACAGCTTCAAATTCCTGGGTGTACACATCACCAACAATCTGACCCAGTCCACTCACGTTGACTCTACGACCAAGAAAGCACAGCAGTGCCTATACTTCCTCAGGAAACAAAGGAATTTTGGCACGTCCACATTGACTATTACCAATTTTTGCAGATACTTCATAGAGCGAATCCTATCTGACTGAATCATAGTTTGGTATGACAACTACTTGGCCCAAGACCATAAGAAACTAAGAGAGGTGAACACACCAGTCCATCATGCAAACTCGCCTCCCAACCATTGACTTTGTCAACACCTCTCGCGCTGCCTTGGAAAAGTAGGAAGCATAATCAAAGATCCCTCCCACCCGGGTTATTCTCTCATATGTCCTCCTTCATCGGGCAGAAGATACAAAAGTCTGAGAACACACCCGAACAGATTCAAAAACAGCTTCTTCCCCTCTGCTATCATTCTCCTGCATGGCCCTCCTACGGAGTCAACTGATCTCTTTTCTTTATTAATGTGGCACTACACTCCATAAGCTTCATATGATGTCTGTGTTTATGTATTCACATTGTGTATTTATCGAAGGTCCTATGTTCTTCATGTATGGGACGATCTGCCTGGACTGTACGCAGAACAATACTTTTCACTGTACCTCGGTACACATGGCAAGAAATCGAAATCAAATCAAATCAGTTTGGTATTTTCAACAATTAATTTCCCATAACCTTGATAATTCTCACACAGATATATAGTTAGCATTGGTGCTTTAAACAATAAAGTAACCCATAGATTCACTACTATCTGAGAAAACAAATTGCCCTCCATCTCTGTCTTAAATGGGCGATCCTTTACTCTGAGATTATGATATCTGGTCCTGCACTCTCCGACAAGAGCAAACATCATCTCAGCATTTACCCTGTCAAGCACCCTGAGAATCCTATATGTCTCCATAAGGTCACCTCTCATTCTTCCAAACTCCAATGAGTACAAGCCCAACCTATTCAACCTCTCCTCATACGAAAATCCCTCCATACCAAGGATCAACCTAGTGAACTTCTCTCGACTGTCTCCAATGCAAGTATATCTTGCCTTACATAAGGGGATCACGATTGTTCACAGTATTGCAGGTGTGGTCTAACTAGTGCCTTGTATAATTTTAGCAAGACTTTTCCATTTTTATTCTCCATTTCCTTTGTATTAAGCGCCAACATTCCATTTGGCCTCCCAATTACCTGCTGAAGTTGCATGCTAGCTTTTTGTGATTTATGCACAGGACCCTCAAATCCCTCTGCTGCAGTTCTCTGCAGTCTTTCTTCATCAAAATAATACTCATTTCCTTTATTCTTCCTATCAAAGTGCATAACGTCACATTTTCCTACATTATATTCCATCTGCCAAGTTTTTGCCCACTTCCCTAACCTATCTAGAGCCCTCCATAGACTCTTTGGGCGCGATTCTCTGACCCCCACACCGGGTGGGAGAATCACGGGAGTGCCAGGCGAATCACACCACACCGCTCTGGCACCCCCACGCAATTCTCCCATCCCCCCCAAAATGGCGTGTTGCGTTTTGCAACAGGCCGCTTGGAGAATCGCCGCTCCGGTTGAGCGGAGATTCTTCGGCCCGGATGGGCCGAGCGGCCTGCCGAATCCGACCGGTTCACGCCGGCGCCAACCACACTTGGTCGCTGCCGGCGTGAACATCGTGCAGCCGCTGCGTGTGGGGCCTGTGGGGGCGGTGGGAGGATCGAGCACCAGGGGCGTGCTCAGGAGGGATCTGGCCCGCAATCGGTGCCCACCGATCGTCGGGCCAGCGTCTCTCAAAGACACACTCTTTTCCCTCCACCGCTCCGCAAGATCAATCCGCCATGTCTTGCGGGGCAGCAGAGGGGAAGACAGCAACCGCGCATGCGCGGGTTGACGCCGGCCAACCTGCGCATGCGCGGGTGACGTCATTTAGGCGCCACTGGCCGCATCATTCAGGCCGCGCCGCTTTGACACAAGCGTGAAGGCCCGGCACGCGAGATTGACGCACCGCCGCTCCTAGCCCCCCGGGGAGGGAGAATAGGGGTCGAGAAGTGGCCTCCGACGCCGGAGTGAAACACTCCGGGTTTCACTCCGGCGTCAGCAATTTGTCTCCCTTTGGGAGAATTTTGCTCTTTGTGTCCATTTGTTTTTATTTTCCAGTTTACCCTCAACGTTTACCTTCTCCCTGTTTATTTTTTTTTGCTCATCTTTTGTTGGTTTTTAAAACTTTCCCTATCCTCTGATTTACCACTAATCTTTGCCACATTGAATGTTTTTTTTCTTTCAGTTTAATACTACCCTTCACTTCCTTGGTTAACCATGGTTGATTTATCCCCTTCCTAAAAATTCTTCTTCCTCAGAGGGATATATTTTTGTTGTGAGTCATGCACTATTTTCAAAAACGTCTGCCATTACTGATCAACCGTCTTTCCTGCTAAACCCCTTTCCTAATTCACTTCAGTTAGCTCTTACCTCATTCCTTTATAATTATCCTTATTTAAGTGTAGCACAGTTGTTTCTGACCCAAGTTTCTCACTCTCAAATTGAATGCTAAATTCCACCATGTTTCCTGGGAGATCTTTTACTCTGAGGTTGTTTGTTAAACCTTCCTCATTACACATTGCCAAGTCCAAAATAACCTGATCCTTATTTGGATTCACAACATATTGTTCCAGGAAAGCCTCTTTAACACATTCTATGAATTCTTCCTCATGGCTATCTCTGCAAATTTGATTTACCCAATCTACATAAAGATTAAAGTCACCCATCATTTAAGTACTGCCTTTATTCCATGTCTTTATTATCTCCTTAGTTATTCTCAGTGTAGCTACTGTTTGGGGGTCTATACACTATTCTCACAATGTCTTATTTCCCTTGTTATTTCTTACCTCCACCCAAATGGATTCTACATCTTCCAATCCAAGGTTGTTTTTTGTTATTGTACTTATCTCCTGATGAAAAGTCACATATCCCTGAATATTTAGTTCACAGTTTTGATCTCCTTGTAACCACGTCTCTATAATGACTATAAGGTCATATCCGTCAATTTGCGCCGTTATTTTATTTATTTTGTGCCAAATGCTATGTGCATTTTAGTAAAGTGCTTGTAAAAGAAAAGCAAAATACTGCAGGTGCTGGAAATCTGAAATAAAAACAAAAAAAAAAAAAATCTGGTTATACTTAGCTAGTCAGCGAGGTCTGTGGAGAGGAACAAAATGAATGGCCAGAATTTTCCAGCCATTCCTGTTGATGGGATCTTCCAGTCCAGCCAATGGTGATTCCCCTCTGGCAGGCTGGCTCCTACTTCGTGAAACACATGGTGGGAGGCATGGAAAATTCTGCCCATTGTTTCAGGTTTAGACAAACGGTCATCATGACCTGAAACATTGTGCAGGATTCTCAGTCCATGGATCCCCGGATGAAGGTCACCGGTAAAACGGAGAATCGGGATTAACAGCAGGCGCGAACCCGAACTCAATGTTCCCATCCTGTCAATTGAGGTCCACACCGTGCACCAGCGGGAGGACGTAAATGAATGCAAATGGATCTTAATGACCCAAAGTGGTCCCTAGGCACTGGTCCTCCGTGATTCTTCGGTCCCCGCAGCCAGGTATCACGTAGCGCGCATTACTTGTGGCCTCTACCAGCATTACCCTGGCATTCAGTACCTCGAGGTGGGCCAAGGGGAGTTACCCCCTTTTCCACCGCAAGGTCCACCACATCAGGGCCACGCTGGTAGAGATGATCCGTGTATCTGGCCACCCACTCAAAATGGCGGCCCAATATCAGGATTCCCACGGGAATCTCTTGGATTCTATGCCATGCATAAATTTACATAGGCAGAAGTATAGAATTGATGCTGATTTGCGCTCCCAGGGGAATCGTAAACTAACAGGAGAACATCGTATTCCAAATGGAGAATCCAGGCCATTATCTTTGTTTCCCGCCACAGATGCTGTTTGATGTACTAAGTAATTTCAGCGTGCAAAAGTAAAGCATTTGTGCTTATTCCTTTGTTTTAAGAAAATTCACACCTGGCTCAAGTTACTGATTCGGAATAACTTTAAATTCAGAACTTTGGATGAAGCTGACCCTGTGTCCCTTACAATAGCAACTTGCATTGATATAGCGCCTTTAGTGGAGTGAAATATCTCAAGGTGCTTCACAGAAGCGATTATTAAACAAAATTTGACATTGAGCCAAAGATGGAGGTATCAAAGCTGGTGCTGGAAATAAGGGTTTGAAAGGCCTCCTAAAGCAGAGGAGGAAGAGAGGCAGAGAGCTTTATGCTGGGAAATCCAGAGCTTAAGATCTCGACAGCTTGAGGCACATCCACGAATGAAGCAAAGAACATCAGGGATGCACAAGAGGCCAGGATTGGACCACTGCAGAGATTTTGGAGGTTTTTAGTTAAAGTAGTTGTAGAGATTGGAAGGGTGAGGTCATGAGGTATTTGGAAATAAGGATGAAAATTTTTAATTTGAGACATTGCTGGACGAGGAGGCAATGTACGGTGAGCATTGAGCTGATGTACGATTGGGACATGGTGCAAGTTAATATGGGCCATGAGATCATGTTTACAGAGCATTAGAATAATTAAGTCCACAGGTAGAGTGGGTGGCATGGTGGCAGACTGGTTAGCATTGTTGCCTCACAGCGCCAGGAAACCAGGTTCGATTCTGACCTTGAGTGACTTCCTATGTGGAGTTTGTACTTTCTCCCAGTGTCTGCGTTGGTTTCCTTCAGGTGCCCCAGTTTCCTCCCACATCCAAAGATGTGCAGGTTAGGTAGATTGACCATGCTAAACTGCTCCTTAGTGTCCAAAGGTTTGGTGAAGTTACAGGGATAGTATGGGGTAGATTAATTGAAATGGTGGCTTGGGAATGACAATTGCGGTGAGAACGGAAGACAAATCATAGAATCCCTGCAGTGAAGAAGAGGGTTATACAGACTAGAGGGCCTGCACCGACCTTCCGAAAGAGCAACCTAGATCCACACATCACCCACTCCATCCTATCCCCATAACTCCGTAACCTAACCTGTACATCCCTGGACACTAAGGGGCAATTTATCAAGGCCAATCCACCTAACCTGCATATTTATGGACTGTAGGAGGAAACCTACACAGACACGGGGAGAACCTATAAACCCCACACAGACAGTCACCCAATAAAATCAGAATCAAACCCACATCCCTGGCGCTGTGAAACAGCAGTGCTAATCACTGTGCCACCTTGCTGCTAAATCTTCCCAATGCCTATGTCTTCCCAATTCTTAATTGGAAAAAATGTCTGCTCATCCACCACTGACAACTGAACAAGAAACATGCCAAGAATAGATCCTGAGCAATCTCCAGAGGTAATGAAGCAGAAAATAAGGCTTTGGTGGTGATTCTTTGCCAATGACATGATAGATAGGAATTGAACCAATCGACAGCTGTTCCACTTAGCTGGACAACAGAAGAGAGGTATTGGAGGAGGATGTTGTTGTCATCATTGCGGATGGGAAGGATGAGAAAGGATACTTGATCATGTTTACAATCACATACCTATGTCATTTGTGACTCTGATAATGGTGATAAGGGTCATTTCATTACTGTGACAGGGACAAAAACGTGATCTGGGACAGTTCAAACATGGAGTTGTGAGGAAGATTGCCAAGGATTAGGGAGAAAATAGCATTTCAAAAGACTTTGAAAGGAAATCAGAGTTGGATACAGCTTCATATTCTCATTACTGAGGTGACTTTTCCTTTAAAATTTAATTCAAAGGTAATATTCAAAGTCTTCACCCACAATTAGCTCCCACGGTGCCTTCAACTGAAGTCAAATTTACCGGAAAATTTTAAAGTGGACCATTGAACTCATCTTCTTTACCTTTTCGCATAATTAGCTTTCACCTAATTAGCTTTTTAACATTTGGCATACACAGAAGGAATTTCACAGTCCTATGGGATATGACTTATTTATTCAGTATGTGAACTTGTGGGAGTTGATTTTCTGGTGGGTGCAAACATAAAATGGGTGAATGAGAAAATCTGGCTGCACTTTGTTTTGGTGGCTCCCCACTAAAAGCATGTCATTTTCTGGCCAGCCCTATGACTGGTGTGAAGTGCTCTTACACCTAGAACATAGAACATAGAACAGTACAGCACAGAACAGGCCCTTCGGCCCTCGATGTTGTGCCGAGCAATGATCACCCTACTCAAACCCACGTATCCACCCTATACCCGCAACCCAACAACTCCCCTAACCTTACTTTTTTTAGGACACTACGGGCAATTTAGCATGGCCAATCCACCTAACCCGCACATCTTTGGACTGTGGGAGGAAACCGGAGCACCCGGAGGAAACCCACGCACACACGGGGAGGACGTGCTGACTCCGCACAGACAGTGACCCAGCCGGGAATCGAACCTGGGACCCTGGAGCTGTGAAGCATTTATGCTAACCACCATGCTACCGTGCTACCCCAAATTACCTATTACGTCAAAGCTGAGATAGACAGATTTTTAATCAGTAAGGGAATCAAGGATTATGGGGACAAGGCGGGAAAATGGAGCTGAGAATTAGCACATCAGATCAGTCATGATCTCACTTACTAGCGGTGCAGACTGAATAAGCTAAATGGCCTACATCTGCTTCTATGTCTTAAGGTCTTATCGGGGGCATTTTAAGTTGAAGGCATGGTGAGACAGGGTGCTACATTAGCTTTTAAGAGACTCGGAAGTAGGTGCAGTGCATATGTCAGTGGCGTTTTAACCAGATTTGCATTTGATTTCCCTGTTTCATGACCAATTAGGTTGAGCCAGCATGATAACAATCCGCCTGAGTTGATTTGGATTCCAGTGCTTAAAGGGGGACCACAAAGATGACAGCTGATGGATTCTGTAGGTGGGAGAACAAGATAACTATCTATAAGGATGGAGTCCTAGCGTTCCATGCCTCTCCTTTGATTAATGCTGGAAGACGTACCAGCCTCCCCGGACAGGCGTCGGAATGTGACGACTAGGGGCTTTTCACAGTAACTTCGTTGAAGCCTACTCGTGACAATAAGCGATTTTCATTTTCATTTCCTGTAAAGGCATACAGGGAAATACCGTCGTCAAATGCTGGGAGGAAGAAGGAAGAGCAAAAAGGATGACTGGAGATTATACCGGTGGAGAGCAGCTGTGGTGCTAAGTTCCTTTGATCAGTGCCAGACGTGGCGTACCAGGACAGGTAAGGTGAGTACAGTGGCACATCCAACTGTATCCTGTTGTATGCCACTGAGGTCTTCCTTCTCAAGTCCACTCTGGCACATTTCTCCACACACCACATTACTTCGCACATCGCCTTCTGTCCATCCACCAATAGCACTTTCTTATTTTAGTGCAATGCCACACCTCTCCCTCATAATCAACCTCTACAAATGGTGTCTGTCGGTCTGTTCAACTAAGAGGTGCCAGAAGGCAGAAAAATATGAACATGCCCACAGTGGTCACTTAAACCAGTCTTACTTTGTCAGTTCTAATTTGCGTCCTCAACCTGGCACATTGCCTTCAAGTATCCCATATGAGGTTTTCCAAGAAGACGATGATGAATCCTCAGAGGAGCCTGCACACTTGTGACGGTGTAACACCACAGATTTCATGCAGACCGTGTATCCGCTTAAATACTCACACTTTGGTGGGGTTGGTAAGGAAAATAGTTAGATTATCACCTGGTGACTCACGCATCACAATTGAACATAGCAGATGGTAGGGACAGGGATAGCAGCAGATTGTCCTCATTGAAGGGCACAGGCTGCTTCAAGCTCTGTTCAGCTGTCCATATATATTTACTGAACTTTGGGGGGCTTCCAAAGGAGAAGATACTTCTGGAGCATTACCAAGGAATGAGCAATGTCCTGGCAGGCTTTCCAACTGTACTGTGCATCCCTGCAAAGAGACCAAGTCAGAAGATCAAAGTTCAATTCCCACAGCAGATCCTGTGCACAAAAGCCAACGCTGACACTCCAGTGTGGTACTGAGGGTGTTCCCCATTGTTGGAGCTGCCATCTTTTGGTTAGACATTAAACAGAGACTCTGTTTGCATTCTCAGGTGTATTAGGGATCCCAACTTACAGAACAAAGAACAATACAGCACAGGAACAGGCCCTTCGGCCATTCAAGCCTATACCGCCCTTGGCAAAATCCCTCAGCACTTCCTTGTGCCACATCCCTCTATACCTATCCTATCCATGTGTTTGTCAAGATGCCTTTTGAATGCTGTTCATGTATCTGCACCACCACCTCCCCAGGCAATGCGTTCCAGGCACTTACCATCCTGTCTAAAAATCCTGCCTCGCACATCTCCTCTAAACTTTGCCCCCTGGTAACTGATCCCTCCACCTTGGGAAAGAGTGCCCCCCATCCACTCTATCCATGCCGCTCATAATATTGTAGACCTCCATCAGGTCACCCCTCAACCTCCGTCTTTCTAATGAAAACAGTCCGAGTCTATTCAGCCTCTCCACATAGCTAACACTCTCCAGACCAGGCACCGTCCTGGTAAACCTCCTCTGCATCCTCTCCAAAGACTCCACATTCTTCTGGTAGTGTGGCGGCCAGAATTGTGAGCAATATTCCGAATGCGGCATTATCAAGGTTCTATACAATTGTAGCATGACTTGCCAGTTTTTACATTCGATGCCCCGTCCAATGAAGACAAGCATTCCGTATGCTTTCTTGACTACCTTGTAGTCTTATTGTCAAGGTGGTGCGGGAAACTACAGATCCTAGCGTGAGCCGGGGATTTCCACACATGCGCAGCCCAGCCTTTGGAGGTCTATGGGCTGAGGACAAGGGCCCAGCATTCCTATGTGAAAGAAACAGCAAATGGCACAAAACCCCTGATCTCAAAACCCAGGCTGGGTCACCTTACTGGAGAAGAATCCCAGAGAGCAGACAGGAGAAGGAACAGGGGGAGGTCCCAAACAGGTAACCCAGAGTTGAAATCCAGGAAGGGGGGGACTGGGAGATGTCCCAGAGGGAGAGAGAACCAGGGAAGGAGTCATGAGGAGGAGGAGAGGAATGGTAGAAGCTTAAAGGGAGAGGAGCTAAGAAAGAAGCTCCAAGTAATAAAATAGCTGTGGTTAGCTGGCTCCCAGTAATGAGGGGTTGGGAGAAGCCATGGAGAGTGAAAAAGGCAGTGTAAATTTGTTGATTCCATGAAACAGGCCATGGAAAAGTGGTAAATCTTTAGAGCAGTAGTGTTCTGCTCAGCACGATGAAAAGCTTAAATTTGTGAAATGGTGCTGATATGCAGATTCAGGAATCTAGGGAAATGGAGTTTTGGCAGCCGAGACTCAAACCGTACAAGGTGAACCGTCATTGAAGTAGTCTGAGCGATTTTTGGAGAGAATGTCATGGCTATATCTTCAAATGTGAAGAGTGACTTGTCATTTTTCATAAGGGAGTCAGAGTTTCAATGAGATTGTTTAACTCAGTAAACACTGACATCCAGGTGGCTTTCTCAGAAATCTGTGGGATCCGTCATGGTCGCATTTGCCGTTTATTGTGGCGTGTGATGTGTCCGACCACAATATGCCTGTTAATTCACATGTACCTCATGTTAATTCTGAATGATAGAGTATAAGGTTGATACAAAGTTAGGGCGGCATAGTGGCATGGTGGTTAGCACTGCTGCCTTACAGTGCCAGGGACCCAGGTTCAATTCCGACCTTGGGTGACTGTGTCGAGTTTGCACTCCTCCCTATGTCTGTGAGGGTTTCTACTGGTTTCCTCCCATAGTCCAAAAATGTGTAGGTGAATGGATTGACCATGCTAAATTGCCCCATATTGTCCAGGGATGTGTAGGTTGGATAGGGTTGCAGGGATAGGTGCCTCGTAAGGATCGGAGCAGACTCGATGGGTTGAATGGTCTCCTTCGGTACTATAGTGATTCTATTCTAAGAATATTGTAAATTGTTTTTCTTCTCTGACTTTGTACAGTAAAGTTTACTCTGTTTTTAAAACCCATGGAATCTTCTGGCTTTATTCACATTGTCTTCGATTTTGTCTACCGTATATACTCGCGTATCATGCGACTTTTGAAGACCTAAATTGTAACCTAAATTTGGGGGGTCGCATGATACGCGAGATACAAAATTCGCGGGTGTTTTACTTGATGTTTTTTCTGATGGGAAGATGTTCAGCCACTTGACGTTTCCATTCATAAAAACATGAATGGAAACGTCAAGTGGCTGAACATCTTCCCATCAGAATGCTGTGGTCAAAATCTGAAGAGTAGTATTCCTGATCATGTGGATCATATTCAATACATGGCCGTCTTTTTCCGATACAGAATTCGCGGGTGTTTTACTTGCCGTTTTTATGAATGGAAACGTCAAGTGGCAGAACGACGCTAGTAAAGACAGCTGGAAAGCTGTTCGATTCGCGAACAGCTTTCACAACAGAATCCACTCTGCAGAATCCACAGACAATGATACCATTTGGAAGTTTTAGTTTGGGCATTAATTTCCAAAAAAGTGACTCGCATGATACATGAGATATAGCATAGAATTATGTTTTGGGGCCAAAAATTTAGGGGTCGCATGATACGCGAGATCGCATGATACGCGAGTATATACGGTACTTTAAATGAATGATTACTGGTTCTTAACCAGTTCATCCCAAAAACGTGGGCTTTTGGTGCAGGATCATAACAGGAGGATGTAAAAGATCAAATGCCATGTTTTCAAGAAGAGCAGAGAAATTATCCTCAGGACCTAGCCAATATTTATCCCTCAATTAACATGACTAAATCATGGGCGGCACGGTAGCACATGGGCGGCAGGGTAGCACAGTGGTTAGCACTAGATAAAAGCATATTACTGCGGATGCTCGAAAGGGAAAATGCTGGAAAACTTCAGCAGTTCTGGCAGCATCTGTAGGGAGAGAAAAGACCTTGGGCGCGATTCTCCCGAGTCACGAAGACTCGGGAAGCTGGCGTCAAAAACGGGCGGGTTTGACGCCAGCCTCCGCCCCCCCGACCGGGAACCGATTCAGCTCACCAGTCGGGGCTAGCATCGCGCAGCCGTGAACTCCGGCATCGCGGGCTTAACGAATTTCGTTAAGCCCGCTAGCCAGAGTTACCGACGGCTGACGCGTCAGATGACGTCAGCCGCGCATGCGCGGATTGGACGACTCCAACCCGCGCATGCGCAGATGACGTCATCGCGCATATGCGTGAAACCCGCGCATGCGCGGGCCGGTATGCCCCTCAGCCGCCCCACGAATGGATACAGCGGGGCGGCGAAGGGAGAAAGAGTGCGCGGGGTAAGTACCCGCTTCCCGCGATCGGTGCCCACCGATCGCGGGCCCATGGCACCCTTGGCACGGCCGTGGTACTGCCGTGCCAATCGGTGCCATGGTTCCCCAGATCGGGACTTTACGGCCGTTTTTACGAAC
The DNA here is from genome assembly GCF_902713615.1 of Scyliorhinus canicula. Classification (NCBI taxonomy): domain Eukaryota; kingdom Metazoa; phylum Chordata; class Chondrichthyes; order Carcharhiniformes; family Scyliorhinidae; genus Scyliorhinus; species Scyliorhinus canicula. Next base: position 64,468,432 of record NC_052148.1, read on the forward strand.
AGTCAGACCAGGTGTGTTTTACGTTCATAAAAACAGCCGTAAAGTCTTTGGAAATCGGCCCATCGGCCAGGGGTGAATCGCTGCTCGCCGTAAAAAAACGGCGGGCAGTGATTCGTGTCGGGAGGCGGGCGTGGGGGGGGGGGGGGAGAATAGCGGGAGGGCGTCGGACCAGCGTGGCCGTAAAGATTTACGCTGCCCACATTCTCCGCCCCGTCGTGAGTGCGGAGAATCGCGCCCCTCATGTTTCGAGTCCAATGACTCTTTGTCAAAGCTAACAGACAGAGAAAGTGGGAAATATTTATAGTGTGGAGTGAGAATGAAAGATGAGTCATAGCCACAGAAACCCAGGGAAACTGGGTGCTCAAGGCCACAGATACCAAGGGGAAAGAGTGCTAATGGCAGTCCCCAGAGAGAACAAAAGATGTGAAAGGCCAAACAGCAGATAAACTAACATCAGAGGATGAACTGTAGATGTGGGGGAGGGGAAGGGGGAGCAAAGAGGAGAAAGGTTAAGGAAAGGTGAATAGGATTGGGGGGGATTAAATATATATTCAGAAAGAAAGAAATGGTAAAAGACAGTTAAAATAAAATGGGATGAAAACAAATGGGTCGAGGTGGGGTAGAGCTGATTATCTGAAGTTGTTGAATTCGATGTTCAGGCCGGAAGGCTGTAGCGTGCCTAACCAGAAGATGAGATGTTGTTCCTCCAGTTTGCGTTGAGCTTCACTGGAACATTGCAGCAGGCCAAAAACAAACATGTGGGCATGGGAGCAGGGTCTTGTGTTAAAATGACATGCAACAGGAAGGTCAGAGTCCTGAATGCGCACAGACCGAAGATGCTCAGCAAAGCGATCACCCAGTCTCCGTTTGGTCTCTCCGATATAGAGGAGACCACATTGGGAGCAGCAAATGCAGTGGACCAAATTGGAAGAGATGCAAGTGAAACACTGCTTAACCTGGAATGAGTGTTTGGGCCTGGGATGTTAAGCATGGAAGATGTAAGGGGCAGGTGTTACACCTTCTGCGATTGCTGTAACCACCTGGGGTGGCCACGTCCCAATTTGAAAATGGACACTCGTAAGGAGTGTAGGGAAAATTGGACAACTCCAGAGAACACAAGCAGGTGCAAGGTTTCCTGTGTATTAAGATTTGCAGAACCCAGACAGAACCGAAACCAATAGCCATTAACATATTAATGAGCTATCTCCAGGGACAAAAAGAGACATTGAAACAATCGGGACCAAGACAGACTCCCCGGCGCCAGTGGGAGCTAGAACAAAGGAAGGCCAACGAACACCTAGGGCCCGCCCAACGATCAGGGAACAACTCCGGTATTGGAGAAAATCGATGAGAACGATTGAGACATGGTCCAATTAAAGTCCGGGGTCCGCCCAAAAGGGCGCAAAACCCCTGGGGCCTATAAAATAGCGTCCCCAAGTTCAGTTCATCCTTCTTGGCCTTGGCTCTCAATGAGGAGAGACCTGCCTAGCAGCTGCATAAACCAAGTAAGTCTCCAGTCAACGCACGCTACGAGATAGACGCTCCTAGCTACTATTCCGTACCAGTTCGAAGCCAGCAGAATCAGAACCGGACAAAGGCCATTGTTCCTCTGACCTGGTGGGCCATTCGAAGCTAAGTATAGGCTTTTAGTAGTAGTGATAGTTTAGTAAGTAGAGTTTATGCATGAGTAGTGATTGACTGTGTGTATAATAAATGTGTATTGATTTCAAACTTACTAACTGATGTATTGAGTTATTGATCAGTGCTTGGCTTTGAACCTCATGGTGGTATCAGAAAGATACCTGGTGACTCTAGAGCAAAGGTTATTAAAACAGAGCAAATTAAGGGAAAGCATAATGAGCAACATTGCATGGGAAGGTGCCATGGGTGATGGGAGAGGTACTGGGTATGGTGGAGGAGTGGACTACATTGTCTCGGAGGGAACGGTCTCTGCGGAATGCTGACAGAGGGAGTGAAGGGAAGATGTGTTTGGTGGTGGCATCACGCTGGAGTTGGGGAAAATGTTGGAGGATTATGCTTTGCATACGGAGGCTGGTGGGATGAAATGTGAGAACCAGGGGGACTCTATCCTTGTTCTGGGTGGGAGGGGAGGGGGTGTGAGGGTAGTGGCACGGGAGATGGACCGCACACTGTTGAGGGCCCTGTCAACAACTGTAGGTGGGAAATCACGGTTGAGGAAGAAGGAACACATTTTCGAAGCACCATTTTGGAAAGTGGCATCATCGGAACAAATGCGACGGAGGCGAAGGAGCTGGGAGAAAGGGATGGAGTCCTTACAGGGTGTAGAGTGCAAAGAGTTGTAGTCCAGATAGCTGTGGGAGTCAGTGGGCTTGTAGTGGGTATTCGTGGTAAGTCTATTGCCAGAAATGTAGACAGAAAGTTCAAGGAAGGAAAGGGAAATGTCTGAGATGGACCAGGTGAAAGTGATGGAGGGGTGGGAACTGGAAGCGACGTTGATGAATTTTTCCAGGTCCGGGTGAGAGCCTGATGCGGCACTAAAATACCCATCAATGTATCGGTAAAGGAGTTGTGGGAGTGGGCCCGGATAGGCCTGGAACATGGAATGTTCCACATACCCCATAAAAAGGCAAGCGTAGCTAGGACCCATGCGGGTACCCATTGCTACACCTTTGATTTGGAGAAAGTGAGATGAGTTAAAGGAGAAGTTGTTGAGCGACAGTGGTTAGCACTGTTACTTCACAGTGCCAGAGACCCGGGTTCGATTCCCAGCTTGGGTCGTGCCTGGGTGGAGTCAGCACGTTCTCCCCGTGTCTGCGGGGGTTTCCTCCTGGTGCTCCAGTTTCTTCCAACAGTCACGAAGAGACATGTTGGGACATTCTGAATTCTCCCTCAGTGTACCTGAACAGGTGCCGGGAGTATGGAGACTAGGGTATTTTCACAGTAACTTCATTGCAGTGTTAACGTAAGCCTATTTGTGACACTAATAAAGATTATAATAAAATAACATTACTGGTAGTACCTCGTTATTGTTTGTAGAAGCTTGTTGTGCACAAATGGTCTGTCGCTTGTCCTACATTAAAATAATTACCTCAAACGTACTTAATCATCTGCAAAGCACTTTGCGATGTCTTGTGACCATGAATGCGGCCATTAAGAGACTCCTGGGCAGCAAATTGTAAGTTTCTGTGTCTTGCAGAGCGATTGGAAGAATCAATTTTAAGCATATGAGTCATAGAACATAGAACTTACAGTGCAGGAGGCCATTCAGCCCATCGAATCTGCCAGCCCCACTCCCACCCTATCCCCGTAACCCAATAACCCCTCCTAACCTTGTTTGATCACTAACGGCAATTAGCACGGCCAATCCACCTAACCTGCATGTCTTGGACTGTGGCAGAAACCGGAGCACCCGGAGGAAGCCCACACAGACACAGGGAGAATGTGCAGACCCGCACAGACAGGTGACCCAGCAGGGAATCGAACCTGGGACCCTGTCGCTGTGAAGCCACAGTGATAGCCCAATTGTGCTACCATGCTGCCCAGGCTAACGTCACAGGTATTGGGATCAGGCTTTCATCCATCAGAAGAGGGGCCACCTGGAATATCAAACACCTGTCTTCCGTGCCCTCGCTTTTGGCTTGCCCTGAATGGCAATGTAAATAAGATTCATGATGATCTAGTCTTGGTTCATTGTGAGCCATGAAGTATGAGGAGGGCAGAGTTGGGCAGGCCAGGCCAGGAGATGAATTATGGTGAAAGGAGATATGGAAGTTCAAATTTATTTCACTGCTCACCCATTCCCTCCTCCTGCCAGCATCCAAACTCACATATCTCACATCCTGATTCTTCATTGACTATTATAGCTACAAGAGCAGGTCAAAGGCTGAGAATGCTGCAGCAAATAACTCACCTCCTGACTCCCCAAAGACCATCCACAATCTACAAGGTACAAGTCAGGGGTGTGATGGAATATTCTCCATTTTCCTGGACGAATGCAACTCTACCAACACTCAAGAACCTTGACAACTTATTATCTAAACGGGGCGAGACTTTGGGGTGCTCCAATGCAGAAGGATCTGGGTGTCCTTTAGGCCTATATTCTCCATAATTTAGAAGAATGAGGGGAGATCAAATCATGGTATGCAAGATGCTAAAAGGTATGGATAAAGTATTAGTGGAGTTGATGCTTCCTCTTGTGGGGCGTTCCAAAATGAGAGGTCATAATCTTAGAAGAGATAGCAAATTTAAAACAGATTTGAGGAGAAAATTTAAGTAGGAGTTAGACAGATTGATGGGTTGAAGGGTTATGGAGAACGAGCAGGATGGTGGAGTTGAGACCAGAATGGGATCAGCCATGATCACATTGAGGGTGTATAGGCTCCTAAATTGCCTACTCCTGCTCCTAAGTCATGTGTTCTAGGGAAGAGATGTCCTGGCTGATTTTACAATCCAGCTCTAAGTCTGTAGCATTGTAGGTAACAGATCAGAAATATATCAGCCATGTCAGAGTGGTGGAGCAGACCCGATGAACCGAATGGCCTAATTCTGCTCCTTTATCTAATGAACTTATGAACCATCTAAGAAAAAGCAACCCGCTTCAGTGGCACCCCACCCACCACCTTCAAGATCCCCCCCTCCACCATCAATGGACAGTAGCAGCAGTGTGTCGCATCTCCAAAATGCACTGCAGTATCCACTAAGGCTCCTTCGGCAATGCCTTCCAAACCTGTGACCTCACAACCAAGAAGACAAGGGCAGCAGATGCATAGGAGCATCACCACTGCACGTTCCCCAGTAAGCCACACATCATGTTGACTTGGAACTATATAGATGTTCTTTCACTGTCGCTGGGTCAGAATCCTGGAGCTCCCTCCCTCACAGCACTGTAGGTGTACCTACACTGCCTGATTGCAGTGGTTCAAGAAGGCAGCTCGCCATCACCACCTTCACAAGAGCAAATGGGGTGAACAATAAAATTGCCGTTCTGGTGAATAATATCTATGTCCTGTTAAAGAATAAGAAAAAATACTGAGTTTGTCCCAGGACAGTTTCAAGTGGAGCAATGCTTGGTGGGACTTCCATGAGCTTCAAATGTGGCAGGTCAATGTACAAGAGCATCTCAGCCACCAGAGTGCGGGATTTATTAAATCACAGGAGTTGCAACTTATAGTTGTGTGAGGAACTGGACAGGTAAAGATTTGTAGTGTTACAAGGCTATGTCCAAGGAGTGTTACACAATTATAATAAAACAGAAAATGCTGGATGAACTCAGCGGGCGGGATTCTCCATCCCATAACACCCATTTTCCGGTGCGGCACGTCCCCACCAGCAGCGGGTCCCTCTGTCTTTGCAGCCGGCCAATAGGGTTTTCCATTGCGGGCACCCCCGTGCCGTCGGAAAATCTATGGGCCTGAGTGCGCTGCCAGCGAAGCGGACGATCTCATCAATTGGGGGGTAGGGGGTAACGGGTTGGAATGGGAAGGTGGGACATGGCAAGGGGTTGATGTCGGGGGGCTGGAGGGTGGTCATTGCTTATTGGGTTGATCAGTTATTCTTCTAATTGTGTAATTTTGTTGAAAAAGCCTTGAATGTAGGGACAGTTAGGGTCAAGATTGTTCATCATTAAAACATGTTACACTGGAGACATGTAGAGTGAGATTCTCCGTTGGCTGACAGCGAAATCGCGGATAGCCGGAGAATAGGTTCTGACGCTAAAATCTCAGCGGCATGGATTTCACGCCAAATTGCAATTCTCCGTCACCTTGATAGCGACGTCAATGCGTTACGAAACACACATACAGTAAATACCGTTTGCATGTCATTAGCGAGCCCGACCTGTATTCTCCGGGGCCTCCGCGATGCTCCGCCTCCAATGGGCTGAGTTCCCGATGGCGCGGTTCACTTGTGCTTTTAAAAATCATGAAACCGGCGTCATGGCTGCTGAGGGAGAGAGGAGGTACGGAAAGTATCCAACATCGCCATAGTTTGCTGATAGTTGTGCCGCTGGCCGGGAGCTTCTACCGGGGCCGAAGAGAGTAGCGGGAGCTGGCCAGGAGGTGGGTTATGGTTTTGGGGTGGATGGGCATGGAACACCATTTTCCACAGCTGGAAAGATAGCCATGCAACTGTGCACGCCGCTGACTGCCCACTGTGACCTTCGGGCTACGGGTCATATAGGTTGCGTGCTAGCCCCTCCACAGTTGCTGAATCGATCCAGGTTCAGCGGCAGTTTTGCTGTTGTGAAAGTCTACGAATTCTGCGTTGGTGTCAACACTTAGGGCAGAATTCTCCGGCTGCATCCGCCCGGTGGGCGGAGAATCCTGCCCGAGGTCAATGGCCTTCTCCTTTGTCCGCGTCTCTCCCTAGGCATTCTTTCAGCGGGCTGGGTGGAAGAACCCAGCCCTTAGTCTCAGAAATGGAGAATCCCGCCGGTGTAGTCTCTATCACGTTATTCCGCCCTGAGGGCCAGCCTGCACCCTTGTTTGATCTCCGCCCTCCCCGGACACATGGCCTTGGATCTGGGCACCCCCCTTCCCCGCCAAGGCATACCAGATGCAGGGGATGGGCATGACACTTTGTCAGCAGACAGACAAGAGAGGAACACGCTGGGATGACCGAACGGCTCCTGCAGGATAAGTGGTACCCGCTAAGGTCCTGGCTAATGACGCAAGAATGGAGGCCCGTGGCAGATGCAGAGACCTGATATAACGAAGCCCATGCGACCCCCCTCTCCTACCCTATCTGTTTCTCACTCTCCCTTCGTATCCACCCATTCCCAGTTCGCCCTGTCCCACCCTCCCAGGGTCTGTGTTACATCGCACCGAGTTGATGGGCCTGTGTTGGCACTGTCAGCGGGTCAATAAAGTAGGCAGGAGGGTGATGATAACTGGCTGTGAGCTGAACTCTTGTGTTCCACAGTCTATGCCATAGTCAGCGGGTCACTAGACAAGGCAGGAGAGTGATGATAACTCGCTGTGAGGAAAGCTCTGGTGTTCCTCAGTTTCTGCTAACGTCTGGCTCCTGTCTTTCTGCTGACAACGTGCTCACATCCATCCTCTAAATGGGGTCTGCATTGAGGGCTTTTGATCGTGGACCACTGTTCCCAGAGGCGGGGGGGGGGGGGGGGGGGGGGGGGGGTGGTGGAGGGTAACAGGGAGTACGGGTGGGGGCAGGCCCATTGTGAAGATTAACATGAGAGGTTTCACGTATATGAGGTGTGACATAATTTAATAGTGAACATTTTCATTTCCATTCCCCCTATCTACAGGAATTGACCCCACTGCCCACTCAGCGATTCTCTCTCCTTTTGATATTTTGTGGTCTCATGCTTCATCTAGTTGTGTCCCCAGGATGCACATCAGAGGTGGAGGCAGCCTGCTGCTTTCTGAGCCCTCTGGCTTTTCATGCCCATGGCAGACATCCTCTGGAGGGCCTGGAACCGGAGTGCCCCAGCTGACTTACCGGTATCACTGGCATTGCCATGCACCCTACCTGCTGCCCTTTAGATGCTCTGGTATCAGGAGAGGGGTATTCAGCAGAACTGGAGACCGTCATCGTCTCCTTGGTAGTAGGCCCAGGTTAATCTCCAGTGTTTCCTCCTCCCTGACAGTGCTGGAGGGCCGTGGGAGATTCCATGGGACAGAGGGGCAGCTGGAGTGAGCTGCCAGTCCAGGAGGATCCATATTGTCTACACCATGGTGTTGGCGCCCTCAGCGTTGGTCATCGGTGACTGGGCCATGCTCTGCAGTGCCTCGGCAGTGTATAGGTGCTTCTGGGACATGTCCCTAAGCTACTGGAATATGATGTTGAGGCCGTCAACCATGGTCATCACAGACTGAGCCATGCCTTGGACACTAGTATTCAAGACATGGATGTTGTGCTCCAGGTTTCCACTGCAGTCATCACCCTGTCAGTGTTGGCCTTGGTGCCATGCATTGGCGGCACCATGTCCTGTGCCTGAAGCCTTTGGAATTCCTCCAATCGGTCTTGCAGTTGCTCTAATGTCGCTGACCCCCTCCTAAATCTCTCAGCTCTGTCACATCATCTGCATCAGCTCAGGGAGAACCTTGTCCAGAGACTATGCATCTGGCTGGTATCCAGCTGTGTCCAACTACTGTTTCCCTTGGAAGTTCCTGCCTCCCACTGATGCAAATCAGAAACTCTGTGGTGTTCCAGATGTTTGTCCACTAGTGTCACCCGCCAAGGTGTGTGTCGCTGCCCTGATGGAAGATGCAGGTGATAGCTGTGACGCCTCGCGAGAGTTTTCCTCGGAGTTCTCCTCTGAGGTGTTCTCTTGGGTGGTAGGGATGTGGTACGACTCCGGAGGCCCAGCCTCATCAGCTGGAGATCCTGCAAGACAATGGACCTGTGGTTAGTGAGAGGGAGGATTACTTTCTCTGACATGAACAGCTCACTTGACACAGGTCATCTGGGTGAAGGGGCAATGGATCCTCACCTCTCTGGCACCACGCCAACCTCGCTGTCAGAGACTGCTCTCTCCCCTGTCAACCCCATGATTTCCAGCAGATGTTCCATTCCTTCTCCCCCCTTTCCCATTCATTGTGAGGTATCTTCTCCTGCGGGGACAAAGAGAGGGCATTGTCAGCCACACGCTTAATGGGTCAGGGGGGTCTAGAGTTGGTGGCATGTGTGGGCACCGCACCTGGACATGGAGAGGTTTTGCTGGTGGGCTCCAGGGTTCTGAGGAACAACCTTGAAGATCGAATGTGGGGAGGTGTTAGCCAGTGGATTGGGGGGGGGGGGGGGGTGGTTGGGAATGAATTTGAGGGGGGGGGGGGCAGGTGGAACTGATGCCCGGAGAGAGGTGGAGGTCATTGGCCTTCTTCTGACATTGGACGGTGGTCCTCTTGGTCATGCTGCCCGCACTGGCAGCTGTTGTCACTGCCCCCTAAGCGGCATTGCTGACACTTCTACTGGTCCTTCCATCCCCTCGGGGAACAGGGTGGCCCGCGTCTCATCCACAACATTGAGAAGCCTTGTGAGGTCACCATCCCCACAGAGAGGAACAGGTATGCGCGCCGTCATGCTTGTGTGTTGACTGGGAGTGAGTGATGATGGAGCTCCTAAAAGTAGCTCCCCCGTGTTAATGGCAGGCAGTTGAGCCACAGGTTGGGTGAATCAGATGGCAAGGAAGCCAGTAATGTTGTGATTCTCACGGGGGCTCATTTTCTGAATACGGGTTTGCGATCTCGCCAACTTGACAGTCACAAAAGCCTCCGCTAAAATACACCCAAAACCGGATTTTAACTTTGGTCCGCTGAATAGCACCCATTATCTTTGGATATATGTCACCATTGCTTCATCACTCCTGTATTAATATCCTGCATTATTGTTGCAATACCAAGAACTGTAGTCGCTCAAGAAGGCACATTACCATCTTCACATGGCAACTAGAATGGGCAATAAATACAGCATTGACATCACATTCTGAATGCAAAATATTCCAGGTACCTATCCTGCATGATAATCCACACATTTACAGGTGTCAGTGTAGCAAGACATCCAGTTGTAATTTGCAGCTGAAAAATATATACCATTACAGAGAATGGAAAGCTTTGTGATCAATTAAAGAGCTGTGTGAATGCTTTTGATGGAGCAGAGTGAATATATGACAAAGGAATCACAGTGCCATGCATCTACTTATAAAATGGAAATTTAGATGGACTTATCTGGCAGACCTCTGGCATGACTATTATTTATGAGTCTGTCTTTAATTTTTTTCAGTATTCACTGTCACTGCAAACCCCTGGAGGTATCTCTAATGATGCCCCAGGCTATGTAACAGGGCAATCCTCTTTATATTCACCTCACACAATACCAGTTCAATTCAAGCTCTGAGACGGTGTCATTGGTAACACTGTTGCATAACAGCATGAGAGATACTTCCAGCCTGTACAACTTTAAATTCGTCAAAACTATATCTACTTTTATATGGCTGCTGCATTTACATCACAGAACTCATTTGATTACAAAGTCAGTGGTTGCCATGAATTTGAAATGAAGTATGACTTGGAAGTTAGCATGAAAATTCACTGCATGGTTGATGGTTGTTGATAGAAGCTTCCCACAAGTGCTTACTGGGACATATTATGATGCATTAGCATTATAAGAAGGTACACAAGGTACCGAAATGCATCATGAAAATAATTGTGATGATCCTTATGATGGGACAAGACCAGTTATAATACCACATGCACAAACCCCAAAAGGCAATCAATTCCGAGCTCTCTTTGCACTGCACATAGAGATGCAAAATTTCTTCTTTCAGGCAACAACTGTAAACTGATGATAAAATATGTCGAATCATATCACTTCATTTTACCATAGCATCACATCATAGTCAGAAAAGTAAGTGCTACAGAAATGGTGCTTTCAATTATCATGTTTAATACTGAACTGTTGCTCCAAATACTAATTATAAGCTATACATAGGTTAGAAAAATAAATCATGTTGTGAGTCAGGGAACTTGGGGCCAAAATTGTTTTGACTATTCTGGGAACTCGCATTGTGACTGGGAGTGCAATGATGTGAATTCCAAAGGATGGCAGTTTCCTGAGGATTTCATTGGGGTCAATGTGTCCAAGTTTGCAGATGACACTAAGATGAGTGGTAAAGCGAAAGGTGCAGAGGATACTGGAAGTCTGCAGAGGGATTTGGATAGGTTAAGTGAATGGGCTAGGGTCTGGCAAATGGAATACAATGTTGACAAATGTGAGGTTATCCATTTTGGTAGGAATAACAGCAAACGGGATTATTATTTAAACAATAAACTATTAAAGCATGCTGCTGTGCAGAGAGACCAGGGTGTGCTCGTGCATGAGTCACAGAAAGTTGGTTTACAGGTGCAACAGGTGATTAAGACGGCAAATGGAATTTTGTCCTTCATTGCTAGAGGGATGGAGTTTAAGACTAGGGAGGTTATGCTGCAATTGTATAAGGTGTTAGTGAGGCCACACCTGGAGTATTGTGTTCAGTTTTGGTCTCCTTACTTGAGAAAGGACGTACTGGCACTGGAGGGTGTGCAGAGAAGATTCACGAGGTTAATCCCAGAACTGAAGGGGTTGGATTACGAGGAGAGGTTGAGTAGACTGGGACTGTACTCGTTGGAATTTAGAAGGATGAGGGGGGATCTTATCGAAACATTTAAAATTATGAAGGGAATAGATAGGATAGATGCGGGCAGGTTGTTTCCACTGGCAGGTGAAAGCAGAACTAGGGAGCATAGCCTCAAAATAAGGGGAAGTAGATTTAGGACTGAGTTTAGGAGGAACTTCTTCACCCAAAGGGTTGTGAATCTATGGAATTCCTTGCCCAGTGAAGCAGTTGAGGCTCCTTCATTAAATGTTTTTAAGGTGAAGATAGATAGTTTTTAGAAGAAAAAAGGGATTAAGGGTTATGGTGTTCAGGCCGGAAAGTGGAGCTGAGTCCACAAAAGATCAGCCATGATCTCATTGAATGGCGGAGCAGGCTCGAGGGGCCAGATGGCCTACTCCTGCTCCTAGTTCTTATGTTCTTATGTCAGTGTGTCCATCCAATCTAAAACAAAGTTACTGACACAGAAGAGGTGATGGAAGGCCCATGTTGAGAATTTGCTTCTGTTCCTAACTGAGCTGCTGATCTGCAGGTTAACCTGTATGAACTTCAACCACAGCTGTCTTCATGTGACTGAGCAGGCCACTTTTGAACCTAAAGATCTTTTTTTTAAACATAAATTTAGAGTATCCAATCCTTTTTTTTTTCAATTAAGGGGCAATTTAGCGTGGCTAATTCACCTACCCTGCGCATCTTTTTGGGTTGTGGGGGTGAGACACAGACAAACACAAGGATAATGTGCAAACTCCGCATGGACAGTGAACCGGGGCCGAGATCGAACCTGGGTCCTTGGCGTTGTGAGGCAGCAGTGCTAACCACTGCACCCCCGTGCTGTCCACCCCCCCCCCCAACCTACAGATGTTTGAGCACCTCCTAACATCTCTCCCGAGCAGTATTTTGGTGTAGCAGTCCAGGGCGGGGGCTCACCACTGCCTTCGCAAGGGCAATTAGGGATGGGCAACAAATGCTGGCAGTGCCAGCAACATCCACATCCCATTGAATGTACAAAAAAAAAACATGGGGCGGAGTTCTCCGCTCCCGCGTGGCATCGGGAAGGTCGTCGTGAACTCGGCCGAGTTTCACGACGGCCTCGGAGGCCGCTCTCGTACCCTATTCACCCCCCCAGGGGACTAGGAGCGGCGCTCCGTAAATCTCGGCAGCTGGGCCTTGACGCTTGCGTCAAAGCGGCACGCCGAGAATGACGCGACGGCGGCGCCTAAGTGACGTCAGCCGCACATGCGCAGGTTGGCCGGCTCCAACCCGCGCATGCGCGGTTGCCGTCTTCCCCTCCGCTGCCCCCGCAAGACGTGGCAGCTTGATCTTGCGGGGTGGCGGAGGGGAAAGAGTGCGGCTCTTGGAGACGCCGGCCCGACGATCGGTGGGCACCAATCGCGGACCAGTCCCCTCCCGAGCACGGCCGTGGTGCTCACTTCCCTCTCCGCCCCCACAAGCCACAAATGAACCTTTGGCGCCATGTTCACGACGGCAGCGACCAGTTGTGGTTGCCGCTGGCGTGAACCGGTCGGGAACGTCAGGCTGCTCTGCCCATCCGGGTCGGAGAATCGTCGGTCGCCGTGAAAAACGGCGAGCGGCGATTCTCCGAGCGGAGGGTGGGAGAAATCGCGGGTGGTGCCAGGGCGGCGTTTCGTGAGTTGCCCGCCCCTCCCGCGTTTCTCCCACTCGGTGTGGGGAGCGGAGAATCGCGCCCATGGAGTAGGACCACTATTTAAAAGGGAGATAGAGAGAAAACAGGGAATTATAGATCAGTCAGCCTGACGCAGTAGAGGGGAACATTATCAAGGATTTTATACCAGAACACTTGGAAAACAGTGGCAGGATCAGACAGAGTCAGAATGGATTTATGAAAGGAAAATCATGCTTGACAAATCTGCTGGAATTCTTTGAGGATGTAACTCGTCGAGAAGGGGAGCCAGTGGAATGTGATTTATTTGGACTTTAAGAAAGCTTTTGATAAAGTCCCACACAAGAGATTAGCGTGTAAAATTAAAGTGCTTGGGATTGGGGGTAGTATTGAGATGGATATTGGATGCACTAGTAGTAATCTTCCAAGAATCCTTACATTTTTGAAAAGTCCAAGGGGATTGGGAAACTGCTGACGTAACACCTTTATTCAAAAAAGGAGGAAAGGAAAAAACAAGTAACTATCGGTCAGTTAGTTTAACTTTCATCATTGGTCGGACAGCACGGTGGCACAGTGGTTAGCACTGTTGCCTCATGGCGCCGAGGTCCCAGGTTCGATCTTGGCTCTGGGTCACTGTCCGTGTGGGGTTTGCACGTTCTCCCTTTGTTGTGTAGTTTAGCCCCACAACCCAAAGATTTGCAGTGTAGGTGGATTGGCCACGCTAATTTGTCCCTTAATTGGGAAAAAATGAATTGATAACTCGAAATTTAAAAAACTTTTGTCATTGGGAAAATATTAGTCCACTCTAAAGCAGAATCAGCATGGCTTCATGAAGAGAAAATCATGCCTGACAAATTTACAACAATTATTTGATGTGGTAATTAGCAGGGTAGATGAGGGGGGCCCAGTAAATGTAATATACTTGGATTTCCAAATCATAGAATCCCGACAGTGCAGAAGGAGGCCATTCATCCTATCGAGTCTGCACCAACCCTTGGAAACAACAACCCACCTAGGCCCAAGCCCACCCTACCCCAATAACCTAACCTAGCCTTTTGAACGCTAAGGGGCAATTTAACACAGAATCATAGTTTTAAAGTGCTGAAGGCGTCTTCACCAGTCTTTGGAAAGATCACCTTACTTAAGCCCACGCCTCCCCCCCATACCCATAACCCAGTAACCCCATCTAACCTTTTGGACACCAAGGGCAATTTATCATGGCCAATCCATCTAACCTGCACATCTTTGGACTGTGGGGAAAAACGGAGCACCCAGAGGAAACCCACGCAGCCACAGAGAGAAAGTGCAGACTCCACACAGACAATGACCCAAGCTCGGAATCGAACCTAGGACCCAGAAGCTGTGAAGCAACTGTGATCAGTGGCGGACTGGGTCTAAAAATATTGGTTGCCAGAAGACAAAGGTGGCCCACCCACAACTACAATGCTATCATTTAATTTTCATAACGAATAAATACATTTTTCAAAAAATACATATGGAAAAAGGGTACAATTAAAATGTTTGTGAAAAAATGTGTATTTCTTAGTAATTACAGTGTACATTTACTGTACATATTACTGGCAGTAGATACCAAATGTAAATACAGAATGTTATAATTGAATTTTTTTAATTTTTTTTAAATTTTAGTAATTGGTTGATATTTTTAAATAGTTTACTGCACAATTTACACATTAACAGATAGTTCAAAAGCACAATAGAGCATTGCATGCAGTCCACTATATTAAGAGCAATCGTTTGTGTTCGCTAGATGATTGTGCGAATCTGCCAATAATTGCTTCTGCATCCAATTCATCTAACAATTCCTTTTCAATGGATAGCAACATGTATGATTCCAAATTCTCCTCAGCCAGCGAATGTCTTAACCTTGTCTTTATGATCTTTAGCTTTGAAAATGTCCTCTCATATTGGACTTGAGTAACTGATAGTGTGCAGATGACTTTATAAAGTTAATAAAGGTTATCATATGCCTTGTCATGAAGTCTGTTGGATGCCAGAATTTTTAGTACACATGATGGGCAAGTGCTGCAAATTTTACAATTATTGCAACTGGAATCCATATTCTCACCATCATTAAGCTTTAATACATCAAAGTTTGAAGCAAAAGAAAACAATCCCAATATTACTTGATCTTTGCTGATTTGTGGAAACAGCTTAATAATACCTTCCAATGCTTCACCTTCAAGGCCCTTCTCTGCAATAGTTTTAAACTTTGCTGGATCCAAGCAGGACAAACCTTTATACAACTGTTTGTGTTGTACAAAGTGTGATTCTAGTGACTGGACAATGCGATCCATTATTAGGTTAAACACATTTACTCGAAAATCAGCTAGAGAATCTGAGGAATTTCTTTCATCATCAATAAGCTCATCTGCCATTCTTTTCTTCTTCCTCTGCCTCTTAACTGGCAATGCTGTTTCCAACCCATCAATTTCCAATGTTTGATTTTCATCCATATTCATCTGTGAAATCCTGTCATTACATTTATTTACAAATTCCAAAGCCTTGCTGTGAATGTTATCAAATGTTCTTGTCTGTTCCTTCAACTTTGTTGTAGCTGAATCTACCAAACTCCATGCAGTAAACATATCTAAACCACTTGTCTGTAGATAACTTGATAACGGGGTTGTAGTTTCAAATATATACAAGTAAGTAAATGTTGTCAATATGGTTTCAAACTTTAGATGACTTTGAAGCAAAACATTTGCTTCATGTTTTGTTTTTGCATCAAACTTTTCTAAATATTGTATCATTGGTAAGCAAGTCAATAGATTTACAAAAGTACTAGCAGCGGCATCATCAAAACGTCCAAATATAGTTGTTGCTGCATTGGATTTTCCTGACCATCTGGTCTCACCAATTAACTTTAATCGTTTCATTTTTTCTTGTCCTAGATGTTTTCCAACAACTTCTATCCATACAGCCATTCTCTTGTATGATGCTTTCACAAAAGTTGCTATATTCTGGAGCAAATTGAAAAAAGAAACTGCAGGCATACAACATTTTGTTGTTTCGGTTATCACCAAATTCAAGACATGGGCATAGCACCATATATGAACATGTTGATCAGCCACATCAGCAATTTTACTTTGTAAACCATTATACTGGCCATGGTAGCTTGCAGCGCCATCTGTACTATCAGATAAACATTTTTGGGGGGTCAATTTTAAGATGCTGTAATGTTTCAATCAATAGATCAAAAGTCCCTGTCCTGTACCATCATTACTTGGCACAACTGAAAGTAGTCGCTCACAGATAATACCTTTAAGCACATACCGAATAATAATACTAAACTGATCGATGGATGAATTATCTTGTGTTGAATCAACCTGAATAGAATAATATTTTGCTTGAGAAACTTCATGACTAATTCTTTCTTGTATCATGTTCTTCATAATTTTGATTAACATGTTTATAGTTGTTTTACTCAGGTATGTAACAAGTCCACCACAGCCTTTACTTTGAGCCTTTCCTTGTTGCTCTAATCGTTTGATTCTTTGTTTAGACTTGTTTTGCACTGCAGAAACGTGAGCTGCCATAATGGGGTCATATTTTGCCATCAACTACACTGTAGCTAAAAATTGCCATGATTCAGAACCTCATTATCTAGAGTGTAGGCCGATTCATTTCTGTGACCTCGAAAAGGAAGTGCTTGCTTGCCTAACATCTTTATGATGTCTATAATCCTCATGACAATACTTCTCTGCTTCAATACCTCTTCTTTCCTTTTAATTAGTGATGCTGCAAAAAATTTATCTAAGGTGCCATCATTAACCACACTGATATATTGCTGAGCATTTCTGACATGTGTTGTTGTCGATTCATGTAAAGTCAAGCTCTGGCTAATACGCCTGTAGTCACTAAAGCCACGTACAAAGAGTGATGGATTACAAGTGTTGGGAAACTCAAAGGCTAAGCAGTATGAACAATATAAGCATCTATTTTCTTTGTTATATGTTAGCCATTTTCTTGGGACTGAGTCATTCATAATTTTCCTCTCATACAAACGAGCATCAAATGGCAGATCATCAAGTGGCTGAAGTGGATGTTCAGCAAAAAACTGTTTTAGCTTTGCTCGTGATGGATATTGGAAGATTCCAGTAATTGATCTTTCATTTTCTTGCGTAGGTTCATTTACAGGGTGTGCTTCAGAAACCAAGTCATTTATGCTTGAAGGAATATCTGATTCCCTGTCACTAGTTGAAGCTATGTGTTCAGATGTTGCAACTACAGGCAGTACAGATACCGGAACAAGGAAGCCAGAAGAAATATTGGGCCTGGGTTGATTAGTAATGTATGCACTTGTATTTGTCTCTACATTCAAAGTAGCTCTTCTCTGTTCTTGTAACTCGTATGCCATTGCATCATCACCATGAGCATTGTTTCTTGCTTCTTGATTATTTGTTGCAGAACTGGATATTGAAGTGGATTGTGCTTGTGGTATTATAAACTCTGTAATAGGCCTGCATCGCTTGGCTGATTCCTTCCTTTCTGCTTCTTTTTGTTCTTTGCGTTTTAGTGACCCAGATTTATGCTTTTTCTTTCCCATGCTGGTAGGGGTAATAATCCTGAAATAAAAACTTAATTAAAAATAGCCCACATTGGGAAAAATGAGTATTGATGATTGCAAGAATAACTTGAAGGAGCGCCAGATAAACCCCTACTTGATAAAAAATATAAAATAACTTACTTACACTTCAATAGGATATGTTCATTAGTCAATACTACTGTGGCCTATGCAGCTTCAGAAGAGGAGACAATCCACTGTCCAGTGTTCACACCAGCAAGCAACTGAGACAACTGTTGGAACTTAGAAGTTTGGTCCGACTATAGTAAGACATTAAGAATGGTCCCACGACCAAAGTTAACATGTCCAGTTTAATACCAGTGTAGTGTTACAAGTCGCAACCCTTTGAGTTTACCGATCATGGCTTATCACTTCAATATCTTTGACCTCATGATTCACAGTCAAAGGTACCGCTTCTCCTTTTCGGTGACCTCACGACCCTATGTACTGCTTGATATCCTTTCAAGTTGCCAACCATCTCAAATCACGAACTGTAACTTTATCTTTAAATTCACATACTCTTGCTGAAAATGTGGATTTCCAACTGTGTCCGACCCGGGTGAACCAGCACCCCCCCCTCCCTCTCGACTCCTTTTCACATCCGTTTAACACTGCTTCGTTCCTTCATAAACTGAGTGATTATTTGTTTGTTTCTTTATTGCATTTTTATTTGGTATTGCTCTTTTTAAAAACAATTATATTTTATTAAGTTAGAATACAAATCTCAGGAAAGAAGTTGGAGATTTTTTTATCTAATTAATTATAATTTTTAAGGGCCCTTCAGAGATTCACGGGCCCCTTCTTGGCTCTCTGGGCCCCGGACCGATGTACCGGCTGAACCAAGACTACTGCTTGATATCCTTTGAAGTTGCCGACCATCTCAAATCACGGATTGTAACTTTATCTTTAAATTCACACAGTCTTGCTGAAAACATGGAATTTCCTTAATTATGCCCGACCCGGGCCCCCCCATTCCACATCCTTCCATTACCTCCCCTGCTTCGTTCCTTTTCATGCACTGCTTATTTGTGTCCTGTTCTCTTTTTTTTCTTATTCCTTTTTATTACTAAAACAGTTGTCTGCGTTTGTTTCTTTATTGCATTTTTATTTGATATAGGGGGCCCATTTCATCAGGGGCCCACTTGCCATCGGGCAAGCTGAATGCCTGGCCAGTCTGCCACTGACTGTGATAATCACTGTGCTACCGTGCTGCCCAAATCCTCAACTTCACATTAAAGTGGAGCTGTGCAAACTGTTTCGCGTGAGTGTATTAATGCACGTGGGAAATCACACTACCAGAACCACCTTTGTTCCCCAAATTTAAACCCATGTGCGGATTAGGGCGAGTGTGCATCCTGTGATTGGCAACGCCCCCAGCCAAATGACACTGAGCATTGCAGTTTCGAAGGTTCCAAAACAAAAAGCAACAGTCCAATAGAGAACGTCGCCCCGGCTGTCCAATGGGAGAGAGGGAGGCGGGGCTCTTGTCCCCACACTGACAGATTACCATCCTCATCGCCAGTGCTCATCAGCACCGGGAGGCTGAGTCGAGCCGAGCGGCGGCTTCTAGTGCAAGCGGCACAGCAACAGCTAGCGAATGTCCGGGACAGCGCCACCCCACAGACATCACCACGGCCGGGGAGACTGACAAGCCGGCAAACCCGAATGCAATTAGCAACTCCAGAAAGTCGGAATTGTGGAGCTGAGTAAAACAAAAAAAGGAGGTTGTCTCAAAGCAGAAGGGGATAGTGCAAAGGTGCGTTTTGCACTGGGGCAAAGTGGTCAAGCTCGCGCACCTTTTGCCACTTGCACGGCCGGGCTCCCCTGCAAACTGCCCGCGGAAATCGGAGAGGTGCACCGCCGGCGTGAGTAAATGACTGTCTGGACACCCACTCGCTAGCTTAGTGAATATTTCCCCAGGGCGCCGCGCGCTGGAGCAAATCATCGCCCACAGCGGCGGCTTTAATTTGAACCCACTGACAGCCCTGTGAATAAGGTGTGGATTGTCAGGAATACCCAGTGAACAATTCCCTCATCTTTCAGCACCGGGAGAGCTTCCTGGGGAGCTCCAATTGCAACTTGGATGTTGGATGGGTCGCTCAGTATCCCGTAGGCTTCTGACCCAGAGCAGGGCAAAGCAAAACCGGCGCACTCCCGGCTGACTGAGCACCCCCCCCCCCCCCCCCCCCCCCCCCCCCCCCGTTCTCTTCCACCGCTCCGGGTTTGTCTGCCGCCCCGGCCATGAGCGCTCCTTTATCGACCGGGGCGATCATCGCCATTGTGTTCAACTGCATTTTGGCGCTGCTGGTGTTGGTTCTCCTGGTTATCCTGTACCGAGCTTGCAAACAACCTTCCACAGCGGAGGAGAAGACTCCGATCGCGGACTCGAAGCAAATGAAAAGTGAAGAGAAATACTTACTGAACCCTTGACGTTAACATGCGAGCGTCGGTTAAAGGTGGGCGAGCAAAACAAAAAGCAAGACCAAAGTTTCAACTCTTTATTTTTTTAAAAACAAAAAGAAAGGCACAAAGCTGCAATTCCACCTGGAAATGTGGGGTCCGGGGTTTCACAAATTTAAAAGCATTCAACGCGGAAAGGGGGATAAGCATCAAGGAACAGAGAGAACCAAATAATGGATCACTTAAAAGATAAGTTTTTTTTAAAACTTGGAAATCTCTGACAATTATTGACTCTTGGAACTGTAAATGTTGGAATCCTGTCAGTGCCATCGGTAGTTAAATCTTTTTTTTTGAAGAACAAAATCTAACATCGCAATAAGCAAGCAGTTTAAGAAAAAGATCCGTCTCAAGCGCCGTGGAGATTGAACGGAAAATGCCTTACACGTTATGAGCCGCTCTTCAGTGGAGTACAATTAACGCGGGCTTACACCAAGCGATGTGTCCAGCCATCCGCACACTGAAAGTGCTTCCAGAATCAGACTGATGTCCTCTTTATGTCCCCCCCCCCCCCCCCGCCCCCTGTCGTCAGGCGCGGGCCCCCTCAGCTTCGTGTAACCTAACTTCATTTAAAAACAAAAGGTCTGACACCTTCAATGGCATCTCATCAGCATTTGATAACTGTTGTTCAGCATTGACTTAGACTGTTTCGCCATGTTCAGGATTTTCTAATTTGCAGCATAAATGTATATGACATGGTCATCGTGAAAACTTATTTTCTCTTTTTTTTTAAACGCGCGTTTTGTTGTATAAACTTGAAAGGATGTGTGGGGAGGGGGAATGCCGCATTTTTTTGGTAGGAAGACGGTCAGTTGTAAAGTGACAATACCGTTCCCCGTTAAAAAAGCTAACGGTAACTGGTGGTAAAGGCAATCCCGTTTGGTGAATTGCCTGCATTAAGTGCTGTGTTTGTGATGGTGTCGCGCTGTGGGGAGAATACTGGGAATGAAAGACTGAGGTGCTGAATATTTTATAGTGCTCGGGTCTGTTTTGGTCGAGTTTGCCAACTTGGCTGGAGTCACGCGAATATGTGCATCAAATACTTAATAAATAGATCGTCCCTTGACCTACATGATAATAGATCACCAAAACAGAAGAATAAGGCAATCTTATTCAGCAAATACAGCCTGAGGCTTTATTCCTTGAAATTAAGAAGTGCTAAACCGGTGGAGAACCATCTCTATAATTAGTCAGTTTCCTCGTTATTGAAAAAAATGTTAATGGTGGAGATGCAATTTTGGAGATGTGAAAATAGTTTAGCATGGGTTTAGAAAGTTCAGGGAAATGAAGATGCACAGATTAGATCTCGTTCACCGTGTCCGTGCCTTCTGGTCCAGCAGTAACCCGATGCAGGCAAAATCCGCTGATAAGAATCTGAATTGATGGTAAGAAGGACGCGCATAGCCAAAATTCTCCAACGCAGCAACATATCGCTTGAAATGGCCGAGAAAGCCACTCAGTTCTTCAGGGGCAATTAATGATGGGCAACACATGCTGGACGGGCCAGCCACGCGCACATCCCGGGAATAAAAACAAGTTCTGTTCGGCGAGTATTGATAGACACAAAACATGTTCTCATGAGGAGGGAGAGAAAAAAAGATTAAAACATGAGTGGATGTTCCATGGCATTCCTCCTATTGAGTTGAAGGATCTACTGTTTAATGGTAGGAGCATAAAACCATGCAAAACAAAATGGAATGAACAAAGAATAATACAGCCCAGGAAAAGGCACTTCCGCCCTCCAAGCCTGTATCAGTCATGATACTACCCTTGGCCAAAGCCCTCAGCATTTCCTAGTGCCCTATCCCTCCATACCTATCCTATCCATGTGTTTGTCAAGATGCCTTTTGAATGCAGTTAATGTATCTGCTTCCACAACCTCCCCTGGCAACGTGTTGCAGGTACTCACCACTCTCTGTAAAATGCCTGCCTGGCACATATCCTCTCAACATTGACCCATGGACCTTAAACCTAGTGACTGGCCCCTCCACCCTGGGAAAGAGTGCCTGCTCGTCCACTCTATCCAGGCCCCTCATAATCTTGTAGACCTCTATCAGGTCGCCCCAAAACCTCTGTCGTTCTAATGAAAACAGTCCGAGTCTATTCAGCCTCTACGCATAGCTAACACCCTCCAGACCAGGCAACATACCGGTAAACCTCTGCACCCTCTCCAAAGCCACCACATCCTTCTGGTAGTGTGGCGACCAGAATTGTGAGCAATATTTCAAGTGTGGCCTTACCAAGGTTCTATACAACTGTACCATGACTTGCCAGTGTTTATAATCGATGCTCATTCCAATGAAGGCAAGTATTCTGTATGCTTTCTTGACTACCTTGCCAACTTGTGTTGCCACTTTCAAAGATCTGTGGACCTGTACGCCCAGAACTCTCTGACTTTCTATATTTCTACGAGTTTGCCATTTACTGTATATTCCCCCTCTATGTTAGACCTACCAAAAAGCATTACCTCACATTTGTCCAGATTAAACTCCATTTGCCATTTCTCTGCCCAAGTCTCCAACCTATGTCCTATTGTATCCTCTAACAATCCTCTGCACTATCTGCCACTCCACCAACCTTGGTGTCATCCATGAACTTACTAATCAGACCAGCTACATTTTCCTCCAAATCATTCATGTATACTACAAACCTTCCATTCAGGAAAAACACCTTCTACTGCTGCCTTCTGTGACCGAGCCAGTTCTGTATCCATTTTGCCACTTCACCTCTGATTCAGTGTGACTTCACCTTTTGTACCAGTCTGCCATGCGGCACCTTGTCAAGGGCTTTACTGAAGTCCATGTAAACAACGTCTACCACTGGCTCAACACATAGATTATCCTCACTGTCTTTAAGTGTCTAGTCCTTTCCCTGGCCACCCTCTTGCTTTTTACACATGAATAAAAAAAGTTGGATTCACCTTAATCCTACCTGCCAAGGGCTTTTCATGACCCCTCCTAGCTCTTCTAATTTCCTGCTCAAGTACCTTCCTACTTTCATTATACTCATCAAGGGTTTCGACTGTCCCCACCCTTCCAGACTGTTCAAAAGTCTCCTTTTTCTTTTTGACGAAGTTCACAATATTCCTTGTTATCCACGGCTCCCTAAACGTCCTATACTTACCCTTTGTTCTCTCGGGAACGTGACTTTCCTGAATCCTAATCAACTGTCGCTTGAAAGAGTCCCACATCTTCGATGTTGACTTACCCTCCAACAGCTGCACCCAATCCAAATTCTTCAATTCCTTGTCTAATGTTATTGGAATTTGCCTTTCCCCAATTTAGCACCTTAATGCGAAGGTTACTCTAATCTCTATCCAAAAGTACCCTAAAACTTACAGAATTGTGGTCACTAATCCCAAAATGTTCCCCTACTGCAACCTCAACCAGGGTCATTCCCCAATACCAGATCCAGTTCTGCCCCTTCCCTAGTTGGACCATCGACAGATTGCATCAAGAAGCCTTCCTAGATACACCTTACAAACTCTGTCCCAACCAAGCCCCTAGCACTAATTGAGTCCCAGTCAATATAGGAAGTTAAATCCCCAACAATCCTGTTACTTTTTTGCATCTATCTGAAATCTCTCTACCTGTCTGCTCCTCCATCTCTTGCTGGCAGTTGGGGGGTCTGTAATAAACCCCCAACATTGTGACTGTCCCCTTCCTGAGCTTTATCCAAATTGCCTCATTGCCAATCCTGCCTTTCCTCTAACCACATTACTGTGATAGCCACAACATCATAGTCCCAAGTACTAATCAGTGCTCTTATGTTATCTGCTTTACCTGCTATACTTCTGGTGTTAAAACAAATACACTTCAGACCACTGTGTTTGAGCAGACATGGTGATGCTGTTTTTGTTCTCTATTTCCCCATCAGTTTGCCCTCCCCTGCTGAGCAATAGAGCCAGTTGTGGTGCCACTGTTTTGGCTGCTATTGTTCTCCCCTGATAGGCTATCCCTCCCAATAGTATCCAAAGCGGTATACTTTTTAGAGAGGGGGACAGCCACAGGGGATTTCTGCACTGACTGCCTGCCCTTGCTAGCGGTCACCCATCTGTCTGCCTGCACCTCAAGTGTGACCATGTCTCTATTATTGTGATGATTTCCGCCACCTGCATGCCCCTAAGTGTATCTAACTGCTGCTCCAACAGAAGGACGCGGTCTGTGAGGAGCTGTTATTGATTACACTTCCTGCAGACGTAATCGACTGTTATGGATCTCCCACACCTCACAATTAGAGCACTGCACCCCTACCAGCCAATCAGGTCACAGCTTTACTGTGACAGCACTTCTCATTTTTTTCTCTCCCACAATTTGAAAACAGACACAGACACAGAATACCACTTACCTTCCCAGACTGCTCTCTGGGTTTCTCCTGTTCAGCTCCACTCCCGATGTGAAGGCCGCAGATCCCTGAGGTAAGTTTTTTTTATACCACTTACCTTCCCAGACTGCACTCCGGATCTCTCCTGCTCAGCTCTGCTCCCGATGTGAAATTGGTCTTGGTAGCACAGAACAAGGATATAGCACATTCACAGACTATTTTTCATCCTTTCCTATTTACTTTGATATTATATATTATAGGAAGGATGTGACAACACAAGAGTGGGTGCAGAGAAGATTAACCAAGATGTTCCTGGGCTGGAAAGTTTCAGTTATGAAGAGAGATTGGATAGACTTGGATTGTTTTCCTTCGAGCAGAGGAGATTGAGGGGGGACATGATTGAGATGTGTAGAATTATGAGGGACATGGACAGAGTAGACAGGAAGAAAATGTTCCCCTTGGTGCAGGGATCTCCTCTCCATTGCACATCTCCTGTCCCACCAGGGGCGCCAAGCAATCAAAAACAAGCTGGATGAGCTTAACGCTAGACCTACCTGTCAGAGGAAAGTAAGAGACTGCTGTGTGCTCTGTTTCACAGAGATATGGCCCACCCCCGCCTCACCGGACTGTGCCATACAACTTGAAGGCTTGTCAATACACCGGATGGACTGCACAGTGTAATCAGGCAAAGCGAAGGGTAGAGGGGTTTGCCTCCTCATCAACTCCTCATGGTGCTTGGACGTAGTGAACTACTGCTACCTGGATCTGACTGTGAAGTGCCGTCCCTACTACCTTCCATAGGAGTTCACTTCTGCTATTTTTACAGTGGTCTACATCCCACCCCAGGCGGAAGTGAAGAAGGTGCTAGACGAATTGTACACCGCTATAAATAACAATGAAGCAGAACACCCAGAGCCCTTGTTCATCATGGCCGGGGATTTCAACCAGGCCAACCTTGTGTCCTGCCAAAATTCCACCAACACATCTCCTGTCCCACCAGGGGCGCCAACTCAAAAATTACAGGTGCCTACTGAACCAGCCCCAGACCGCACTTTGGAAAATCGGACCGTAAGATGGTGCTCCTTCTCCCAGCATATAAGCAGAAATTTAAGCAGGAGAATCCGGTTAAGACAGTCGTGCAGTGATGGTCTGAGGCAACAGAAGAGCTCCTACGTGACTACTTGGAGTTAGTGGACTGATCCATATTTAAGAACTCAGCGACCAAACTAAACAAGTATGCCACAATCGCCACAAACCATCAGCAAGCGTGTAGAAAACCACTTGCTGGAGAAAGTAGTAGCTACGTTTCCCAACCAGAAACCATGGCTTAATCGGAAGATTGACTCCCCACTGAAGTCCAGCGCTCAGGCGTTCAGGACAGGCAACCCTGACCTGTACAAGAAGCCCAGGTATGACCACCGCAAAGAGACAATACCAGACTAAGCTGGAGTCACACACTAATGTTATGGACTCTTGTCGGTTGTGGCAAGGCTTAAACAACATAACGAGCTACAAAGCGAAGTCGAGTAG
Source organism: Scyliorhinus canicula (assembly GCF_902713615.1). NCBI lineage: Eukaryota > Metazoa > Chordata > Chondrichthyes > Carcharhiniformes > Scyliorhinidae > Scyliorhinus > Scyliorhinus canicula. Next base: position 64,494,064 of record NC_052148.1, read on the forward strand.
AATATCCAGCAGCAACGCACCCCTCCCCGATGAACTAAATGCATTCTCTGCTCGGTTCGAGCAGGAAACCATCAAATCATTGTCAACTGTTCCAGCAGCCTCAGATACACCATACCTACTGCCACAGTTTCTGAAGTCAGATCAACCTTCTTGAAAATGAACCCTCGGAAAGTGGCAGGTCCTGACGGGGTCCTTAGTCCTGCACTCTGATCCTGCTCGGACCAGCTGGTGGATGTGTTGGTGGACATCTTCAATCTCTCCCTACTCCGTTCTGAGGTTATCACTGTGGTGATATGCTTGTAGATGATAAAACATGTATTCAGCAGCGTGACCTCCAAACAGCAGGAGGCGTCATACATCAGTTAGGTGATATCTGGCTACCAGCAGAAGGTTGTAAGGCGTACACAAGGACAAACATAAGGGTAGTTCCAGGAGAGCCTAATGTAAGTCTGTGATAACTTGGTCTGTATAGCATTCTGATTGTTACCTTACCACGTGCATGTCAATAAACCATCTTCTGGCTAAGTCACCAGCAGTCCTGCAGAATCATTGCAAGACAAGATTGTGGAACAGAACATGGTACCAGAAGTGCTGAAGATTTGAGGGTAATGTCGGAAAAGACAAAGTTAAATCAGCTGAAGAACTAACCTGGTGAACTGCGACCATTGGCGTCTCAACGCAGTAAAATACACTGAAGTTCGAGATGGAAGGTTTAAAGGCACCCCACCAGCTTCAAGTATCGGGTAATGTAGACAAAAACCGGCGTGTCTTCAAACAACAGCTTAAACTCTATATCTCAGCCCTTGGCCTGCAGGCTCAGCCTGATAAAAGGAGCATTGCATTGCTGCTCACGGGGACGGGTCCATAAGCACTTGAAATATATAATACTTTTGCTTTTGTTAATGAAGAGGAGAGCAAGAGATACAATGAAGTCATTGGGTACTTTGATCAACATTGCTCCCTCAAAAAGAACATTTGATGATACATTTTTTGTACTTGTACCCAGAAACCAGGCGAATCTTAAAATAGTTTGCCATTGACTTGAGGCTGAAGGCGCAGTCCTGCAATTTCAGTAGTCTGAAATCTTCAATGATCCGCAACCAAATCATGTTTGGCATATCAAATGATAAGTTCTATGAGAGACCATGAAAGATTGCTGCGGGAAGATGATTTGATACTGGAACAGACAATAAAGATTTGCCATGTAAGTGTGTTACCTGCACAGCAAATCATCACACTCAGTTCAAAACATTTTGGTGCCAACATAGAGGAAGATGCTAGCGCCATTTGCACTGTGACGCACATCATAAAGAAATGTCCCAGTGTGGGCGGCCATTTTAAGCAGCCGACAGGAGCTACCATCTTGTGCCTGAAATTTTACAATCGACATAGCCCACAGCAATTGGGCAGCACGGTAGCATGGTGGTTAGCATAAATGCTTCACAGCTCCAGGGTCCCAGGTTCGATTCCCCGCTGGGTCACTGTCTGTGCGGAGTCTGCACGTCCTCCCTGTGTGTGCGTGGGTTTCCTCCGGGTGCTCCGGTTTTCCTCCCACAGTCCAAAGATGTGCGGGTTAGGTGGATTGGCCATGCTAAATTGCTCGTAGTGTCCTAAAAAGTAAGGCTAAGGGGGAGGATGGTTGTTGGGTTACGGGTATAGGGTGGATACGTGGGTTTGAGTAGGGAGATCATTGCTCAGCACAACATTGAGGGCCGAAGGGCCTGTTCTGTGCTGTACTGTTCTATATCTATATCAATGTCGGGCCTTTGAAAAATCTGTTCCAGGTGTGGCCACGAAAGGGAAAATGCTGGAAAATCTCAGCAAGTCTGGCAGCATCTGTATGGAGAGAAAAGAGCTAACTTTTCGAGTCCGATGATTCTTTGTCAAAGTTTGACAAAGAGTCATTGGACTCGAAACGTTTGCTCTTTTCTCTCCCTACAGATGCTGCCAGACTTGCTGAGATTTTCCAGCATTTTCTCTTTCATTTCAGATTCCAGCATCCGCAGTAATTTGCTTTTCTCCAGGTGTGGCCATGTTGGTCATTTTGCTAAAGTGTTTTTCGCGTCCTACAGTGGACCAAATCAGATCAGTTGACGTTGATTAGATGACTCCGGACGAACAGTTCTTCATCGATCGCATTGCAACCACTAACCAGAAGAGTACGACCCAAAAAGATGATGATATAATTTCAAAAAAGAACAAACCTATTGAGAACAAACCTGAGGCCATTGAAACCAGATGGAAAACTTTAGGGTGGATGAATGACTCATTGGTACGATGCTACCTCGATATTGGATTGAGACCAACCTCCTCAGTCAGTCCACTTTGAACAGGCTGAACACGCAGCCAAAAATCGTTGATCAACTGGGACAGCTGGTACACTATGGTATGAAAAAGATGGAGACGTTCAGTGAATGTGAACTTGAGCTTAGCGTGCATGACACAACGTACATGTTACCTTCTTATATTGTGGAGATGTAAATCGAGTCCATCACAGGAGTAGATGCTTATGAATCCCTGAACCTAGTTGAACAAATGTACATTCCAGAAAGTGGGTGGCCAGCTGAGCTCAACAAATCCCAGCGAGATATGATAGTGCAGTCATTCGATGAGGATCCAGCAGAAGTCCAGGCAGAGGACGACAAATCAGATAAAGAAACAGAAGAGCCAAAGAGCATTCCAGACTTCTGGTTAACAGTCTTCAAAAAGATGTATATACTCAGTGGCATGATACAGGAGCATGATGAGCCTGTATTAAAGCATCCACAAGATGTGAATGTTAAATGTTCAAAGCTTGAACAACCAATGAGCTTCGCTCTGGATTTTAAGTTGGAGCATAATGAGTACTTTACAAATGAGGTGATTACGAAAGTATACCAGATGGAATCGTGGTCTGACAAGCTTGGATCTTCATTCTTTGACGACCTAGAAATCATGGGGTACACAGGCTGCCAGATCGACTGGAAGAAAGAAAAAAATATCACGTTGAAAACAATTAAAGCCAAGCTGAGAACTCGCAAAACAGTTACAAAAACTGGACCAAATGATTCATTCTTTAATTTTTTCAGTCCTCCTCAAGTTCCACAGCATTGAATGTTAAATAAAAGGTCGGCAACCAAACTCGATGCTGACTTTGAAATTGGCTGCCTTCTGGGCGAACACATAATTCCATGAGTAATGTTGTATTTTACAGGAGAAACTATTGCAGAAGATACTGACTCTGTTGATGTATACTGCAAAGACTACGAAGCTGATGCAGAAAGTAAAGACGTGAAGGTGAGCCAGGTGAAGACGACTATTTTGCAGGAGTAATAGCGAACTCGATGAAGGAGCCCGAGAAGGGCTGCTCCGGTGGTTTGGCGGGAATGATAAAGTGATCACAAGGGTCGCCTAGACAGTGCAGGACACCGAGATGTGCAAGAACTCTGAGATGGCGCACTCCATAATGAAAAGTGAGATTGCAGTGACTGACACCTCAGAGAAACAGCTCTCGAATAAGCTAGACATTGTAACAATCTTGGAGAAGCTTGCTCCAGAGGCACGGGTGAATTGTCTGAGGCCTTTGAAATAGTTGATAGTCGACTCCCTGATGCCCAAGGCTACTCCGTCGGAAGATGAGTTAGAGGAGCTGATGACTATATCGCGATGTAGTTCGATGGATCACACATATACACTAGTGCAAAACAAGGATGATCCATCGCCTGGATCGTCTGGGCCAGAGAACGTTTGTATCGTAATTTCCAGTGATGAGGAACCATTAATTGATGTTCCAAAAAGCCAAAAAGGGACAGCACCTGATGTTATAGGTGTGACTTCCACCCAGGCACCAGAGAGAGAGGCTCGTCAACCTCCTGTTGAGGGCACAGAATTGGGTGTGGCTACACAATCCCTTGGAAGCACGCCGCCACCAGAGGTCCCAACTGAGGATCACACTTTTATGCAGATCATCACTAAGACAGGGAATGCCAAAAGCTCTCGCCAAATAATCATTAAAACAAAAAAGAGGAAGAGGAGATGAGTGGGAGAGCTAGCACATTCCACTGGTGAAAACAAAAGAGAAGATGCCGATGTTGTGACTGACAAGCCAGTGATAGAGAACAGACGACGAAGCAGTAAACAGCGTCGTGGGAAGAAACAAAAAAAGAAAAAGCTTGTGATGCAGGTGTGGTCTACAAAGATACATGCCTTTAAAAAACATTGTGTCAAAAGGATATGAAGCAAAAGACCAGCATGCAAACCAGTCTTCAAAAAGGCTGGCAACAGCCCAAGTGATCAGAGGAGTTATTCTCTGAGGGAGGCACAATGAGCTGTGTGCAAGGGATATACACCGAGCAGGCACGTCATGTCCATGGACACACTGGATAAATTTGCTAATATTCTTTATGCATAAACAAAATGTGTAAAGATATTAATCGTGTTTGTACATAAACATCAATATCTCCTAAGGAAGGAGGATGTGGTGATATTACATGTACTCAGCAGTGTGTCCTCCCACCAGCAGGTGGCGTCAGATATCAGTCAGGTGACATCCAGCTACCAGCAGAAGCTTGTAAGACATACACGACGAATAGTCGCACGTAAGGGTAGTTCCAGGACAGTCTAATGCAACTCCATGATAACTTGGTCTGTACAGCATTTTGATCGTTACCTTACCACATGTACATCAATAAATAATCATTCTGGCTAAGTAACCAGCTGTCCTGTAGAACCATTGCAAGACAAGATCATGGAACACAACACCCACCTGCTTCAAGAAGACCACCATCTTACCGGTACCAAAGAAGAACCAGGCAATATGCCTCATCGACTACCATTCAGTGGCCTTGACACTGATTATTATGCAGTGCTTTGAGAGGTTGGTCTTGAGACCCATCAACTCCATACTCCCAGAATGCTTGGTCCACTGCAATTTGCATACCGCCACAACTGGTCCACAGCAGAAGCCATTTCCATGGCCCTACACTCATCCCTGGATCATGTCGACAACAAGGACACCTACGTCAGGCCCCTATTCATTGAACTACAGCTCTGCCTTCAACACCATAATCCCAGCCAAGCTCATATCAAAGCTCCAAAACCTAGGACTTGGCTCCTCCCTCTGCAACTGGATCCTCAGCTCCTCCCTCTGCAACTGGATCCTTGGACTTCCTGACCCTTAGACCACAATCAGTAAGGATAACAACAACACCTCCTACGATAGTCCTCAATACAGGGGCCCTGCAAGGCTGCGTAGTTCACCCTCTACTTATACTTCGTATACACACATGACTGTGACAAAATTTGGCTCCAACTCAATCTACAAGTTTGCTGATGATACGACCATAGTGGGTCAAATCTCGGAACAACGATGAGTCAGAGTATAAGAGGGAGGTAGAGAACCCAGCGGAATGGTGTAACGACAACAATCTCTCCCTCAATGTCAGCAAAATTAAAGAGCTGGGTCGTTGACTTCAGGAAGTAAAGTATTATACACACCCCTGTCTGCATCAATGATGCCAAGGTGGAGATGGTGACAGCTTCAAATTCCTAGGTGTGCACATCACCAACGATCTGTCCTGCTCCACCCACCTCAACGCTACAACCAAGAAAGCACAACAGTGCCTATACTTCCTCAGGAGACTTAAGGAAATTTGGCATGTCCACATTGGCTCTTACCAACCTTTACAGATACATCATTGAAAGCATCCTATCTGGCTGCATCATGGCCTGGTATGGCAACTGCTCATACCAAGACTGTAAGAAACTAGAGAGTTATGAACACAGGCCAGTCCATCACACGAACCAGCCTCCATCCATTGACTCTGTCTACACCTCCCGCTGCCTTGGGAAAGCGGGTAAAGACCCCTCCCACCCGGCCTATTCACTCTTCCAACTTCTTCCATTGGGCAGGAGATACAAAAGTCTGAGAACATGCACGAACAGATACATAAACAGCTTCTTCTCCACTGTTACCAGACTCCTGAATGACCCTCTTATGGACTGAACTGATTTCTTCACACATCTTCTCTACCGAGTAGTACTATTCTCCTGTATACTTCACCAATGCCTGTGTCTATCTATTTACATTGTGTATTTATGTATGCCCAATGTTTCTTTTCATGTATGGAATGATCTGTCTGGACTGTACACAGAACAATACTTTTCACTACATGTGACAATAAACAAATCCAATCAATGACCAGGAGGCATCGATTTAAGGTTAGGGGCAGAAGGTTTAGAGGGGGTGTGAGGAAAACATTTTTACCCAGAGGGTAATAGGAGTTTAGAGCCTGCTGCCTGAAAGGGTAGTGGAGGCAGAGACGCTCATAACATTTAAGAAGTATTTAGATGTGCACTTTGCGATTCCAGGGCATACAAGGCTATGGGCCAAGTGCTGGAAAATGGGGTTAGAATAGTTAGGTAGTTGTTTTTGACTGGCACAGACATGATGAGCCAAAGGGCCTTTCCTGTGCTGTGGGACTCTTATGACCTCAGGTAATAACACAAACTATGAACAGGCTATACTACCCACTTTGTTTGACTTAAACAATAGAAAACTTTTAACTTCTTATCTGAACTCTAATCTCCTGCGTATGGTAAACATGTATCCTCACAGCTTTCCGGTTAAAACTCTGCTGTTTGAATAGTGGGGCATAGGCGTGTCGGAAAATTCTGAATAGTTGAGGATTGCAGGCATTGAAGGTGTCGGTAAGTACCAGTCCAGGGGAGGGATCAATGATATACTTCCATCTCTGAGGCATAGGCATGGGTTCAAACCAAACCGGAATTAACGGTTACAAAAATAAAATACTGCATTTGCTGGAAATCTGAACCAACTTAGAATCCCTACAGTGCAGAAGGAAGCCATTAGATCCATTGTGTCTGCACCGATCCTCTGAAAGAGCATCCTACCTAGGCCCACTCCCCTGCAACCCTGTAACTCCACCTAACCTTTTGACACTAAGGAGCAATTTAGTATGTCCAATCCATCTAACCTCTTTGGATTGTGGAAAGAAACTGGAGCACCCGCAGGAAACCCATGCCGACATGGGGAGAATGTGGAAACTCCACACAGTCACCCAAGGCCGGAATTGAACCCAGGTCTCCGGCTCTGTGAGGCAGCAGTGCTAACCACTGTGTCACCGAGTTGTTCCAGTAACTGGTGGAAATGCTCAACAGATATGACAGCATCTGTGAAGAAAGAAACAGAGTTAACCTTGCAAGGCAATGATTTCTCTCACCACAGATGCTGTGGGACCCACTGAACATTTCCAGAATTTTTTGTTTTTAATTTCAGAACGAAAGTCTTCTCTCTTGATGCCAATAAGTACTACAACCCAGTTCCTAAAGTGTGGGGGTCTACAGAGTGATACAAATAGCTAACTTACTGAGACAGGCAATGAAGGGCAGAGATAGAAAAATCCTACCAGAGTCAGTGAAAGTGAAGAATGATCCTGTAAGAATGGAAGTTAAGACATATTCCTGAATGGGGTAGAAGGAGCTTTATTTGTAGACATGCTGTACTTGATTTTGAGTAATAATTTTGACATGGGAGCTGGGATTTTCCAGTGTGAAATTATTTGCCTACTATGTGATTACTCTAACAGTGGTAGATTTTTCTGAGACAAGACATTTTTAAACAATTAGGGCAGTCTCTCAACCTTTGCCAGGGACTCAGTCAACATAGTACAAGGGCAGTGTGGAGAATGGATTGCAGCAGGATCTGGAGTCCTGCATGGTGTAATTTGCCTGACAGCTTCTGTAGCAGTGGGGAAAAATAATGGGCGCAATTCTCCGCACTCACGACGGTGCGGAGAATAGCGGGGGTCGTAAATTTTTATGGCCACGCTAGTCTGACGCTCTCCCGCTATTCTCCCCCCCCCCCCCCCATGCCCGACTCCTGACACGAATCGCTGCCCGCCGTTTTTTTACGGCGAGCAGCGATTCTCAGCTGGCCGATGGGCCAAAGTCCAAGCCCTTTACGACCGTTTTAGGAACGTCAAACACACCTGGTCTGACCGTCCGTTAAAACGGCCGTAAAGTTGGGATCTTGGCAACCATGGCACCGATTGGCATGGCAGTACCACGGCCGTGCCACGGGTGCCATGGGCCCGCGATCGGTGCCACCGATCGCGGGCAGCGGGGTACTTACCCCGCACACTCTTTGTCCTTCCGCCACCCCCGCTGTATCCATTCGCGGGGCGGCTGAGGGGCATCCCGGCCCGCGCATGCGCGGGTTTCGCGCAAATGCGCGATGACTCATCCGCGCATGCGTGGGTTGGAGTCTTCCAATCCGCGCATGCGCGGCTGATGTCGTGTGACGCGTCAGCTGTCGCAAACTCTGGCAAGCGGGCTTAACGAAATTCATTAAGCCCGCGATGCCGGAGTTCACGGCCGCGGCATGCTAGCCCCGACCGGGGACCAGAATCGGTTCCCGGTCGGGGGGGGGGGGGGGGGGGGGGAAGGGTGGGAGGCTGGCGTCAAACCCGCCCGTTTTTGACGCCAGCCTTACGATTTCTCCCTGTGTGGGAGAATCGCGCCCAATATTTTTAATACAAATTTCCAAACAGCTGAACTGCACTGTTCAATTGACTGCCTCATGATTATAGCAAATACCTTCAAGGTATTTTCAATTTAAATTTCCCATCTGCCACCCACAGCATCTTTGGCTGTTGGAGACACAGATGTGCCTCTCGTGTCCAGTGCTGAAAAAACCAAATGGTAGGAATTTAATTTTTTTATATGTTCCCAATATTCTAATCTTTACAGTGCAGAAGGAGGCCAGTCAACCCATCAAGTCTGCACCAACCCTCTGAAAGAGCACCTTACGTAGACCTATAACCCCACCTAACCTGCACATCTTTGGGCACTAAGGGCCAATTTAGCACAGCGAATCCATCTAACTTGCAGATCTTTGCACTGTGGGAGGAAACCGGAACACTCTGAGGAAACCCACGCAGACACTGGGAGAACGTGCAAATTCCTGACAGACAGTCACCCAAGGCCGGAATCGAACCTGGATCCCTGGTGTTGTGAGCAGCAGTGCTTACCACTGTGCTATCATGGCCCCCAAGCTGCTATGCTGCAACCTAAGTAATTTCTCATTAAAGAAAGTCTGCATCTTGAGGAAGTACAGTAAAACCTCTGTGCTGTCCATGCCTGATGTCATTTCCAACAGAGAATACTGGAAATGGTGGATAAGTGGTGACCCAGCAGAGTAATTCCAGACATCAACAACTGTGCCCATATTACACTATGGAGCCAGTGTAACGTGGGTGGAAAATCCTACCCTGTTTGTCAGTACCTAGTCCTGACATCCTACATTAAGAAGGATTCACTTGACATCCGTGAAACATTTTATGGTTGCAATTGCTTTCTTTTTAAAAAATGCTGTAAAGACAGGTTAGGCATAATCTGCACAGCGGAAGATAGGGTTAATATTTCAGGTTTTCACCCCTTCAGTACTGGAAGATGTATAAGATGAAAAGCAACAGAGCTCGGAAAATAGCAGTGGTGACTGGCTGTTAAAAAAATTTGTCATTATATTTCACCGTAGACAATTCATGGTCATGGACAATTACAGTTCAGGAAAATAGAGCAAAAACTAGGAACAGTTCATCTGAAAGTATATAACTGACTTTTGTTGCAAGTAGATACATGATCTGAAGTATACAAATGATCCTATTGGAATTATAGCCTACAGAATGTGTGTTGGGCGGGTGTGGGGATTGGATTTTTCAGTTTTTGTTTGAAACTGACATATTTGATAATTGCCTACTTTGCAGCATTAATGTCTTCTTTGCTCAGAAACAGCCTCACAACCTGAAGAACTTTGCGAAGAGGAGTGAAAACCTTTAGTTTCCCTTATAAACTGGAATAAATATACTTATGTTTCAATTAATTCAACAGTAAAATCACTGTACACAAGGAAAATATATATATTTCCTGTATGAAGTCTACATATCTCCACAACCAAATAACCACACAGATCTTTATTTGTAAGATGCAGCAAAATAAAGATAGCTATGATTTCAACAAACCTTTATGTTTCTATAGATTTACCAGGAGAACTACGATTAAGCAGCAGAAAAATATATTTCTAAATGCACTATTATGTTTAATAGGTTTTGCTGAATGTATGAACGTGAGGATGTTGTGTTGTATTTTTAAATGCACTGTGATAAAAGTTATCCGGTCCCTCATTTCTGAGTGGCTGGCAGAGGTAGGTGCGCTTCAGTATGCTCCATGCGTGAATGCTGACACATGTGGACCAGTCTAATCAATTATTCTCACAAAAGGGGTAAAATTAGTTCTGCTTCGTGTCGGGGTCTCTGACCAGACTCAGCAGCTTGTCCATTTTAGCTACTTCCACTTCAGGCCCTTTTGTACTTCTTGTCCTTTCTTTGCCTGAGATTGAATGGGATAATAAAGTTTAGAGCAGACAAACAATATGATTAGTTACATTGATTCAGTAGAATTATACAATAAGTTACATTGTGAAATTCACACATTTGCAGGAATTTCCAACTTAATCAAAAGTATAAAAATGGCAAGATTAGGTTTTCTGCCCAGGATACACCCTTCAATGGTGTTTGCGTATTATTTTTAGTAATTCTGACTACATTAATAAAAGAAGGAAAATGGTGGTATGTAGTCAGCAGATTGTCAGTTCACTTTTGAGGAGAGAAAAGTTTCTTCGCTAAACAAAAGAGTCTGATAATCAGTGCAAATTCACAAAACAAAACGATTTTCCGCTCAACAGTGGTAACTGGAAGTGCAAGTATAATTACAGTAATAACCAAGTAGGCTTACATTAATATTGCAATGAAGTTACTGTGAAAATTCCCTAGTCGCCACACTCCGGCGCCTGTTCGGGTACACTGAGGGAGAATTCAGAATGTCCAATTCACCTAACAGCACGTCTTTCGGGACTTGTGGGAGGAAATCGGAGCACCCGGATGAAACCCACACAGACACGGGGAGAACGTGCAGACTTCACACAGACAGTGACCCAAGTGGGAATCGAACCTGGGACCCTGGCGCTGTGAAGCAACAGTGCTAACCTCTGTCCATGGCGAAAGTTAATCTGAAGTTGGGAGTTTGGATATATTGGGTGGAAATTTCCGATTTTTTTTTGAAGTGCCTGTCCCAGCGAGCAAAGTGGAGTGAATCCTGCCGGCTCGTTTGGAAAAGTCGCTGTATATTCAGCCTTTTTAACAATTATTTTTGTCACGAGTTTCTTGCCGCGCCTGTGGCAGCCTATCTCTGATTCGCTCACCCTGCTACGACTTAATGGCTGCAATCAGTGGGGCTCACAATTTAAATGCCTCACCCCTCTGACTGCACTCATTCTCCCCCCCCCCCCCATGTGAGGATCTTCTAACCTTATGTAGCTGCTCAAAATCCCTTGTCAGAGTTCCCCACTCTGCCCATGCAGCTTGACATTTCATTGGAACCCACCCAGGGACGTCACAGTCACCCCCTATGCTGACCCTGTGATCTTACCTGTTCCCACCCATCACCAGCTGCCACTCTAGAAGGGCAATCCCTCAGCGGAAGATGGCCACAATCCCAGCAAGGCAAAGGCTAACATGTACAACTGCCGCCAGACCCCTTGACACCTTGAGGACTACTGCAGTGAAGGGCTGCTGATGCCTGTGAGCAATCTTCCCACACAAAATGCGGAGACCCTCTGCCCTTGCACCCCCAGCCCAGAGCTGCCCTTATCTGCATGCCTCGTGAGCTCTCCAGTGCCTCCTCTCTAATTTACACCCTGGAGGTTGATGGTGGCCTGAGCGTTCACCTCCAATATCCCTTCAGCTGTTGTAATGACTATTCAGTGAGGGGGGGGGGGGGGGGGGGGGGGGCGGAGTCCCGGTGGGAGGGTCGTCTGCTAATGATGTTATAATTTTAAAAAATGAGATTCTCAACATTCCTCGGTGGAAATCTCTTTATGTCATCGACATGGGGCGTGGAAAATCTGGGCCGGCATTCTCCCCTACCTGGCGTGACGGAGGGTCCCGGAGTAGGGGAGTGGCACCAACCACTCAGGGGTCGGGCCTCCCCAAAGGTGGGGAATTCTGCCCACCTTGGGGGCCAGCCCCGCGCCGGAGCGGTTGGCACCAGAAGAACGGCGCAAAAAACCGGCGCCCCGGCAGCGGGGCTGGCCCAAAGGCTTTTGCCGGTCAGCGCATGCGCCGGCAGTGACGTCAGCGGCAGCTGGCCGCTGACGTCACTGCCGGCGCATGCGCGATGTGGGGTTCTCATGGCGGAGGCCGTGGCGGGCGCGGAGGAAAATAGTGCAGCCAGGGCACTGGCCCGGAGTCTGAGCGGGGGCCCCGATCGCGGGCCTGGCCACCGTGGGGGCACCCCCCGGGGTTCGATTGCCCCCCGCCCCCCCAGGACCCTGGGGGCCTGCCCGTGCCGCTGATCCTGCCGTTCCTGAGGTGGTTCAAACCTCGGCGGCGGGAGAGGCCTCCAGCGGCGGGACTTCGGCCCATCCGGGCCGGAGAATCACCGCAGGGGCCTCTCCGATCAGAGTGGCGAGATTCCGCCGCCGCCACTTCCCGGGTGGCGGAGAATCTCTGCCACGGCGGGGGCGGGATTTAGGCGGGCCCCAGGCGATTCTCCGACCCTGCTGGGGGTCGTAGAATTTTGTCCCTGGAAACACAATCTCGCTGCCAAGAATCGTGTTTCCCGACGCTTGCCGGAATTTGCGCCTGCATCACCGTTCTTGCTGACGGCTAATACGGGCTCAAAATTCCACTCCACTGGCGGAGGAAGTCTTCTGTTTAGGAGGTACGGTAGTTTGTAATAAAATCATAAACATGTCCTTCAGTGTGCAGACTACTTCGCTGGCATAAAGAAGAAACCTTGCCCTGTTGCTGGTACAGTAGGACATCTTTATGCTGGAAATGAATACCACCACACAGCTTCTTTATCAACCCATTATGAATTGGGCGTGAATTGTTTTGGAAGGACCACTTCACCCATTCAGTTTCATCCTCCCCTGGATGACCCACTGCTACCATCAACGCTCATCCATCCAGAGGCTCCCTTTAAACTGCTCCCAACCCCCACTCATTCTTGGGATTTAAAATTCATCTTGAGAGTTAAAATTTTCCCCCACATTATAAAGATAGAAAGCTGAACAATATTTCATGCATTTAGATACTACTAAACTAGCTGTAAGCTCTTAATAATAATAATCTTTATTGTCACAAGTAAGCTTCATTAACACTGCAATGAAGTTACTGTGAAATTCCCCTAGTCGGCCTGTTCGGGTACACAGAGGGAGAATTCAGAATGTCCAATTCACCTAACAGCACATCTTTCGGGACTTGTGAGAGGAAACCAGAACACCTGGAGAAACCCACAGACACAGGGAGAATGTGCATACACCACGTAGACAGTGAGCCAAACTGAGAATCGAACCTGGGACCATGAAGCTGTGAACTAACAGTGCTAACCACTGTGCTACTGTTCTGCCCACAGGGCAGTGTTAGAGGTTATGATCCGGGAGTGATTTGTGTGAGGCATTAATGAAGACAGCATACACCGGTGTTTGTTGGGTGAAGCCACACTAACTTTCAGGAAGGCTCTAGAAGTTTCTCTGGGCATGGACATGGCTGCCAACATGCAAAGATATTCAAAAGGCACACGTTGGGCACAGGTGGATTCAGTGCATCAAGTAAGAAAAGACCATCAAGCAAAAAGGCAACACAGTGGAATGTTAGGGCACACAATATGTCAATTATTGCAAGTTCAGGGGTGCAGTGTACCACAATTACAATAAAAGGGGACATTTGCCTAAAAGTGCATGAGTGCTCAGAGCAAGTCAAAGGCTGGGTAGGGAATTTCAAATTCAAATAAGCCTCAATCTGCTACGCATCGGCTGGAAAACACAGAGCAGGAAGAGGACATGTTCAATATGAGTGAGGTGCGCACTGCAGTGGAGGTCAATGGCAGAACTGAAGATGGAGCTGGATACAGGAGCCTCTGTATCTGTCAACAGTGAGGAGAACTTCAGGAGGATTTGATATGCTTGATACCATTGAAAGCCACAAACCTGGAAAATCCATGCTGGTAAAAGCAGTACCATTCTAAGCAGGTGCCAGCCCTTACTCTGGCAGGAATCAACCTTTGTATGTACAATGGTGAGACTATGCCATAACTTGGAGCGTTTGAGGTGGACATTGCGCGTAACAGCCAAGAAGCAAGAGCATGGCTCATGGTAGTAAAAGGGGCACAGGCCAAATCTACTCAGGTGTGACTGGCTCAAGAAAATTCAGTTTGCACTGGCGTGAGATAAAACACACAAGAGTGACAGAGGACGTCATTCAGAAATATGAGGTTTCAAAGACGAACTTGTACATTGCGTGGCACTACAGTTAAGTTATTTGTGGATCCTCAAGCTACTCCTTGCCTTTTGAAGCCTAGGACAGTGCCGTATGCCATGAAAGATGAAGTGAAGAAGAGTTGGAGCTGCTGCGGAGGCTAGGAATCGTTCAGCCCGTTTAGTTCTCACGCTGAGCAACTTCAATTGTACCAACTTGGTGTCAAGATAAGGCCATTGAATCTCATGAGAGGCCTCTCGCGGGATTTGCGGCAATCAAAATGTGTTACGAGATTCAACGGGATCCCGTGCTCCTGAGCCATTAAGATTCACTGGCCTCCCCAGCGAGCTCTCAACCGTTTGGTACTTGTTTACAATGTCATGAACCAGTCAAGATGGCATCTGGGACATCTCCCTGGGAAGTTGAGGCCCCCTCGGTGGTCGTGGACAGGGAAGGGTGGTACCTTGGAACTCCCCCGACACCTGAGCACCTTGGTATATCTAGACTGGCACCCTGACCTGCCACCTGGGCATCCTGGCAGTGCCACCCTGTCACTGCCAGGTGGCACTGGCAGGCTGACAGTCACATTGCCATGGTGCCAGGTTGGCAGTGCCAAGGCGCCCAGGTGCCTGCTTGCCTGTGCCAGGAGTCAGGCCCTGGGGGGGGGGGGGGGTCGTGCCCATAATAGGTGGGGTGGAGGGGTGGCACAGTGACGCAGTGGTTAGCACTGCTGCCTCACGGCAGTGAGGACCTTGTTCGATCCGGGGCCCGGATCACTGTCCGTGTGGAGTTTGCACATTCTCCCTGTGTCTAGTTGGGTCTCGCCCCACAACTCAAAGATGTGCAGGGCAGGCGGATGGCCACGCTAAATTGCCCCTTAATTGGAATTATTTTTAAAAGAGGTGGGGTGAAGGGGGGGATCGAGGACCCTGAAAGAGATATGTTGGGTGAAGTAGGGCGTCTCCCCGGTGGGGGAACTGAGTGGGGGTTGAAAGATCGGGACTGCCTTTAAAAATAGTCCCCCGACGCGCGAGTAGTCTTCCTGTTTAAATGACTGAAAGAATAGCCTCGACAGAAAGGGCAAAGTGCTGTTGAATAGCAGGGTCTTTCTTAAATCTGTTCAGTGGACCTTTAACTCAAGTCAATGGACTGAGGCTTATTTCCTCCGGAGACAATTTTTCTTGCTTGAACAACTTTCAAATTCTCCTGTGAATGCCAAACAGTGGAGAGAGAGCGATCCTGTTTTGTCCTGGGGGAGAAGATGCAGGGTTGGCCTTCTGTTATAGATGATGAGGAACTGAGCCTGTGATACTCCAGGCGATCACCACGGATGAAAACTACAACTATTTATTTTCAGGCAGTAAACTATTTACAAGTGACTATTTTACGAATATAACATGGCCAAACAAAAACCCCTACCCTCCTACTGTCCAGACCTTGACTGGTTAGGGTCTTTCTTTCGGCAGTTGTCGTGCTCTGGTCGGCCTATCCATTTACTTTTCCTGGTACATGTAGCTTCTTGGCCGCGATTCTCCTACCCCGGTGGCAAAGGGCTCTGAGCTTACAACAGCCTGTTCAGTCCCTTCAATAAATCAATCAGTACTAACCGGCGGGCATGTCTGGAGTTAGATAGATAGAGAAATACAGCACAGAACAGGCCCTTCGGCACACGATGTTGCACCAAACTTTGTCCTAGGTTAATCATAGAATTTTGGACAATTTTTCATGGCCAATCCACCCAACCTGCACATCTTTGGACTGTGGAGGAAACCGGAGTACCCGGAGGAAACCCACGCACACACGGGGAGGATGTGCAGACTCCACACAGACAGTGACCCAATTCGAAATCGAACTTGGGACCCTGGAGCTGTGAAGCAATTGTGCTATCCACAATGCTACTGTGCTGCCCTTAAGAAGAAGTTAATCTACACTCCATTATTCTACCCTAATCCATGTACCTATCCAATAGTCGCTTGAAGGTCCCTAACATTTCCGACTCAACTACTTCCACAGGCAGTGCATTCCATGCCCCCACTACTCTCTGGGTAAAGAACCTACCTCTGACATCCCCTCTATATCTTCCACCATTTATCTTAAATTTATGTCCCCTTGTAATGGTGTGTTCCACTCCGGCAAAAAGTCTCTGACTGTCTACTCTATATATTCCCCTGATCATCTATAAACCTCTATCAAGTCGCCCCTCATCCTTCTCCGTTCTAATGAGAAAAGGCCTAGCACCCTCAACCTTTCCTCGAATGACCTACTCTCCATTCCAGGCAAATCTTGGTAAATCTCCTTTGCATCTTTTCCAAAGCTTCCACATCCTTCCTAAAATGAGGCGACCAGAACTGCACACAGTAATCCAAATGTGGCCTGACCAAGGTTTTGTACAGCTGCATCATCACCTCACGGCTCTTAAATTCAACCCTCTGCTAATGAACGCTAGCACATCATAGGCCTTCTTCACAGCTCTATCCACTGAGTGGCAACTTTCAAAAGATCTATGAACATAGACCCCAAGATCTCTCTGCTCCTCCACATTGCCAAGAACCCAACCGTTAACCCTGTATTCTGCATTCATATTTGTCTTCCAAAATAGACAACCTGACACTTGTCAGGGTTAAACTCCATCTGCCACTTCTCAGCCCAGCTCTGCATCCTATCTATGTCTCTTTGAAGCCGACAACAGCCCTCCTCCACTATCCACAACTCCATCAATCTTCGTATCCTCTGCAAATTTACTGACCCACCCTTCAACTCCCTCATCCAAGTCGTTAATGAAAATCACAAACAGCAGAGGACCCAGAACTGATCCCTGCGGTACGCCACTGATAACTGGGCTCCAGGCTGAATATTTGCTATCCACCACCCACTCTCTGTCTTCTATTGGTTAGCCAGTTTGTTATCCAACTGGCCAAATTTCCCATTATCCCATGCCTCCTTACTTTCTGCACAAGCCTACAATGGGGAACCATTGAGTTGGTGATACTATCGGCCCTTGTGGAGACTCTTCTCAAATGGTCTAAATGTTTTCTCAGGATCTTATCCTAGGTTCTTGCCTTGTACAATACTGGCCCCATCTTAGCCACAATAATCCCCGAGACCCAGCTGGCACCACTTCCAAGATTCTTTTGAAAACTGGGTTGTTTACTTTAAATATTCTCTCCACTTTAGATGAGTCATGGTTTCTTTTTTGAATATCTTGCTTAGACTCCAATCTTCTTCCAAATTTGGGAATATGAGGTTTAGTCTGTTTTTATGCAATTGGCACCCTATTAGTAGTTCTGCCGGGGCAATGTCTGTTGAGTGTGGGGTGGATCTATATGATTGATTGATTGATTTATCGTCACATGTGGGCAGCACAGTAGCATTGTGGATAGCACAATCGCTTCACAGCTCCAGGGTCCCAGGTTCGATTTCGGCTTGGGTCACTGTCTGTGCGGAGTCTGCACATCCTCCCCGTGTGTGTGTGGGTTTCCTCCGGGTTGCTCCGTTTTCCTTCCACAGTCCCAAAGATGTGCAGGTTAGTGGATTGGCCATGATAAATTGCCCTTAGTGTCCAAAATTGCCCTTAGTGTTGGGTGGGGTTACTGGGTTATGGGATAGGGTGGAGGTGTTAACCTTGGGTAGGGTGCTCTTTCCAGGAGCCGGTGCAGACTCGAGGGCCGAATGGCCTCCTCTGCACTGTAAAATCTATGTAAATCTATGTAAAAATGTAGCAGAGTACAGTGAAAAGTATTTTCTGCAGCCGAGGGAATGTACACAGTACGTACATAGTAGACAAAAAGAATAATCACAGAGTACATTGACAATGGTACATCAACAAACAGTTATGGGTTACAGCGCGGAACCAATGACTTCATTCAGCGAACGTCCATCCATTTTGAGTGTGTGGCCAGCAATTAAGGAACATTGAGCCTATGAAGGGACCTACAAAGTCAATGTGTACTCTCATTCAAGGCCTACCAGGCCATTCCTATGGTGCAGAGGGACAGTTGTGCGCAAGCTCCATTGCCCTGACATTGGTTGCATTGCTCCACTATGCTCATTCTCTCAGCATCGATGCCAGCCCACCATAAGTAGCTCCTTACCAGCATTTACATTTCAGATATGTTCGGATGGGAATTATGCAATTCCTTCAATAATAATTGTCTTCTGGGATTTGGAACAACACACATGACTCCCAAAAAAGCATGAAGTCTTCACAACTCAGTTTGTTTCTTCGGGTCACATAGGCTTCATTGCCACCGAGACTTGACCATAGAAACACTCAGTTAATACATATTCTAAATTTTTGACAGGGCAGGGTCTCTTTGCATCCAAGTTCTGATTTGTTTGACAGGTATAGGCAGCTGTTGCAGAAGTTTAGAGTCATTACAAATTGCTCTGGGACTGGTGGTGGCATTGAGTTTATGGGTAATGGAAGATGGTTCAAGACATCCGTGTTACATATCTGGGCCCCAGGTAATGCCTCCAAGGTATTTCATTTGTCGCAAACATTAACACTTAGCATGGTATCCGGGCAGAGGCAATGGAGGAGTTGCTTTATCTTCCTTCATAACACAAATAATGGTATATGGTCCGTCTGTAATGTGAAATAGCTTCCATATACATATTGGTTGACTTTTTTGATGCTGAATAGGATCGGCAACCCTTTACCCCTTTGTCTCGGAGAGGGTTGTGGACACGTAAGCAATCAGCCCCTCTGCTCATCATTCAACCTACGAGAGAGAGCAGCTTCAATTCCAAATGGAGATGTGTCATAGGTAAGGACAAGCTGCTGTTCGGGATTGAATGGATCAGCAGAGTAGTGGGCTGAAGGTTTTTTTTTTACTCACATTTATTTAGCTATTTTTAGTAAGAAGTCTTACAACACCAGGTTAAAGTCCAACAGGTTTGTTTCAAACATGAGCTTTCGGAGCACTGCTCCTTCCTTTTGCCTATATATATGTTTCTGGAACATGTCTCTCTTCATTCACCTGAAGCAAAACTGTATTGAGGTCAGGAGCTGAGTGACCCTGGCGGAACCCAAGCTGAGCATCCATAAGCAGGTTATTGCTGAGTAAGTGCTACTTGATAGCACTGTTGATGACTCGTTCCATCACTTTGCTGATGATGGGGGGTAGACTGATTGGGCAGTAAGTGGCTGGGCTGGATGTCAATTTTCTTGCGTGCAGGACAAGCCTGAGCAATTTTCACATTGCCGGGTAGATGCCAGTGTTGTAGCTGTACTGGAACAGCTTGGCTAGGGGTGTGGCAAATCTGCAAGTACTATTGCAAAAATATTGTCAGGGCCAAAAGCCTTTGCAGTATCCAGTGCCTTCAGTTTCATGATATTAAGTGGAGTGAATCGTATTGGCTGAAGACTGACATCTGTGATGCTGTGGACCTAAAGAGGAGACTGAGATAGATCATCCACTCAGCACTTCTGGCTGAAGAATGTTACGAATGCCTCAGCCTTGTTTTTTGCACATAGTGTTGCGCTCCTCTATCACTGAGGATGGGGATATTTGTGGAGCCTCGTCCTCCAGCGAGTTGTTTAATTGTTCACCACCATTCCTGGCTGGATGTGGCTGGTCTGCAGTTGTTGCTTTACCTGATTGAAAGCCTCACCTTGAAGCGCCTTCCAAAGTTACTTTTGGTGTTTCTTCAGTAGGGTATCTCCACGAAGGACTTGGATTCGGTAGTGGTTTTTGGTGCAGGTGCTTCTCTTATGGCTTTTACTTTCTATTCCAAGGGGTGCAATCCTTTGCGTCGAATTTGTAACTCAAATAAGTCACTTTGCTGGCCTGAAACATACATTTCTCTTTCTTTAAGCATTGCACCAGCGTTCGTGAACCTCTTTAATACCTCCTCCAAATTGGTTAGGTGTTCCTCTCCCGTAGAAACCGATAATTAGTACATCATCTAAATAAACTGCAACTCTGGGTAACCCCTGTAATAAATTCTCCATGGTGCATTGGAAAATTGCGCATACTACAATACTCCAAATGGTAAATGGATATATTCGTCTAAGTCTTTGTGCATGGCAATGGTCACATACTCTTGGTTGATTCATCTAACCTAGTTGCAAGTAAGCGTGACTCGTATCTAGTTTGGTAACATCAAGCCGCAAGCAGGTTTAGCATAAGGTCCTTGATCTTGGACATGGGATATTGGTCTAATTTGGACTCTCGATTGACAATCAGTTTGTAATCCCTTCAAATGCGGGGACAACAGTGTGGGCCCTGCTCAAACCAACATGACAATCAGGTGAATGAGGAAGCATTTGCATGCTGCCTACATCCATTGCAATGGGTCGGGATGGATCACGAATCACGACGGCCACAACCAATATATGGCACAAAGCAATTTCTTGCACATTAAGGCATTAAATGAAAAATGAAATTAATTTACAACATTTCAAACGAAAATTAAGTAGTAAAGCACTGGTTTTGAAGCACAATGTGAAAAAAATATCATCTGATACATGATGCAACCATTCTTTGACTGAACCCATTATTGGTATTTGGAAGGTATTAGTTCTGCCTCCTATCGTTCAGAGCAATAACCTTTTTCAGCTCTAACAGATAATAACATTTGGAATTTAATGGAATATACAGAAAATATACAGACATAAAAAATGAGTGGCTGAGGAAATAGAGATTTACGAGTTTTCAATTGTTATGTTATGAGAAACTTCCAATAGCTCTTGAAAAAAAAAACAATTGTTTGGTGATTTGTAACTTGAACATTTCAAAATATGGTGAGATGGAATTTGGAAAGAATTAGATAGCAGGAGAAAATAAATCCAAAAGGGATGAAAGAAAATGCCAGAATAGGTGAGTGGGATGTTAGATGTTAAATTTAAAAAACACAATTTAGTTTAGGGGAATAGATGGTCAATGGAAGGCTGGTATTTTAAATAATTTGATAAGGTTGATAGCCTTTTAATTTTACCTTCTATGCAGGTTTATTCCTGGCTCCCTGGGATTCCCATGACCAATTTCAGGTGAGGGGGTCCCTTCAATGAGAATGCCTTCACAGAATTATTTATAGGTCTAGAGGACCAGCAGTGTATCTCCCAGACCCCAAGATTGCCTTTCCTTCATCAGGCAGCACTTGGCTTCAGACAAAGACTTTTAGGTTCAGGAATCTTCCCCACTCCTCCTGGGGTTACAGATTGTACCACCTCCGGTTTGGAATCCTCCAATACTCTCAATAGCAGCTTCAGGCTCCCTAACTGTTCCTGTGACCTGTTCGATATCTTCACCACCCAAATAGAAGCCAAACCTGTCAATCAGGCTGCCCTCCATGCGGGAAACCTGCCATTGTGAAAAACACACATGGTGTGAATCAAAATTGATGAATGTGGATGACTGGGTCCTTGACCAGTCCTCAAACAGGATTAGTGGAGATTTAGTGTAGCTTTGTTGATTCAGACTCTATGGGCTGAAGGGCCTTTCTGTACTGTACGATTCAATGACTGTGACTCTATGACCATTTTCCAATCTTCTGTTCTCATCCTTTTTCCTCCCTTCTGAAAGCATGTTGGATGGGATTCCCTTATTCCCTAACTTTGCAAAATGCAGTGACTCTAGAAACTGGCTATAACCTGCCGACTCCACATTAAACTCAAACAGAATAGGCGGGTTCCCATAGTCGCAGGAGAGAACTAAGTTGCCTATCAACATGTGGTAATCACTCAACTGGAGTAATATTCAAACACACTTTCAAGTTTAATGTGGCACAGGTTTCCTGAAATTTGCTATTGAAATTGGGGAGAGAAGACAATTGCAGTTGAGGGGGCTGATCAGAACACATGGAAATTACTGCAATAAATGTTCAATACACAACTGCATTTCTACTTGTATGAAATAAGTTGTCTACAATACTTTCTGAGAAATGTACTTTTTGCATTTAGATTAGACCTCAGACTTGGAGCAATATGACCTTCAGCAACACCAGCACCAGGAGATGAACACTCCTGCAATCGTACTTGAAGGCGTGTGCTCCAGAACTTGCTATATTTCTAGCCAAGCTGTTCCAGTTACAAATAGAACTCTGACATCTACCAAGCTCTGTGGAAAATTGCCCAGATGTGTACTATATACAAGAAGCAAGACAATCCAACTCAGCTAATTACTGCCCTCTCAGACTATTCTCAATCAATCATCGGCAAAGTGATGGAAGGAGTTGTAACAGTGCTATCAAGCAGCACTTACTAGCAATAACCTGCTCCCAGACGTTCAGCTTGGGTCCGCCAGGGTCACTCAGCTCCTGACTTCATTACAGCCTTGGTTCAAACATGGACAAAAGAGCTGAATGCCAGAGGTGGGGTGAGAGTGACTGCCCTTGACATCAAGACAGCATCTGACCAAGCATGGCATCAAGGAACATAGCAAAACTGGAGTCAATGGGACTGGAGCCGGAATGTGGCGACTAGGGGCTTTTCACAGTAACTTCATTGAAGCCTACTCGTGACAATAAGCGATTTTCATTTCATTTCATCCAGGAAGAAAACTCTCTGCAGGTTGGAGTCATGCCTGGCACAAAGAAAGTTGATTGTGTTGGTTGAAGTTTGATCATCCCAGCTCCAGGACATCACTACAGGAGTTCTTCAGGGTAGTGTCCTAGACCCAACTATCTTCAGCTCCTTCATCAATGACTTCTCTTCCATCACAAGATCAGAAGTGGGGATGTTTGCAGATGACTGCACAATGTTCAGCATCATTCGCAACTCCTCAGATAATGAAGCAGTCCATGTCCAAATGCAGCAAAACCCAGATAATATCTAGGCTTAGGCTGACAAATGGCGAGTTACATTATGCGCCACACAAATGCCAGGCATCTCCTACAAGCGAGGATCTAACCATCGTTCCTTGACATTCAATGGCATCACATAGCTGAATCCCACACATATCACAATCCTGGGATTACCAATGTTCAGAAACTGAACTAGACTATGCATATTAATACTGTGACTACCAGAGCATGTCAAAGGCTAGGAATCCTACAGCGAGTAACTCACCTCCTGACACCCCCCTCTCCCCCCCCCCCCCCCCCCCCCCCCCCAACCCCACCCCCCCAATACCACCAAAGCCTGTTCAACATCTACAAGGCACAGTCAGGAGTGTAATGGAATATTCTCAACTTGCCTGGATGAGTACAGCTCCAACAACACTCAAAAAGCTCTATACAATCCAGGACAAAGCAGTCCGCTTGATTGCGACACCCCTCCACAAACATTCAATCCCTCCCCCATTGACCAACAGTGATACCTGCATGTACCATCTACAAGATGTACTGCAGAAACTCACAATGTTCCTTTGGTGGTGCCTCCAACCCACGACCACTGCCACCTAGAACGATAAGGAGCAGGCAGATACCTGGGAGCCCCACCACTTGGAGGTTGCCCTCCAAGTCAGTTACTACCCTGACTTGGAAATATAACACTGTTTCCTTCACTGTCCAAGGGACAAATTCAGAACTCCTTCCCTAACAGCACTGTGGGTGCACCTGCACCTCAGGGACTGCAGCGGCTTAAGAAGGCACAACTCACCACCACCTTCTAAAGTACAACAAAGAATGGGCAATAAATGCTGGCCTAACAGCGACGTCCACATCGCTGTAAATGAATAGAAAACCAGCAGCAACAGCCTTCTGTTCTGGGAGTTGCAGAGAGGAGAGCAGCTGCGATGTACAGCTCCAAGGAGGCAATGCACACAAAACAGGGTGCACAGGCAGATGTGTTTCCTTGAACACCAATTCTTAAGGAGGTGCAGGTGATGTGGAAGGTGATAGAAACCTACTTTATTATAGTAATAAAGGTTTAAGAAAAGAAATGATTTAGTGACATTTTACTATTAAAAAAAAGAAAGTCATTATTCAAACTGACTATCCACATTACAGAATAGACTCATTGACATCATTACTGGGTAACCATCCCAGTTCTGGAGATGGTGAGAAACAGGTGGCTTGAAACATATAGATGTTTCAAAGGTTCTCCCATGGTTCTCCCATGGTTTCTCCCATGCCAGACTATCTCTTAAACTTGATAGACAGACATTTTGGTCAATAGATGAATAATAATAATTTAACACCAATCACAGTTAGAAAGGGGTAGACCCTAAACAGATTATGATTTCTTTATGAGACCAAGAGCGAACCTTTTGTCCTCTCTCCAAAAATCATATCTGTCTCGGAATTAATTTAACCTAACCGTTGAAACCCTATTTCTACTTTGCTTTGCAACCAGCTATTTACTTTCGTTCATTTTTTGTATTGGTGCATTTTGATCGGAAAGAAATTACCCCGAACTGAATTGTATCTTGAATTCAACTCAATCATCTGTATTTGCGTGGACAACCAACTTTTTAGATTCTGTATTTGTATAAAATTTGACTTGATCAATAGACTTGTGAAACTGACATAAATAAAGATATTCTTGACTTCACTCAAGAAGCTCAGTTTCGAGTTGTGTATGACTGATATATAAGTGCGGCGACACATAAATATATTAACAAAATACCGATCCATCAAAGGTGAAAGCAGGTTGTTGCAGAATAGAGTGCACTGAAAACTCACCAGGATTGGGGGTGGGATTCTCTGTTTCTGAGACCAAATGTTGATGGCGACGCAGAATTCGTGGACTTTCACGATAGCAAAACTGTTGTCAAACCTGAATTGATTCAGTAACTGTGGGCGGGCCTAACACCAGCGCCATGTGGAACACAATTAATTCCAATGAAAATCGGTGCGGGATTTACCGGGTCCGTGATTGACACCCGGGATGCTAACGAGCTGCAGTCGCATACACAGATTAGAATCCTCACAAGCACTCATCCCAGCCAACAAGATGGCGCTGGTTGTGCGGGAGCATGCCCATACAGCTGATGAGTCAGCTGAGGCCAGGCGGCACCTGGCCCCGGGGGGGGGGGGGGGGGGGGGGGGGCTGTGGCTTGGGGGGGACACCTATACGACACATGGCCCTAAGCTCACAGTGGCCTGTTGCCGGCATGTGCAGCTGCATGGCTGTTCCTCCCGATCCCACAGACCACCTTTTGGCCACCCCCACACTATTCCCCCCCAGCCCTGACAGAACCCCTCACCCCCATCAGCCAGCGGCACAGCTGTCAGCAAACTATGGCGATGTTGGACACTTTCCGTAACCCCTCTCTCTCCCTCAGCAGTCACAACGTCGGTTTCGTGATTTTTAAAGTACAAGTGAAACATGCCTTCGGGAATTCAAGGTGACGGATGTGGTGCTATGTCTGTGCACAGTTTTGTGGATAGTTAGTGGATAGCTTGTGGTGTCAGACATCCCTCATGTGACACAAGATACCCGCCAGTTGGAAGTAGGACATACGAGAGGATTGTCACAATTAGAGTAGTTCCAGGAGAATTCACTGAATTCATTTAGTACTTATTGTCTGTAGAGTAATCTGTCAGATATCTTTCCAAGCGTGTGTTAATAAATCATCTTTTTAGTTTAACAACTCCCTGTTCTGTGCACCTCATTACAATAGCCATATCACAGAACACAACCATGGAGAATTGTGATTTGGCGTCAATAAGTCTGAGGTATGCTTTCTGGTCGTAAAAATGGGAAGGCAACTTATAATCTAATGGGGAGAGACTTTGGGGTGTTCCAATACAGAGGGATCTGAGTGTCCTCGTGCATGAGTCGCAGAAAACTTGCATGCATGTACAGCAGATAATAAAGAAAGCAAATGGGAATGTTGGCATTTATAGCTAAAGGAATCATGTATAAAAGTAAGGAAGTGTTGTTGTGACGACACAAGGCATAGGGGATACCGAATCTGGAGTATTGTGCACAGTTTTGGTCCCTTAGATGTAGAGGTATTGGAGGCAGTTCAGAGGCGGTTCACAAGATTGATTCCAGAGATATGGGTATGTTGTATGAAGAATGTACCTGAACAGTTTCGGCCTATACACTCTTAGCGTTTAGAAGAATGAGGGGAGATCAAATTAAGATATATAAGATGATAAAAGTTAAGGATAAAGTAGATGTGGAGCTGGTGCTTCCTCTTGTGGGGCATTCTAGAATGAGAGGTTATAGTCTCAGAATAAGGGGTAGCCAATCTTAAACAGAGTTGAGGAAATACTACTTCGCCAAAGGGTTGTACATCTGTGGAATTTGCTGCCCTGGTGTGCGGTGGGATGCTGGGACAGTGAGTAAAGTTAAGAAGGAGCTGGACAGATTTAAAATATATTATATTTTATTTAATATTTTAACATATTTACACAACAGTACCTGATGCGCCATTCCCCCCCACCTCCCCTTCCCCACTGCTTCCCCCCCAACCCTCGACAGCAACAGGGGTGGATTATACATCCCTCCGCGCAACATTTCTGTCTCACCCTGCCGGCGGGATGCTTCGTTACGCCGGCTAGTCAATGGGTTCCCACTGTGGGCAGCCCCATCCCGTCGGGAAACCACCGGGCTGCCGGAAAAATGGAGCATCCCACCGGCGGAGAATCCAGCCCCAGGTCTCCAAAATGCATAATGAACAACCACCATCTCTGGCGAACCCTTCACCTGTCCCTCTCGGGGCAAATTTTACCTTTTCCAAGGCCAAAAGTTCCAACAGGTCCCCCAGTCATGCCGAAACACTAGGGGGGGGGAAGCTGATCTCTACCCCAACAGCCTGCGAGCGATCAATGAGGCAAAGGCCAAAACATCTGCCCCCACTCCCGTCTGCAACTCTAACACATCGAATTGGTCCTTTAGGGAACCTGGCTCCTACTCCAAGTGCAGAACCTTGGTCACGGTGCTCAAAAACAACCCGTATAGCTCTCCATTTTCGGCAGGACCAGAACATATGGGGCGCGATTCTCTGCTCCCCACGCCAGGTGGGAGAATCGTGGGAGGGCCGGGCAAATCACGACACGCCGCCCCGGCACCCCCCGCGATTCTCCCACCCCCCCCCGCTCGGAGAATCGCCGCTTGCCATTATTCACGGAGACCGGCGATTCTCTGGCCCAGAAGGGCCGAGCGGCCTGCCGTTCCCTACCTGTTCATGCCGGCGGCAACCACACCTGGTCTCTGCCGGCGTGAACATGGCGCCGAAGGTGAGTTTGTGGCTTGCGGGGGGCGGAGAGGGGATTGGGCACCACGGCCGTGCTCGGGAGGGGACTGGCCCACGATCGGTGCCCACCGATCGTTGGGCCGGCGTCTGCAGGAGACGCACTCTTTCCCCTTCGCTGCCCCGCAAGATCAAGCCGCCATGTCTTGCGGGGCAGCGGAGGGGAAGACGGCAACCGCGCATGCGCGGGTTGGAGCCGGCCAACCTGCGCATGCGCGGCGGATGTCACTTAGGCGCCGCCATCGCATCATTCTCGGCGCACCGCTTTGACGCAAGCGTCAAGGCCCGGCGGCCGAGGTTCTCACAGACGCCCGCTCCTACTCCCTGGGTTGGGGTGAGGGGGGGGGCGGTTAATAGGGTGCGAGGAGCGGCCTACTGACGGCGCACGACCTGTTAAACCTCTGCCGAGTTCACGACGGCCTTCCCGATGGCCAGACCGGGAGCGAGAAATCACCCCAATGGACATTGTTGGCTGGGCCCCTCCCAACACCGCGCACAACTATCCTCTACCCCTCAAACTAAACAACCAGCTAGAGCCATCCTTCACCTTCATTAAGGGTGGGTGTTGCATGGTAGCAACAAGGGTTGAGGCACTATTGCTTCGCAGAACCAGGGGTCTCAGGTTCGATTCCCCGTTGAGTCACTCTCTGTGTGGAATCTGCTGATCATCCCATGTCCTGTGTTGGGTTCCTCCGGGTGCGCAGGTTTCGACCTCCCAGCAAGTCCGGAAAGACGTGCCTTAGTGAAGTGACCATTCTGAATTCCTCCTCAGTAATATCGCACCATGCACCGGAATGTGGCCACTAGGGGATTTTCACAGTAACTTCATTACAGTGTTAATGTGAGCCTACATGTGACAATTTTATTCTTTACCCAACTTTTAGCTGCATCAACCCCAGCCTTGCACATGAGGTCGAGGCACTGACCCTTCACAGCATTTTCACCATCATCCTTCCTCCATCCCCATCCCCAACTCTTCCTCCCACTTAGCCTTAATCCCTTCCATAGACTGCTGCTCCAAAATTTATTCATCCTACCATAAATCACTGAGACAACCCCACTCTCCAACCAACCCCCCGCCCCACTGACAGCATCTCCTCCAGCAAAGAAGAGGGTGTGCCACTGGGAAACTTGGAAAACTCTTTCTTGTGAAATTTTGCACCTACATATACCGAAAGCCTTCCTCATGTTGCAGCCCATACTTCATCCCCAACTCCTCTAGACTTGTAAATCTCCCCTCCAGAAACAGATCCTTCATTTCTTTCATCCCTTTCTCCTTCCATCCCTGGAACATCACATCCATCCTCCCGGCTCAAACCATCACATCCCCGGAACATCGCATCCATCCTCCCCAGCTCATACCATGACCTTTGACTCGGTTTTCAACTTGAAGTGCTGTCGCAATTGCCCCGAAATCCTCAGCGTGGCTACCACTATCGGATTCCCAGAATGCTTCCCTGGGGTTAACTGCGACGTTGCCCCTTACAGGACCCCGCCTCCATCCGTACTCAGAGCTTCCAACTCCTTCCTCCTGCCACGTACTTTCTCTGCATTCGCCAGCCAGTAATAGTGCAACAGATTCGGAAAAGCGAAGCCCACCAACTGCTGCCCCCTTTAGAGCACCACCTTCCTTATTCTCGCCACTTTCCCTGCCCACACAAATGACGAGACCAGCTGTCGAAATTGCTCCCAAATCCTCAGCGTGGCTACCACTATCAGATCCCTAGAATACTTCCCACATTATCAGAGAATTCCACCCAGGGTTTTTGGGGAGAAGGCAGGAGAATGGTGATGAGGAACATATCAGCCACGATCGAATGGCGAAGCAGACTCGATGGGCCAAATGACCTAATTCTGTTCCTATATCTTATGGTATTATGGTGTAAAACAGCACAGGCAAGCAATCTTTTTGGGAGTTAACCATTCAGAATTGGCTCAGTTTACCAGAAAATTCAGGTTTAATTGTGAATGAGAAAATAATGTTAATCTTTGTGAATAGCATGCCATCATCCAGTAGCTTACATTGCACTTTACATGAAAGCACTTTTGTCACTGAGACAAGGTCATTGGCAGGGCCTGATATTTGCCGTTGAGCATGCATTATTAACAACATGAAATGAAAACAGAAAATGCTGGATGAGCTAAGCAGATTTAGCAGCATCTGTGGTAAGAGAAACAGAGTTAACATTTTGAGTCTGTTTGCCTCTTCTTCAGAGCTGAAAAGGGATAGAAATGTGACGGATTATCTAGTTGACAATGGGAATGGAGAAGGTGGAGCAGGATAGAAGGACAGGGATAGGTGGCAGCTAAAGAGTTTTTGACAAAGATATGATGGACACAAGACAAAAAGAGTGTTAATAGTTGCATTAAAGATTTTAAAAGGTGCTGACAGTGACATTAAGTTGGATAGCAGCATCCACAGTATTTTTTTTAAATAATATTAACAAGGTAACGTTTTTCATCTGTTTTAGCAATGAGTTTGCCAATAATGCCAGACAGAGCCATGGCCACTTTTTGGATTAATGATTGGATTTTCCCCTTGATTCTTGGCTCTTTTCAGTCCATCATGCGAATGTAAATCTCTGATGCTCCAGCAGACATTTTTCCAGATGTAAAAAAAATTCATATACAATTGTAGCCTTGGAGTAGAAGGAAAAATAATAACAGTTGCCATTTAAGCCAAGTCAATGTAATCTGTCCTCATCATTTAACTATCCAATTCCTAGTATTCCGATACATTTTCACTGCAGCCCCTTCAAAGCCAATATTTATTTCCCAAGATAAAAAAACGAATGTGGTCGTCAAGATGGAATCTGACCAACACTCCATTCTACTCAAGGACAACCTCCAGCCTGCTTGAAATGAAAATCATATTCAACTGGTATTCTTGATTGAATTTCATAACTGTTTACTAGCTTTGAATAATTGTGAACTTAGCCTCCAAAATTCTTAGCTTCTCTACAGTTCCTAATTTATTAAAATATAGAAAATACTCTTATTTATTTGCTTCAGATCAAAAATAGATGGCCTCACTCTTTCCAATAATAAACTTCAGCAGCTGCTATAGATTTCCAAACTCACTTGTCAATTTGTGTCCTCTACAACTTTTTGCACCCATCTGCACTACTTAGTGCTAAGATACAGTACCCAAAACTGAACTCAATACTTGATCAAGATTTCATTTGACTGGAGAATAAACTAATTTTCTTTATAATCCAGTGTCCTTGACATAAACGTTATATTCAATTAGCCTTTTGATTGAGTTTTTCTTGTGTTTAGTTTGCCAGCCCACTTATCTTTTTCTAGCACATTCAAATTCAATTATCTCAAGTAGACAAGTGGCTGATTGGAGCAATCCTTTGTCTATCAGGAGAGACCGACAGGATCCTGGGAGGAACTATTTATTTTAGGTGATGTGGAGCAACAATGAGGGAATTACCATAGCAGAAATGTAATGTTCTTGACCGAAAGGGAGAAGCAAAAACACAAAAGGATTTTGAATGAAACAAAACAAATGAAAATGAAACCACAAAGATAATGAAGGATCATGGTTGCTAGCGCTGTACATCCATGCCTCCAATTTGTTTTCCAAAATAGCAGTTCTTATATATTTGTTGCCATGATTCCTACAATTTTTTAAACCACATTCAGTGGTAAAATCTTGAGACTTCTCAAAAAAATTAAGTTGAGTGATTTTTGATTCTACTTCGCTTTAATCTTGGCACTGATTCAGTATATCGTCCTTTTTCACAGATGAAATAGAATTTTCAATATACAACACATTAATTTGTTTATAGCTCTTTATGGAAAATAAACTATTATTCAGGGGCAAACAGGTGTAAAGTAATCAGGAAATAAATGCAGTTCACTGAGTCCAGTGAATTAAATTAACGGGTTGAAAAGAGAGTAAAAGAGCTTTAAAAATCTGGAACAAGGAATTACTGGATAATTGTGAACTTGTCCAATTTTGTTTGTCATTTTTAATAATTTCAAGCTTCTGAAACTCCTGAAATCTATTAAAATACAAAAAAGAACACTTTACTCCAGATCTATTGGCAGACTTTAAAAATAAGTAGGTTGTTGATGATGAAGAGCATATATTGAAACTGTTTGAGCTGCCATTGACGTAAAACAATTGAAAAACAACTAACATTCCCTAAAATCCAGTTTAATTTATTTTGTAATTCACAGGGCGGAGTTTCCACTTTTGTGTGTTGGAGAGATTGGTGGAGCGCCCAGAAGAAAGTCAGGCAAGACAAGCGGACTCCTGCAACAAAGCCTGCCTGGTTGTCAAACCATGAAGTTAAATAGACAAAAATTTTGCACTTACGATCTATGCATCAGCTAATAAAGAAAAGTACCTTTTTTAGGGCTGGTTTAGCTCACTGAGCTAAATCGCTGGCTTTTAAAGTAGGCAAGCAGCACGGTTCGATTCCCGTACCAGCCTCCCCGGACAGGCGCCGGAATGTGGCGACTAGGGGCTTTTCACAGTAACTTCATTGAAGCCTACTCGTGACAATAAGCGATTTTCATTTCATTCACCTTGCATGCCTTTTTAACCTTCTTATCTACCTATCTTTGGGGATCAGTGGACTTGTACTCCAATGACCTTTCATTCCTCCACACTTCTCAGTATCCTATCATTTATCACGCATTTCTATGCTTTGTTTGCACTCATCATCCATTATTACCTCACTTCTTCAGAATTGAACATAGAACATACAGTGCACAATGATGCTCGAGACCTGATTGGGGGCGGGGGGGTTATTTTGGAAAGCCCCACCAAAGTGTTTCAGGCATTGGAAGCACATCATCAGAATGTCAATGCACTGCTCGTTGAATCCCCTGGTTGCTGACTGCGTGTCTTTATAATGGTTCTCCGCCTCAGTCTGGGGTATCATTCGCCCTCACCTCAGCGGGTAAGTCTTGTCGCCCACTAGCCAAACCCTCACCCAAGGGAGTTCCTCGAAGGTGCCCAGAACCAACAGGCATGCCAGGGTGAAAGCGTCATGCACGCTGCCTGGATATTGGGCGCAGATGTGCATGATCTGCAGTTGATGAAGGGCACCCAATGTCAAAATAGTGCTCGGAGGACGACATGGGTGCAATCGATTGCACCTTAGACCTGAGGCATGCCTGTGATGGGGGAAAATCCAGCAGCCCAGGCTTTTATTTGGCCTGGTCCAGGTTGAAGGTGATGTATATCGATGCCCGAATGGGCATCTGTGACAGCCCGGATGCACAGACATTTGGGAGAACCCGCACAGGTCCCTGTTCGAGCCCCAGAATGATCCAGTTGCTTAGAAGTTGAGGGCTACCGTCGGCCATTAGGAGTGGGCAAGGTTGGCTCCACAGAGATTGGGGCACCATATTTAAAGGATGTCCTGATGATAACTGAAGATCAGTTCCAGCCCTCCCAACCACGGAGGTATCGCTGGCATTTCTCTCCCCCCAATCCTCCGCACAATCATCGGGGCCCCCCCCCCCAACCCCCTGCCATTGTGGACGTTTTGACGGGGTTCCCACCCCCCGCTCACTGCTCACTGTCCACCACCCCCCCCCCCCCCCCCAAACCCGGGCTTGCAGGTTACCCCCTCACTGCCCACAGTTCTTTTCCCTTTGATTGCCTTGACGCTCTCTCCTCTACCACACATAACAGTAACTCCCCACAATGCGGCTCCTCAGACGGCTAGCCTGTGGCACGTACCAGCCTCCCCGGACAGGCGCCGGAATGTGGCGACTAGGGGCTTTTCACAGCAACTTCATTGAAGCCTACTCGTGACAATAAGCCATTTTCATTTCATTTCATTTCCTGGCACTATTTCTTGGTGCAAGTTGGTATTGCCATGGTGTCACTGTGTCAATCTGGCAGTGCCAACCTGTGCCAAGCCTCTCTCCCAGGGGGAAATCTTAGCTTTGGGCCCCCGGGGATCCCCTCAACTGATCCAAGGCTTCAAATTGTTGTAAACCTCGCTGCCATGATGTCATGCCAGCGAGGTTTAAATGTTTAGTGAGGGGGGGTCTGGATAATTACATTGAAATGTGTTCAAAAACATTAAAATGAGGTTCTCGCCCTTTGTAGGCATGTACCTCGTGACGTCAAGGTGAGAAACGTTGAAAATTGGGAAGTGATCTCTCCGGATTTTCCGCCTGAGTCGGCGATCCCGCAGACTGCTAACTTGGGCTCAAAATTGCCCCCAACATCTCACAAATGCCCTGTACAATAACAGGTTGGATATATATTTTTGATTTGAAAATAGTGGTACTCTGTTGCAAATTTAATTGTTTTTTTAAGGAATTATCTTACCTTAGGTTGTTTTCGAAGGTTTGGAGAGAGTTTCAAGATTGTCACACCACCACGCTCATCTCCCACCATTATAATAGGGTAAGTTGGATTGAATTCAATATGGGTCAGTTTATTTCTCTTCTTATTCACGATAGTTTGCTCGCAGATTGGTTCATATTTGTTAACATTCAAGTCAAACACATGAATCTGGTAAGTAGAAAAGAAGTTGAAAAATTAATGTATAATACAACACAGATAAATACGTAATGGAATTATAGTATACTGAGATTTGTTTTTTGGCTAAAGAATGGTGTATGAATTGTGACAAATGAAACAGCAGTTGGAAGAATAAAATGGAATAGCCCATTGCTATAGATCTGTTTACATGTTTGGATGCTATTGATGCTGTGGGGCTAATTACATATTTAAGGAAAGAAAAGTGAGAGAAGAACTGATATGCTAAATTAAGTACACAAGTAAAAAGTTAACTGAATAAAAATAGAAAAAATACAGAATGGATAGAAGAATAAATAAGGACCTGAACTTGGCAGCAAGGAGCATATGCATCTGTGCTTTGATTTAAATGCCCTGTTTTCGGTGCCAGGCTCTTCCAGAGGGTGGACATATGCCAGGAAGGTGCCTCAACCATAACATGGCATGAACTAGGCAATTTGCTAGCATTAATACCTCATCAGACTCAGTATACCTCTGCTTGGGAAGAGGCCAGTTTATTACCTTTTATCTATACTGAGTGATTTTAAGGATTAGCACTCATACATAATGGAGTTTTGTTTCGATAAATAAAGTTCAAATTGGATTTGAATTTCAAATAAACAACAGAAGACAATAAATACCATATTAAACTGCCAAAGAATACATAATACATTCTGAAAATACTGAGGGCTGGATTCATAGAATGATAGAATTCCTAGTGTAGAAGGAGGCCATTTGGCCCATTGAGTCTGTGCTGACCCTCTGAAAGTGCACCCTAACCTAGGCCTAATCCCGCACCCTATCCTTGCAACCCTACCTAGTGACAATTTAGGATTTCCAATTCACATAACCTGCACATCTTTGGACTGTGGGGGGAAAGCGGAGAACCCGGAGGAAACCCACGTAGACACGGGAAAAATGTGCAAACTCCACACAGACAGTTGCCCGAGATTGGAATTGAACCCAGGACCCTTGTGCTGTTGTGCAGCAGTGCTAACCACTGCAACCGGCGCATTGTGGACCATGTAAAGGTCCATTGACATCGGGCAGGAAATTCCGGCCACTGGGCAGGCTCAGCCGGAGAATCCCACCATAAATGCCAGGAAACACTATAAAGGAAACATCATGAAGAAATCTGTAATAACCTGCATGAGGCACACGGGGCGAGATTGATAGTTTTCCCCATGTGGCATGAGGAGCATGAGCCGACAACCACGGGGCCGACAACCATGTTGTATAAAATGTTGGCCAGATAGAAACCGACCGACGCCGAGAGGGGACCCAGTGAGGTTTAAGTGGGTCCTTGGAAATAATTGTTCTTATAAATATAATTCTTCTTTTGTTTACTCGTCCAACTCCATTTGCCTTTATTAAAAAATCTATGCCAAGGCAGTAGATTATGCCTACCATTACCCAGCATTACACAAGAAACTGTTCAGAAAAATGGAAGCAAATAGAAAGGGAAAGAAATTAGTTAGAAAACAACAAAGGCTAAATTGGATGGCCTGTGAATACATGCGCAGGGATCAAAGAACTCAGGAAATGTACAAGGGTGATTAATTATGGACACAACATGGCATGATCTTATTTAAATATTTTGTTTACAAAGTTTATTTTGTGATGGCACTTATTCTTACAGTATGACCAGCAGGAAAATAAATTGATCGTTGACAGGGGGAAGATAGAGTGTGGGACTGTTGTTGAATGGGGAATTGGAGTTGCAGTTACTGGTATCACACTCAAATTATTCTTTCATAGGTAGTCAAGCCAAGAAAAGGCTATCTAGGTTGATGCCACTCTTCCTCTTTCTTCTCTTCCTCCTCCTAATGTTGCTCTTCCTCAGTCACTTGCCTGATAGCTGGTGGGAAGTGTTCGCCCCACAGAATTGAGATGTTGTGCAGCATGCACCAGACCGCAGTGAACCCCCAAGGCCTGCTTAGCCATGTACTGCAGGGGCCTCATCTAGAGAAGCTTTTGTTTCATCATGCCAGTGGTCTGCTTTATTACATTTCTTTATGCAGTGTGTTTCCATTGTATGTGTGCTGTGCACGTGTGCATCAGTTGAAAATTAAAGTCATGAGCCATGATATCAGCAGATATTCCTTGTCAATGAGTAGCCTTTTGGTTTGCTGTAGTGGCTGAAATGCAGCTCGTACAGTGGACTATCCCAGAATGTCGATATCATAACTGTGGCCTTAATTGATGCGCTGCCTGTGATTACAAACCAACTGAATGTTGAGGGACTGACATTCCTTTTAGCACATAGAATCATAAAATTTACTGTGCAGAAGGAGGCCATTCGACCCATCGAGTCCGCACCGCCCCTTGGAAAGAATACCCTACTTAAGCCCACACCTCAACCCTATTCCTGTAACCCAGTAACCTGGTCCAAATCATGAATATATAATGTGAACAGTTGGGGTCCTAGCACAGATCCCTGCGATACCACATGAGTTACTGCCTGCCAATTGGAAAAGAAACCATTAATTAAAACTTTTTGCTTCCAATTTGCTAACTAACTTTCTATCCATCTCAAGATATTACCTGTAATCCCTTGCGCTTTAATTTTACATTGTAATCTGCTATGTCAGACTTTGTTATGATCATCTTTAGTTGACTGTGGATAACACTTACTATAAAGGAAATAGAGTTTTAAGTATTTACTTCTATTAGAATATTAGTTCCTCTCTGTATAAGTGAAGAGATTGCCTTTAAGTACAATATATTCTATGATATAGGGCGTGATTCAGCGACCTCGTTGCATCCGGCGCAGGTGAATCGCGCGAGAGTCCCAAATCAGGCTCCGTGCGGGGCTGAACGCGAATTACCCGACTTACTCTGCCCGCCACAATCTGGATGTAAATTTCGTTGGGTGAGATCCAGATCCGAATATTTAAATTAGCCTGGCGCCCAAATTCAATGGCTGCACCTGGGAGACCTCACCAGGGCGCCATTTGGTACTGGTCCACACAAATGTAGACCAGGCATAACGGCACCCGAGGAGGGTCTCCCAGGCCATTGGAAACTCCCGGGTGGTCAAGGACATGGCCAGGTGGCACCCTGGCACTTGGGCACATTGTTTCAGCCAGCATGGCACCTGGCAGTACTAGGGTGCCCAGATGGCCCAGTGCCCAGGTGCCATGGGTACTGCCAGTGTGCCAGAATGGCAGTTCCAGGTGCCATGTTGGCACTGCCAGGGGTCAGGAGGCCTTGAAACTTGGAGGGTGTGAGAAAGGCCTCCCCAAGATTGGGGAAGGGGGGGGGGGGGTCAACAATGAAATGGGAGAGGGGTGAGGGAGGAGAAGATCAGGGGCTGCTGAACAAAACAGGCACTTCAATCTGCAAGCAGCTTTTCATGCTGCCGAGCTTCAGCAATCTCACAATATCACCCAAAACTAGTCCCTTCAGAATTTTGTAGCTTTCAATTAGCTCACTACTCAAACTCGAGAATATGACTTAATTTACTGAGCAACTCATCACGGGGTCAATCCCCACATCCGAGGCATCAATCTGTGACCTTTGCTGTACCATCTCCATGCATACATTCTTTCTTAAATGTGGGACCAAAACTGCACACAGCTCCAGATTGTGGGGCTGGATTCTCCCTACCCGGCGTGACGGAGTGTCCCGCTAGGGGAGAGTGGCGCCAACCACATCAGGGGTCGGGCCTCCCCAAAGGTGGGGTAATTTCCCCCACCCTTTGGGGGGCCAGCCCCGCGCCGAGCGGTTGGCACCAGAAGACTGGCGCAAAATTACCCGGCGCCCCCGGCGCGGGGGCTGGGTCCGAAAGGCTTCGCCGGTCGGCGCATGCGCCGGCAGTGACATTAGCGGCCAGCTGCCGCTGACGTCACCACCGGCGCATGCGCGATGTAGGGTTCTCTTCCACTTCCGCCATGGCGGCCGCGGAAGGAGAAGGAGTGCACACAGGGCACTGGCCCGGAGTCTGAGCGGGGGGCCCCGATCGCGGGCCAGGCCACCGTGGGGGCACCCCCCAGGGTTCGATCATCCCCAGTCTCCCCCAGGACCCCGGGGTCCGCTCGCGCCGCTGATCCCGCCGTTACAGAGGTGGTTCAAGCCTCGGCGGCGGGAGAGGCCTCCCAGCGGCGGGACGTCGGCCCATCCGGGCCGGAGAATCACCGCAGGGGCCTCGCTGATCGGGGTGGCGAGATTCCCGCCACCGCCACTTCCCGGGTGGCAGAGAATCTCTGCCACGGCGGGGGCAGGATTTTAGGCGGCCCCAGGCGATTCTCCGACCCTGCTGGGGGTCGGAGAATTTTGCCCGTGGTCTCACCAAAACCCTATACAACTGCAGCAAAATAGTGTTTATTTTTGTACTCCAATCCTTTGCAAAAAAGACCATTGAGTTATTTACCTTCCTAATTGTTGCTGCATGCTAACTTTCTGCATTCCTTGTACAAGCACACATAAATCTCTTTCAACGTCAACACTTACAAGTTGCACACCTTTAAAAAATATTCAACCTTTCTAGCCATTTGACCAAAATCTGACATCTTGTTGGCCATTTACCCAATTTGTCTGCATCTCTTTGCATGTTCCCCGTATGCTCTCCACAGCTTACCATCCCACCTGGTTAGGTATATCATTCACAAATTTTGATACGTTACTCTCTCTCCTCATCTGAGCGATTAATATAGATTGTAAATAGCTGAGGGCCCAGCACTGATCCTTGTGGCAGTCTACAATTTATCAGTCTGCAGATGACGGAAAAACCTCCTGTAATTAAGCCAGAGGCAGGAAGGGGCCCATGAGCGCAACTCGCATGCTGATAGTAAAATGTCAGTTAGGCTCCCTAATAAGCCACCTGACACCAATTATCCCTGAGCGGCACAGGAATTCACTGCTTTCCTGTACCTTCTGAAGGCTGCAGGCAAACCTTGTCAGGTTTGCTTGAAGCCAAAAGGGGAGTTGGGGTCCCGCAAGGTCAGCACTCAGTACCTGATCGAAAGGCCCATCAGCAGGAAGGGGGTTGTTGAAAACCACTAACATCCTTGCCAACATCCCCTGCTGCCTCCCCTTTCCCATAACCCCAATTCCAACCTCACCCGTGTCCATAAATTGTAGTGCATTACTGGCAGCTTGGTGGTACTGTCAACAGTAGAAATCATCCGACTCCAATTGACCAGCAGATCTGGGGGCTGCGATTTCAGTGGTCCTAAATGCTGGGAATGCCCAATGACGATCGGTTAAGTGCTTGACCTGCACTTAATTTGGTTGGGTTTCCTCCATGAAAGTAACACAGGGTTCCCAACCGGTTCTCCAGCTGGTAGGTGAGACCCCTGCTACTCACATTAAATGCCAGCCAATGTGTGCAAAATGATAAATTATGATCATGTAATTTGTCTGACTCAGCTTTTGCTTTCAATGATTATCTGAAAGCTAACATGCATGTGCAGCAAGCAGTTAGGAAGGCAAATGGCATATTGGTCTTAGTTGCAAGAGGATTTGAGTACAGGAATAAAGAAGTCTTGCTGCAAATGTAGACAGTCCTGGTGAGACCATACCTGGACTCACCATTGTGTACAGTTTTGGTCTCCTCATAAGGATACATGTGTCATACAGGGAGTGCAATGAAGGTTCACCAGACTGATCCTTGGGATGATGTAATTGTCCAACAAGGAGAGGTTGAGAGATTGGGCCTGTATTCTCTGGAATTTAGAAGAACGAGGGGTGATCTCATTGAAGCCGACAAAGTTCTGACAGGGTAGATGCAGGAATGATGTTTCCTCTGGATGGGCCTTCTAGAACCAGGGAACACTGTCTCAGAATAAGAGTAGGCCATTTAGGGCTGAGTTGAGGAGGAATTCCTTCACTCAGATGGTGGTGAATCTTTTCCAGTTCTCTAACTGAAAGAGGTACATCGAATATATTCAAGATAGACATCTATAGCTTTCTAGTTATTCAAGATATCACGGGACATGAGGATAGCATGGGAAACTGGCATTGAAGATCAGCCTTGGTCTAGTTGAATGACGGAGCAGGCTCGAGGGGCCAAATGACCTAGTCCTGCTCCTATTCCTATGAATCATAGAATACAGTCATAGAATTTACAGTACAGAAAGAGGCCATTCGGCCCATCGAGTCTGCACCGGCCTTTGGAAAGAGCACCCTCTACCCTATCCCCGTAAACCTGCCCAACCTTTTTGGACACTAAGGACAAATTAGCATGACCAATCCACCTAACCTGCACATCTTTAGACTGTGGGAGGAAGCCGGAGTACCTGGAGGAAACCCATGCAGACATGGGGAGAACATGTAGACTCCCCACAGACAGTGACCCAAGCCAGGAATCGAACCTGGGATCCTGGAGCTGTGAAGCTACAGTGCTAACCACTGTGCTACCATGCTGCCTCTACGCTCCCATGTTCATAAAAATATCTTCGCGTCTGTGCTTTAGCTGCTTTAAGGACACAATTTACAACTTTTACTGCTTCTAGCTAGATGTGGCCAAGGCACTAGTGTACATTGATGATCTGGTTTTAATATCAATTCCACAAGGCAACAGCAATAGGTTGGATTTGGCTTTTAAATTCACATCTGCTAAAAACATGTCTCTTGTTTTGCTTTCTTCAATAAACATATTGCAACATACTCTTATTTCTTTGCCATAATGATCAGTCATAATATTATCTTCAAATCATAATTTGGATGCTGAATACAATCTTTGGACCTCCGGTTTCCTCCCACAGTCCAAAGATGTGCAGGTTAGGTGGATTGGTCATGCTAAATTGCCCTTAGTGTCCTAAAAAGTTGGGCAGGTTTACGGGGATAGGGTGGAGAGTGTTGTGTTTTGCTTCTTCATATAGCATAAGTTGCTTCCTTGATGTATACTCTGACAAAGGAAGGTTCAGACTTGGAGTATGTTTAACCCATTTATTGAACAGGTAACAATTCTCCTATTTGAATTCGACTCTGCTACCAAACCAACTATAGTAACTCAATCTAACCAACCAGTCTGCTCTAATCCATATGGTGGGTGTGATGCTTCCTGATTAGACCCTGTCTCTGAGTGTCGCCTATGGAAAGAGAAAGTGCATGTGTGCCCTGTCCTTTTATATGGGTAGCCCCCTTGTGGATGTGGTGATATGCATCACTGTAAATGCAAAAGGGGTTAATGTAGGTACACTGCAACTGAGTAAACACTAGAGGGAGCACCAGAGGCATCATGACATGCAGACATTCAACCAATAGGTCAGTAAGATAGGACATGACCAATGGGCAGTCAAGACACATCCAGAGGTGACACTGCCACAAGGGGGCTACCCATATAAAGGGACAGGGCACACATGCTCTTTCTCTTTCCATAGGCGACACTCAAGAGACAGGGGCAGATCAGGAAGCACCACTCCCACCACATGAATTAGAGCAGACTGGTTAGTTAGATTGAGTTACTTTGGTAAGATCAGCAGGAGAGTGTTACTCAAGTAGGAGAATTGTTAACTGTTCAATAAATGTGCAAAACCTATATCCACGTCTGAACCTTCCTTTGTCAGAGTATACATCAAGGAAGCAGCTTATGCTACATGAAGAAGCATAACACAACATGGTTCCATGAGTGATTGTTAAATCTACATAGTTCAACTCAAAATCCATGACTACCAGCAACAGCACTCAGGCATGATGTTTGAGATTCTGGTTCCGCAGCAGCTCAGGTGTCACGGCAATCTCAGTGCAAACTGGCGTGCGTTCAGGCAGAGATTCGAGATCAACCTGGTAGCGTCCGACCTAGATGGCGTGGCAGATGCAGAGAAAATAAAGCTGCTACTCACCATCGTGGGTGCAAGAGCAGCAAAAATCTTAGAGACCTTCAAGTACTCCAAAGGGCAAAACAAGAGCGACTTCCAGGCAGTCCTAAACAAGTTTCAAGAATTCTGCGAGGAAGATACAAGAGAGAAAGATAAAAGAGGCACCAATACTTACCACGAGGCGAAGGTGTGGTGAATCACAATCCTAGTAATTCACACTGTGTTATATTGTATGTGTTGCGTCTATGTAAGCTCGGTATACGAGCAGTTGCGCGGCTCTGCCCATAGGGGGAGATGAGGAGTTTGTACTGGGCTCCACCCTTGGCTCCACCCATGGCTCCTCCCACTAACCAGAAGTATAAAGATCTGTAGTTGTGAGCCTGCTGCCAGTTCATCTCGTCGCAGGCAGGCTCAGTTGTAAGACTATTAAAACCACTGTTCACTTCCAACCACGTGTCTTGTGAATTGATGGTCACATCAACTTAATAGTCTTAGGAAACTTGAAGAAAACGACTATGGAATCAGCCCTCAAACCTGATCGACTAGAAC
Organism: Scyliorhinus canicula; assembly: GCF_902713615.1. Classification (NCBI taxonomy): domain Eukaryota; kingdom Metazoa; phylum Chordata; class Chondrichthyes; order Carcharhiniformes; family Scyliorhinidae; genus Scyliorhinus; species Scyliorhinus canicula. The sequence continues at coordinate 64,536,278 of NC_052148.1, forward strand.
TCAAACCGCAGGCTGCAGAGGAGAAATAAATCTTTCTACACTGGCTCAGATGTTTCAAGACCTACCTAGCTGAATCAAGCACAGCAGAAACTACAGAGGAGCAGAAACTCAGCCTACTGCATGCAAGGGTGAGCCACCGTATCTCTACTCAACTTAACAGTACTACTTAGTATACGGCGGCCCTAGCCATGCTAGATCGAATGTACGCGAGGCCCATCAACGAGGTCTACGTGTGCCACATTTTTACGACCCGCCGCCAGCGCCCCGCGGAGTCGCTGGACAAATTCCTGCGCGATTTAAAAGCTTTAGCTCGGGACTGTAATTATCAAGCTGTATCAGCCGAACAGCATATGGAGCTCGCAGTCCGAGATGTGTACGTGGCAGGGCTCAGGTCAAACTATGTGCGCCAGCGGTTACTCGCAAAAGGGGCCCAGAACTTAGAGGACACGGTAGAATTGGCTACCACCATGGAGGTCTCGTTCCGCAGCCTCACCTCGTTCCCCGCGGACCAAGCGACCCCATCCTGGGCCCCCGACCAGCGCCGCGCGGCCACCCACCCACTACACAGCCCCAGTGTGCCATTTTTGCGAACAGCCCCAGCACCCACGGCAGTACTGCCCGGCCAGCAATGCGACCTGCAGCAGCTGCGGTCGCAAAGGACACAATGCCCGGGTCTGCCTGGCGAAGAAATCCCCCTCTCCAAACTCTCCCGCAGCCCAGAGCACTCGTTTCCAAAACTCACAGGCCCGCAAGCCCCGAAATGCTGCGGCCTGTACTCAGACTCCGCCCCCACCCGACACGTGCGACTCATGGGGGCCGCCATCTTGGCAACCCCCCTCCATGCGGCCGGCCACGTGCGACTCATGGGGGCCGCCATCTTAGGCGCCATCTTCCTCGCCGCCCGCCACGTGCGATCCACGGGGGTGGCCATCTTGGGATCCATCCTCTTCAAACTTTGAAACGCCCCTCGAAGACTACGACCTCAGCGGACAGTCATCATGGGGCCACTCCAGCACAGCTGATCGAGCCGCCGACTACCCGCAACTCAGCGCGGTCATGTTGGACCAGTCGCGTCCGAAACACCTCCGCAACTCAATGATGACCAGTTAAAATCAACGGGTACAAGACACCGTGCCTCTTTGACTCCGGGAGCACCGAGAGCTTCGTACACCCAGATCTGGTAAGACGATGTTCGCTCCCAACTTCCCTGCACGGCAAACGATCTCCCTCGCTTCGGGCTCACACTCTGTTCACCTCCAAGGGTGCACTGTCGCGACCCTAACGATTCAGGGCACTAGCTACTCGAACTTCCAGCTATATGTACTCCCCGAACTCTGCGCCCCACTCTGACTGGGACTCGACTTCCAGTGCAACCTCAAAAGCCTCACACTCAGCTTCGGCGGGCCTCTGCCCCCACTCACTATCTGCAGTCTAGTGACGCTAAAAATCGACCCTGCTCCACTCTTTGCCAATCTCACGCCGGACTGCAAACCCATAGCCACTCGCAGCAGGCGATACAGCCTGCAGGACAGGGTGTTTATCAGAACCGAGGTCCATAGGCTTCTACGTGCGGGGATCATAGAGGCCAGTAATAGCCCCGGGAGAGCTCAGGTGGTGGTCGTCAAGACCGGGGAAAAATTCCGAATCGTAGTGGACTATAGACAGACCATTAATCGGTTCACGCTCCTCGATGCGTACCCCCTCCCCAGGATTGCAGACATGGTGAATCAGATCGCCCATTATCGCATTTTCTCCACGGTGGATCTGAAGTCTGCATACCACCAGCTCCCAATCCGCCTGGAGGACCGCCACTACACGGCGTTCGAGGCCGACGGCCACCTCTTCCACTTCCTTCGGGTTCCCTTTGGCATCACGAATGTGGTCTCGGTGTTCCAAGGAGCAATGGACCGAATAGTGGACCAGTATGGGCTGCGGGCCACGTTTCCGTACTTGGACAATGTCACCATCTGCGGCTATGATTAGCAGGACCACGACGCTAACCTCCATCGATTTCTCCAGACTGCCCAGAAACTCAACCTCACGTATAACACGGAGAAATGCATTTTCCGCATGACCAGGCTAGCCATCCTCGGCTATGTCGTGGAAAACGGAGTCCAGGGCCCCGACCCGGACCGTATGCGCCCCCTCTTACAACTCCCTCTCCCTCATTGTCCCTGGGCCCTCAAAAGGTGTCTCGGATTTTTCTCATATTATGCCCAGTGGGTCCCTCAGTATGTGGACAAAGCCCGCCCACTATTTAAGGCCACTTTCTTTCCTCTATCAGATGAGGCTCGCCAGGCCTTGAAATGAAAATGAAAATGAAAATCGCTTATTGTCACGAGTAGGCTTCAATGAAGTTACTGTGAAAAGCCTCTAGTCGCCACATTCCGGCGCCTGTTCGGGGAGGCTGGTGCGGGCATCGAACCGTGCTGCTGGCCTGCTTGGTCTGCTTTAAAAGCCAACGATTTAGCCTGGTGAGCTAAACCAGCCCCTTCAGCTGCATCAAGGAGGACATCGCCAAAGCGACCATGCGGCGGTGGATGAATCCGTCCCTTTTCAGGTAGAGAAGCGATGCCCAGAGATCGCTCTAGCAGCCACACTAAATCAGGCTGGGATGACCAGTCACCCTTTTTTCTCCCGAACCCTCTCCGCTTCGGAACTTTGACACTCCTCGGGCGAAAAGGAAGCACAAGTCATCGTGGAAGCTATACGTCACTGGAGGCACCCTCGCAGGTAGGAGGTCTGTGCACCCTCATCACCGACCAAAGATCGGTTGCCTTTCAGTTACGATGTGGCCTACCACAAGGATCTGTTCTGGGGCCGTTGCTGTTTGTTCATTTTATAAATGACCTAGAGAGGGCGCAGAAGGATGGGTGAGTAAATTTGCAGACGACACTAAAGTCGGTGGAGTTGTAGACAGTGCGGAAGGAGGTTGCAGGTTACAGAGGGACATAGATAAGCTGCCAGACCTGGGGCTGAGAGGTGCAAATGGAGTTTAAATGTGGAGACAGTGTGAGGTGATTCACTTTGGAAAGAATACAGGAATGCGGAATATTTGGCTACTGGTTAAAATTCTTGGTAGTGTTGATGAGCAGAGGGATCTCGGTGTCCATGTACATAGATCCCTGAAAGTTGCCACCCCGGTTGATAGGGTTGTGAAGGAAGGCCTATGGTGTGTTGGCCTTTATTGGTAGGGGATTGAGTTCCGGAGCCATGAGGTCATGTTGCAGTGTACAAAACTCTAGTACGGCCGCATTTGGAGTATTGCGTACAGTTCTGGTCGCCTCATTATAGGAAGGACGTGGAAGCTTTGGAACGGGTGCAGATGAGATTTACCAGGATGTTGCCTGGTATGGAGGGAAATCTTATGAGGAAAGGCTGATGGACTTGAGGTTGTTTTCGTTAGAGAGAAGAAGGTTAAGAGGTGACTTAATAGAGGCATACAAAATGATCAGAGGGTTGATAGGGTGGACAGCGAGAGCCTTCTCCCGCGGATGGAGGTGGCTAGCACGAGGGGACATAGCCTTAAATTGAGGGGTAATAGATATAGGACAGAGGTCAGAGGTGGGTTTTTACGCAAGAGTGGTGAGGCCGTGGAATGCCCTACCTGCAACAGTAGTGAACTTGCCAACATTGAGGGCATTTAAAAATTTATTGGATAAACATATGGATGATAAGGGCATAGTGTAGGTTAGATGGCCTTTAGTTTTTTTCCATGTCGGTGCATCATCGAGGGCCGAAGGGCCTGTACTGCGCTGTATCGTTCTATGTTCTATGTTCTATTGTTGACTACTCACAAAGGGGCTAAATTAAAAATGATAAGATCCTACGGTGGAGGGACCGAACTCTCCACCTACAAGTACGATATCATGTACCGACCGAGGAAAGCTCAATGAGCCCCCAGATGCCCTGTCCCATGGCACGTGCGCCAGCGCGCAAGACGAGCCGCCTGAAAGCTATCCATAATTACCTCTGCCACCCAGGGGTCACCCGGCTCGCCCACTACGTCAAAGCCCGAAATCTGCCTTTCTCTACCGAGGAGGTAAAAGCCATCAGCAGGGATTGCCTGATCTGTGCGGAGTGCAAACCTCACTTCTATAGACCAGACAGGGCCCCCTGGTAAAGGCCTCCCGGCCCTTTAAACGCTCTGAGCATCAATTTCAAAGGGCCACTCTCCTCGACCAATCGGAATGTGTACTTCCTAAACGTCATAGATGAATTCTCCCGCTTCCCCTTTGCTATCACGTGCACCGATATGACCTCCCAACACAGTCATTAGGGCCCTGCACAGCATCTTCACCCTGTTTTGGTTTCCTCAGCTATGTACAACAGCGACAGGGGTTCGTCCTTTATGAGCGACGAGCTGCGTCAGTGCCTGCTCGACAAGGGCATCGCCTCGAGCAGGACTACCAGCTACAACCCCAGGGGGAACGGGCAGGTGAGAGGGGAGACGCGATGGTCTGGAAGACTGTCCTACTGACCCTCCGGTCCAGGAAGCTCCCGACCTCCCATTGGCAGGAAGGTCCTCCCCGACGCGCTCGCCTGCTATTAGGGTCCTTCTCTGTACGCCACCAACCAGACCCCTCACGAGTGGCTATTTGTTTTTCCAGGGCACTACCACAGTGGTTTTCGTTCCAGCATGTTGAAGAGCACCGGGCCCGATTCTCCTCTGGAAGCACGTCCGGGCACACCAAACTGAACCACTCGTTGAGAGAGTGTGCCTTCTCCACTCGAACCCACTAATATGCGTTCATTGAATACCCTGACGCCGTCAGGACACTGTTTCCTCCGGGACCTGACGCCTGCAGGATCCAACTCCAACACTACTACCGCCGAGCTACCCCTCACGACTGCACCTCACCCAACCCCCCCGTGCAGGGCAGCCCCCCCACGCCTGCAGGTTAACTGCCCGTGCTCCGCACCCCCGCGGCCTATGGGTTTCCGGCGCTCCCCGTCACCAGTCGAACCAGCCGGGTACGAAGCTCGAGACCGAACCACCCCTGGAGTCCGCCATCATACCCTCGCCGACCGCCACCACCCAGCCACCAGAAGAGGCTGCAACGCCGCCGCTTCGTCGATCTCCGAGGACGACTCGCCGCCGGACCGACTCAATTTGTAGACCCATCACCCCCGCCGGACTTGATTTTTTTTTTTTTTACAGGGGGTGAATGTGGTGAATCACAATCCTAGTAATTCACACTGTGTTATATTGTATGTGTTGTGTCTATGTAAGCTCGGTATATGAGCAGTTGCACGGCTCTGCCCCTAGTGGGAGATGAGGAGTTTGTACTGGGCTCCACCCTTGGCTCCGCCCATGGCTCCTCCCACTAACCGGAAGTATAAAGATCTGTAGTTGTGAGCCTGCTGCCAGTTCATCTCATCGCAGGCAGGCTCAGTTGTAAGACTATTAAAACCACTGTTCACTTCCAACCACGTGTCTTGTGAATTCACATCAGAAGTAGGCCTGCAAATGCAGGAAAACGGCACTTTAGGTTGGAAGCCATCTTGGGAAAGGAGCTGCACATGCGCAGTTCCCCAAAAGAAGCAAACCGGCAGAACAGTGTTCTGCGCTATGCGTGAGAGCGCACAGAAGAGGAAGGTCCGTTTGCACATGCACGAGAAGCCGCGTATGCGCAGTTGCGAAAACAGCACAGGTAAAGGAAAGCAATCTTCGCATGCGCTATCCATTCCTGTTGCTCTACATCACCAGCATCATGATGTCAGAGGCCCCGGACCACGCCCACTTAAGGGAAATGTCCCAAAACAGTTTTAAAAAATTTAAAGCCGGAAAACACAGTTCTTTCACCTGGAACGACAGCACAATTCCTGAACTTTGACCAGTAGCTGAAAGTAACCTCCTCAGAACCCTGCAACAAGCAGTTAGCACCACCCCAGAGATGATTTAGTCCTTTACGACTCAGACATTGATTACTTCTTTGGACATCGTGAGCACAATGACAGCTCCGACACAAAAAGTGATAATATGGTCCTCGAAGACTACGACTCAGACGAAGATTTCATCTTTGGAGATGGCGACCCCAGTACCAAATCCGAACCGAAACACGATGTGTTGTACAGTGAAGAATCCGACACAGATACGGATGAGTTCTTCGGGTTTGAGGATCTTCAGCCCAGCATATATGACATCCCGACTCGTGAGTGCAGGATTATGCTGCTGCCTGACGCCAAGAGGTAGAGAGTGGTCCACGCACCAAAAAGGGTCCCAGCCTCCACACAGAAAGTGATGAGTCTCCACAGCAAAACCAATGCATGATTCCGTACAGGGAAAGCTGCAAGACTCCACAGAGATAGTGACACAAGCCTCCACAGCGAGCTCGTGGACAGACTCCACGATGGAAGCAATGCAGACTCCAGAGCCCAGTCCTTTCATGAACAAGACCAGAAGCTCTAGCAACCTCAAGTGAACAGTAGAAGACTATGACAATCTACAACGCTCACGTGAACAACAAAGTGACTATGACAGTCCAGCCAGATTATTTGAGCCACCAGAAGACAATCTGGACAGTCTACCACGCTCAAGGAACGACAAGCAGACACTGAGGCTCTACACCCACTGTATGTGCGACAAGTGATGATGGCATGCCACTTCCCATACCAGATGTGCAATGTGACAGACCTCAGCTAGTGTGTACAGAGGCACTTGGACAATTACAGTGAGACCATGGTGACTCCGGTGGACACCCCGTTAATTCAAACCTCATCTGCTCGAGCCTCTCCACAAGCAAATGCCTTTCCTGAACGTTTTGATCCGGAGGGGAGCATCAGAAAACCTTAGCTGACAGAGGCGAACCAGAAAGGGCTCCAGGCGGGGAAATCATCAAGCCAAAGCTAATTCAAGTAAGTCGGACAGTGACTCCAGAGGGGGAGCGCCACGGACTCAGTGACGGCACGCTCAGGAAACAGCAGATGCCACAAGGACGCTGACACGAGTAACTGTGTGAAGGACTCGTATTATCACACGGAGGGTGGTCGTTGAGCGCAACCAACACAACAACAAAACCTACAAATCCAACAACGTTGACAACAAGCACTACAAAAACAACAACAATGGAACTACAACTTTTACGACATGGTATAACTCTGCAAATGCGGCACACTGTCACTGCTCAGCTCAGTACAAGACATACCAAGGCAGGACGACACAGATTACAATCTGCAATCGCTCCCAAAAGAAACAAAAAGAGTCCAAATCAGACAACAAAGTGATTTGATCACTTCTTGGTTTCTTCAGCACAGGGCCACTGACGGCGTTCACAAGGAAATGCCACCCAGAGGTGACACTACCACAAGGGGGCTACCCATATAAAAGGACAGGGCACACATGCTCTTTCTCTTTCCATAGGCGACACTCAGAGAGACAGGGGCAGAGCAGGAAGCATCACACCCACCGCATGGATTAGAGCTGACTGATTGGTTTGATTGAGTTACTATAGTTGGATTGGCAGGAGAGTCTAACTCAAGTAGGAGAATTGTTAACTGTTCAATAAATGTGTTAATCTATCTCCAAGTCTGAACTTTGCTTTGTCAGAGTATACATCAAGGAAGCAGCTTATGCTACATGAGAAGCATAACACAGCACCCTCCACCCTATCCCCGTAAACCCGAGCAACCTTTTTGGATACCAAGGGCAATTTAGCATGACTAAACCACCTAACCTGCACATCTTGGGACTGTGGGAGGAAACCGGAGCACCCAGAGGAAACCCATGCAGACATGGGAGAACGTGTAGACTTCACACAGACAATAACCCAAGCCAGGAATCGAACCTGTGGATCCCGGAGCTGTGAAGCTACAGTGCTAACCATGTGCTACCATGCTGCCTCTACGCTCCTATGTTCATAAAAATATCTGAGCATCGGTGCTTTAATGACACAATTTACAACTTTTACTGCTTCTAGCTAGATGCGGCCAAGGCACTTGTCTATATTGATGATCTGGTTTTAATAAAAATTCCACAAGGCAACAGCAATAGGTTGGATTGGCTTTTAAATTCACATCTGCTGAAAACATGTATCTTGTTTTGCTTTCCTCAATAGACATATTGCAACATACTCTTATTCTTTGCCATAATGATCAGACATAATATTTTCTCCAAATCATAATTTTGATTCTGAATACAATCTTGGGACCTCCTATGAAAAACAAAATTATTCAAATAAATGCATGGGAAGGACTTAAATACCCAAGTACTTTCTTGTGCAACAACATAATGCTAATTATTTTCATAATGAGTATCATTGAGCATGCAGGTTATTTAAATGTGGAGGCAGAGCATCCAAGCAAATCATGTAGATGTGCGACATCCACACAGGCAATTCCTTCACAGATTATTGAATTCAGTCAGGAGTTTAAACTTGGTTGATTATTCCCTCCTCTTCCTTGGGCTCCGAAGCAATTGAAGGAACATTGTCATTGCTCCAGCATAGATCGATGGCTCAGCATAAAGCAGGGTTTGGACCTGTAACCTTCATGTGATGCATGACTTTGGTGTTCAGTAAATAAATTTCCTGAATCATTAGGGAGCATTCAACTGTTAGATTTGCCTGAACACCAGTGGCCATTAACTAGATTGATATTATGCAATGGAGAAGTGGAGCTTTATTCTATCTTGGCCATCACTGTGAAAAATGCTCCAATTAGTAATGGGTTGCAAATCAAAACACCAATTAAGTGTTCTCTCTTTCTCCTTGACTCTGACCCCTTTATTCTGAATGTTTAACAATCTTATTGTGCTAGGATTGCCCCTGCAGTGCTCTCTTTACACATCCTGCCTGACTGGGAGAGTATGGTCGAGTGTATCTACCATTTTTTGCTTTTATTTTTTTACATGTCTGATATGGAAGAAACACACTTCAAATGCAGAGCATTCACCTTACTCAATTAGAAAAGATAAAATGGTTATTTGTTGCATTTGTTCTTTTTAGGACAATAAAAACAACTTAAGCAAAGCATATACCGAGTACATCATTCATCTTTTAAAAATGCATCACTTGTCCTTCCCCATGACAATACTTGCAATGTTAATTAATTCCATAAATATCCTTTTGTATATTCAGCTTTTGAACAATAACAATTCCAGCCCCTTCCCAAAAATTCATAAAATTAATCGGCAAAACGCACTTTACATAAGTTTGGAAAAGTAATCCACAATTACTAGCATATTTACAGCAACATACAGAAAGCTACTGTAAATTATATCAGCTTTAATTACATTAAAATAGAGGTAATTAATTGGACTGCAGAAATGGTTTATGAACCTGAAGTCTCAATTATCATTTCTCACATATATTTTGTAGTTAAGGGATGTAGTTGCAAATGCAGTGCATATTAATAACTTGTCAATCCAGAAAGAAAACCTTGCATTTCTATCATACTTTTTACAACCTCAAGTTGCAGCAAAGCACTTTACAATCAGTGAAGTACTTTTGAAGCATAAGCTTTAACAAATTTGATAGAAGCTTTTCAGGTAACGTTTCCAAAACCGACTGCCAAACTCAGGCCATTCTACTGTGGCCAGCTTCATAAGGATTGCCATTTTAATTATGCAGGCTGGATTTTGCATGCCAATTGGAGCTCTCGGTCAATAGGATAGAAAATAGTATTCAGCTGCAGTTCATACTGCCTTCATCAGTTGGCTGCCCCTGTTGTTGGCTCCAGGCCACCACTGGAACAGAAATTCCTTGAATTTCCACCAAATCTATGCTGGCTGCGAAGAGAGAGTCTTTGAAAAAGATTAAATGACTTCTAATCAGAACACTGTTTCCTTGTCCCATGTGTGACTTGCAACTGCTGCCCCATTTTCCCATCTTGTTGGCTGTTTGTCATTCAGCTCATCGAGTCCATGTTGGTTCCCTCCGGAGCAATCCAATCAGTCCACACTCCTGTTTGATTCCGGTAGTCCTGCAATTTATTTCCTTCAGACCTCATTCAACTTCCTTTTGAAGTCATTAATTATTTCTATTTTCACCACCCTCATGCGCAGCAAGTTCCAACTCATTACCAGTTGCTGTATAGAAAATGTCTTCCTCATGGGTCCCCCCCTGCATCTCTTGCCCAAAATCTTAAATCTGTGTTCTCTCATCCTTGTACCATCAGCAAATGAGAAGAATTTTTCCTTGTCTATCTGATCTAAGCCTGTCAAAATCTGTACACGTCTATCAAATCTCCATCCATCTCCTTTACTCCAAGGAAAACAATCCACAGCCTTTCAACTGTAGAATCTGATAAGCTGCACACATTGACCAGGCAGCTAGAAAATAAGGATCATATTTATTTTACAATATTGCACTCTCCACTCCCCAAGGGGCTCCCTCTCTGACCTGCTTCCAGGTCAGGGCTTTTATCTAAGAGGTCCGATTCCCCCAGTTAAGGGGTAACCCACTCCTTAGTTACCAGGGAGCTCATAGTCTGAGGACGTCACCTGGAAACTAATTGTCCTACTACCATGATCGCCTTCAGGGTCATAACACTAACCTTATTAATAATAATAAAATAATAATAATATAAGAAGAAGAATACAAAATCCTCTCATCACCACACTCCCAGCACCTGTTCAGGTACACGGAGCAAGAATTCAGAATGTTCAAATATCCAACAAGCACATCGTCTGAGACTTGTGGGAGGAAACCGGAGCACCCAGAGGAAACCCACACAGACACGGGAAGAATGTGCAGACCCGCACAGACATGGAACCAAGCTGGGAACCGAACCTGGGACCCTGGCACTGTGAAGCAACAATGCTAACCACAGTGCTACCATGCCACCTCAATGTGTAATAAAAAAAAACCTCTGAATCTACAATAAGCAGAACGCATAGACGATAGTTGACATCAAAGAACAAGGTTATTCCAATACAAAGAACAAAGAACAAAGAAAATTACAGCACAGGAACAGGCCCTTCGGCCCTCCCAGCCTGCACTGATCCAGATCCTTTATCTAACCTGTTGCCTATTTTCCAAGGTCTACTTCTCTCTGTTCCCCACCAGTTCATAATATCTGTCCAGATGCATCTTAAATGATGATATCGTACCCGCCTCGACCACCTCCGCTGGCAAAGCATTCCAGGCACCCACCACCCTCTGCGTAAAAACTTTCCACACACATCTCCCTTAAACTTTTCCCCTCTCCACCTTGAAATCGTGACCCCTTGTAATTGACACCCCCACTCTTGGAAAAAGATTGTTGCTATCCACCCTGTCCATAACCTCATAATTTGCAGACCTCAATCAGGTCCTCCCCTCAACCTCTGTCTTTCCATGAAAACAATCCTAATCTACTCAACCTTTCTTCATAGCTAGCACCCTCCATACCAGGCAACATCCTGGTGAACCTCCTCTGCACCCTCTCTAAAGCATCCACATCCTTCTGGTATGTGGCGACCAGAACTGCACGCAGTATTCCAAATGTGCTTACCAAAGTCCGATACAACTGTAACATGACCTGCCGACTCTTGTACTCAATACCCCGTCCGATGAAGGCAAGCATGCTGTATGCCTTCCTTGACTACTCTCGACCTGAACTCCAGATCTCTCTGTACATCAATTTTCCCCAGGACTCTTCCATTGACCATATAGTCTGCTCTTGAGTTAAATCTTCCAAAATGCATCACCTCGCATTTGCCTGGATTGAACTCCATCTGCCATTTCTCTGCCCAACTCTCCAATCTATCTATATTTTGCTGTATTCTCTGACAGTCCACCTCACTATCTGCAACTCCACCAATCTTAGTATCATCTGCAAACTTGCTCATCAGACCACTTATACCTTCATCCAGATCATTTATGTATATCACAAACAACAGTGGTCCGAGCACGGATCCATGTGGAACACCACTAGTCACTTTTCTCCATTTTGAGACACTCCCTTCACCACTACTCTCTGTCTCCTGTTGCCCAGCGCAGTTCTTTATCCATCTAGCTAGTACACCCTGAACCCCATACAACTTCACCGTTTTTCCATCAACCTGCCATGGGAAAACTTTATCAAATGCGTTAACTGAAGTCCATGTATATGACATCTACAGCCCTTCCCCTCATCAATTAACTTTGTCACTTCCTCAAAGAATTCTATTAGGTTGTAAGACATTGACCTTACCCTGCACAAAGCCATGCTGCCTATCACTGATAAGTCTATTTTCTTCCAAATGTGAATAGATCCTATCCCTCAGTATCTTCTCCAACAGTTTGCCTACCACTGACGTCAAGCTCACAGGTCTATAATTCCCTGGATTATCCCTGCTACCCTTCTTAAACAAAGGGACAACATTAGCAAGTCTCCAGTCCTCCGGGACCTCACCCGTACTCAAGGATGCTGCAAAGATATCTGTTAAGGCCCCACCTATTCGTCCCTCACTTCCTCAGTAACCTGGGATAGATCCCTCCAGTCCTGGGGACTTGTCCACCTTAATGCCTTTTAGAATACCCAAAACCTCCCTCTTCCTTATGCCAACATGACCTAAAGTATTTAAACATCCATCCCTAGCCTCAACATCCATCATGTCCCTCTCCTTGGTGAATACCAATGCAAAGTACTCATTAACAAGCTCACTCATTTCCTCTGACTCCACACATAAATTCCCTCTTTTGTCTTTGAGTGGTCCAATCCTTTCTCCAGTTACCCTCTTGCTCCTTATATACAAATAAAAGGCTTTGGGATTTTCCTTAACCCTGTTAGCCAAAGATATTTCATGACCCCTTTTAGCCCTCTTTATTGCACGTTTGAGATTTGTCCTACTTTCCCGATATTCCTCCAAAGCTTCATCAGTTTTGAGTCACCTCAATGTTATGTATGCTTCTTTTTTCATCTTAGCTAGTCGCACAATTCCACCCATCGTCCATGGTTCCCTAATCTTGCCATTTCTATCTCTCATTTTCACAGGAACATGTCTGTCCTGCACTCTAATCAACCTTTCCTTAAAAGACTCCCACATTTCAAATGTGGATTTACCCTTAAACAGCTGCTCCCAATCGACATTCCCGAGCTCCTGCCAAAATTTGTTATAGTTGGCCTTTCCCCAATTTAGCACTCTTCCTTTACAATACAGTTACAATACTCCCTCAAGATATCCTTCATTGACCTGCAGTGAAGCTGGAGTTTTTATACAGCTGGGGCTCTCCTTGTAAAGAGGAAACCCCGCCCCCTTAAAGGGGAAGCCCTGCCTGCCTTAAAGGAAAAGTTCATATTTCAGGAAGGTCATGGGAAATCATATGGTCTGTGATTCTGTGACCTCCATTGGGGATATAACACTCCTCCCCCCTTAAGTCCAGAGCACCGTCCACATCCATGTGCAAGTGCGCTTGGCATTTCGACCGTTTCACTTGCGGACGGCATTCAGGCGCAGACCTTGTGGTATCAGGAAGTGTATATCGGACCGGGGAGTGACAATTATGTGACGAGCGTCCGGGTGATGGCGGCAACGCTGCATGGCCACGAGACCCATCATGGGCACCTCCGGCAGTGGCAGAATGTCCACCTTGGTTTCAGAGTCGGAGCTAGGCATTCAGCATCTCGATGCCCTCAAAGATTACTGCGGAATTCCTCAACAAGCGGTGAAGGCCAGGGGCATTGTGCTAACAGGGGTGGCCGGGGCAGCGGTGAGAGACGGCGGAGCAGGGACGTCTGAATTCCGGCCGGTACGGCAGAGGTAACCAGCACACAGCTTCAGAGATGGACCACATGGTGATTAGACTCCGGTCCGCTGGTATTTGGTAAGAAACCGGACCTGTTTTCGGCAACACGACGCCCGGGATCCAAGCGCCCCGCCACCGAAGTTCTGGAACTGTACCGCGTCGTGAAGTGTCCTGCGGCATCCTGAGTCTGCCTCGGTTCGGTCCTAAACATGCTGGAGTTTTCTGTTAATATCCGGAATGACAAGACTCAAACGGGTGCGGAGGCGGCAACCCATCAATAATTCAGCTGGCGTGATGCCCGTTGTGGTAAGCGGTGTTGTCCAGTAGCAGAATAAGAACCTCACTAAGCGGGTCTCCCAGGATCCCGATGTTTGTATTTCATGCCGAGCTGAAAAGTTTGCACCGCTCGCTTGGCTAATCCATTTGATGCTGGGTGGCATGGGGCGGTCCTCTTGCGACAGATCCTGTTGGCAGACATGAATGCCGCAAATTCCCACACTCATAAACGCGATATCATTGTCTGATACCAGCATCTCGGATATGCCTTATTGTGCTGAAAATGTGCCGGAGTTTCTCTGTGGTGTTATGGGCCATAGCCACTGATGTGTTGAGCAGGCTGGGTCGATGTGGACTGCACTTCATGCAGTGCAGCGAGAGACAGACCTCCAACACTTGATAAGATGCAACACGATTTTATTTAACGTCTCAACTACTATACATGTTTAACTGTGGGTTGTCGCTATGCTGACTTGACTGGAGACCTAGTACTAGCCTGACCAGACTTACTAGCTACCGCATGGTGTTTGCACTGTCTAGCTCACGAACTCTGACTGTCTCAGTGGTTGGGTCCAGAGGAAAGCGGGAAACCTGGTGCCCCTCTGTCTTATACTGGTAGTGACCTGTCTGGTGATTGGCTGCTCTGTTCTCTGTGCTTACTGATCATCCTGTGTGTCAATCACTGCCTGTCTGCACTTCATTATATACATAGATGTATATTATAACAGTCACCTGTACCTTGAAGCCCTCCATCCACTTGGAGTGGGCATCGACAAGGATGACAAACATCGCACCTTGCAAGGGGCCCGCAAAGTCTATATGGAGGTGGGATCACGGACGATCATCACACCGGTGGAGTAGGGCTGCAGGAGGCAACATCTGATGTGCCTGACACTGGACACAGCGCTGGGCCACTGCTCGATATCTGCATCAATGCCAGGCCACCAAACGTAGCTTCGAGCTAATGTTTTCATCTTGGACACACCAGGGTGACCATTGTGGAGGTCCGTCTGGAGAGGGCCACGTCCATGTTCAGGGACCACCACGTGGGTCCCCCAAAGGGGCACACCATTCTCTATGCTAAGCTCCTGCATCTTTGTGGTATAGGCCTTTAGGTCCTGCGGTCGGTGCTGAACCCCATACTGCACCATAATGACGGATGGGGGATAACTGAGAGTCAGTCTGGGGATGCCGTGACCAGTAGCGAGTCCATAAAATGGAGGGCGGCAATGACCTCACCTGCCGCCACCGGTGTAGCTGGCCTGGTCGGCAGGGTCAGATGGCCTAATGCAATGGAGTGGGGACCTTGGTTCCGGAGCTGTGTCGCAACATATTGTCAGGCGCTGCGAGCAGCAATGCCCATCGCTTGATGCAGGCGGAAGCAACGGTGGGGGGGGCGGGGGGGGGGGGGGGAGGAAAAACACTCAATTTCTTGAAGAGCCCTAAGAAGGGCTTGTGGTCCAGGAAAACGGGAAGAGATGCTCGTATTGGTGGAATTATGTGACCCCAAACACAACAGCCTTTTCGATCTGGGTATTTTGCTTCTCTGCGTTGGCCAGCGTTCTTGAAGTGAAGGCAATGGGATGTTCAGATCCGTTGTCCATTTCGTGGGCCAGCATGTCCCTGACGTCGTACAGAGAAGCGTCGCAGGATTGGCCGGGTTGGGTCAAGGTGGGGTGAGCAGTCTTGATGAGGAGCGTTGTTTCACCTCAACAAAAGCTGCTTGCTGTTCTCAGTCTCACTCCCAGTGCTGAACACACATTTCTCCCACCGGAGGCGGATTCCGGATGCCGGAATCCTCGAAACTTGGTTGGATCAGGTTTTGCAGGTGCTCCTGGTCGGATGCCTTGATCAGAGCCTCGTCGAGATGAAGTTGCCTCACAGGAGGTTCTCCATTACTCGCTGGAATATGGCACATGCAGCGGAAACCCCAAAGGGCAGGTGGGTATATTCATATAGGGCTCTATGTGTGTGTTCATGGTTACGAAGTGTTTGGACTTGGGGCCAGGACCAACTAGTGGTAAGCATGACTCATGTCGAGTTTCGTAAATGTGCGTCCTCTACTGACCTTCGCAGAAAGATCCTCAATCCCAGGAACCGGGTAATGGTCCAGTCAAGACACACAGATGACGGTCATTTTACAGTCACCACACAAGCATACTGTGCCATCCAGTTTCATGACAGGCCCGACCAGCGCCGCCCAGTCAGAGAACTGTACCGAGAGTACATAGACAATGGTAGAAATAAAAGAACAAGATTTATTCCTTCTTTACTCCTCCACTCGCCTAAGGGTCTCCTTCCCCGACCTGCAGCTAGGCCTGGATTTTTAATAAAGCTGGGGCTCTCCTTGTAAAGGGGGAACTCTGCCTCCTTAAAGGGGAAGTCCTGCCTGCCTGAAAGGGAAGTTTATATTCCAGGGAGGGTAATGGGAAATTGTATGGTCCTGATCCTGGGACCTCCATTGGGGTTATAACAAAACCCAAATTCCTGGAACTATTTTGGTTATTCTACTCTGCATTCTTTTTCTTTGCCAGTGTTATTTACTTCTTCACCGCTCCTCTCATGTTATTCTATTTGACCCAGTTCTCACTTGAAGAATTCACCTGAAAATGCAGCACATACACTCCTTTTTTATTTCATTAAACGTCTCGGTTTTCACCAAGGTGTGATGACTTGGGAGCCCTTTAAAATTTCTGCCGTAACCTGATTTCCAGGCTGTCTGATTTTGGGCATGTCTTTAAACGTACAGGCTAGTTCCCGTCTAAAGCCTCTCTGCAGCACTTTCAATCTGACGTCATTATGTATGCCTGGCTGAAAGCCCAGACAGCTATCTGAGTACTAAAACACCTGCGCCCTGGAGCAAACATTGTTTGATTGACAGCTCAAGCACTCTGATCTCTGTTATCAACTTTGGTATGTTTGTTGACAAAAGGTAAGTGGTTTGAGGTCTTTTAGTTTTTGTTCTTAATATTTTAAAGACTCTGGATGATTTACACTTTTATTAGCTTAACTGTGTTCTGCCTCAATCCACTGCTTTTCCTCCTGTATCCATCTCCTTTACAGATCTGTTCTGCCTGGGCTTATAATACTTTGTCACTGGTTGATATAATACAGTTACTTTTTCTGCCCTCTAGCTACTAAGTTTCTGGGGGGTGGGGGGAATATTTAACCTCCAAATTTGGTGGATTTGGGTCAAATGGGAGATCAAAGTGTTAAATATTTGAATCCCAAACCATTACTTATGATTTAATGGAAGTGGGTTGAGGCGCAAGGTGGGTAAGTGAGCAGGTGAAGGGTTGGGGTGGGTAGTGACCAATACACTCTCAGGAGCTGGATTGGCAATTTAAACATTATAATGTGGCTGTGTGCCACACATATATTCACCATTTCAAATTTAACTTTGGCCAATTGATTTCTGGTCCTCAGGAAACCTGACGGTTAAAGGGAAATGAAGAACGTTGGACCCAGGAGTACCTTTCCCTTTACCTGCTTGATCCAGAATATCTGCTTTTCCAAGCTCCCACATAACCTAATCCTTGAAAATGTTCCCAAGCCTCCCATCTCCCCTTGAGGTCTCCAACATACCCTACCCCATGCATTTTTGTCTCCAATCTTCAAACACTCAACTCTGGGTGGGAAATCAGCCTCACCTGATCTCCTCATCAGCATCTCCCAAACAACTCAAAGCCAAGCCTGTGAACCAAGCTGACGTCCGTGCGGGGAACCTGCTAGCAACATCTCACACATGCTGTGGAGTAGCAGGCAGGGAAATCTGAACTTCTTGCGTTCCTCCACACTACCCTCACCAACCACAGCCTCCACCACACTACCTGGCAGGTCAAAAGTTTAAAATTTAACCCCCCCCCCCTCTCCATCAACTACCTTGTCTTGTTCTATGTTATACCTCAACACTCCATCCTCTTCCTTGATAAAAACAAAATATGTTGCAAAACCTCAGCAGGTCTGGCAGTATCTGTGGTGAGAGAAACATCCTTTCTCTACAAATTCTACCATACTTGTAAGATTTTCCAACATTTTCTGATTTTAATTCAGATTTCCAGCATCCACAGCATTTTATTTTATTGCACCTTCTTGTACGTGGCTTCTAACACTTCTCGATCTTCCCTGACTTTTCAAACACAAAACATGCTTGACTTTCCTTCGCTCTTCAGACATTATTTTGCTCTTCAGTCTCTAATTCTTTCATACCCTTTCCCCACATGCTCCGAATCTGTTGTACTTTCTGACTTGCCTCACACATCTCACAACTATTTTCTACCCACATGTCCAAGCTAAATTTGCTCTGCTTTCCCCATCAAATCTATCTGTGGTACCTTATTTTATTGGAATTCAGTATGGCAACCCTCCTTTCATTATGTTCCCGATTTCTCCCATCTTCTAACTCGATTCCATCTAAATCCACTTCTGAACATGTAGCACTTCTTTGCACTGCTTCTATGCCTTGGTGACCAGACTGGATATACTATTAAACTTCAATTTTCTCTCTTGTTCAAACTTGCATTCATCCCTTTATCTTTCTCATTCCCCTATTATATTTCAATCCCTGTTCTTCCTGTTGTTTCTCATTCCATCTTTGCCATATGCTTTGAATCACCCTGTTCGATAAACCTCAAGAAATTCTTCCATTCTAATTGAGGATCTTGCTTCTTTTGCATTGCAGATTTCAGCATTGTAGCAGAGGGCTAGATTTTATGGCCCGCAATCTACCCCACCTCACCGGGTGCGTTTTTGCTGGGTGGGGAAGAGGGGAGGTGCATGGAAAATATGATAGGTAAATAGCTCATTGCTTTCCCACCCATCCCCGACCTCTGGTCTGAAAAGAACCAATCATCAAAAGTTTCTATTTCCTTCATTCAGCCAACTTTGTATCCATGATGCCACTCTCCCTATCATTTCATAGAACTTCGCTGGCAAGCCTGTTATATGGCACTTCATCAAATGTGCTTTGGACATCCATGTACACAACTTCAACTGCATTACCCTCATCAACCCTCTCTGGTACCTCATCAAAAATTAAATCAGGTCAATTCACCATGATTAGCCTTTAATAAAGCCATGCTGGCTTTCCTCAAGTAATTTACATTTGTCTGAGCGATTGCTAATTTTGTCCCACATTATTGCATTATTGTTTTTAAACTGACAGGCTTGCACTTGGACTTAACCTTACATCATTTATTGTGTGACATTTGCAATTTTTTGGTTCTCGGGCAGCATCCATATCTAAGGAGGATTGGAAGATTAATATTAATTGAAAATACTTTCTAAAGTAAAATAAGTCATAGTAAAAGGGTAAATATCCAAGTAAAACAAGAAATGTAAGATAGTTTGCATAGTACATATTTTTACAATCAGTACAGCAAATAAAGCTAATTTGAGGAGGTACCAGAAAGCTGCAGCAAACATTTAAAAACCACTGGAGGAAAGTATGAAGAATCAGATTACTCAGTGAGAAAGACAATCAATAAAGTTGTAAACTTAGATGCTACAAAGTGATTTCAAAATTAGATATGCGAGCTGAAATATGCAGGGCGCGATTCTCCGCACTCCCGACGGTGCGGAGAATAGCGTGGCTCGTAAAATTTTACGGCCACGCTGTTCCGACGCCCTCCCGCTATTCTCCCCCCCCCCCCACGCCCGACTCCCAATACGAATCGCTGCCGCCGTTTTTTACGGCCGGCAGCGATTCTCAGCTGATCGATGGGCTGAGTTCCCAGCCCTTTACGGCTGTTTTTACGAACGGCAAACACACCTGGTCTGGCCGTTCGTAAAAACGGCCGTAAACTCTCGATCTTTAAAACCATGGCACCGATTGGCACGGCAGTACCACGGCCGTGCCAAGGGTGCCATGGGCCCGCGATCGGTGGGCACCGATCGCGGGCAGCGGGTCCGATGCCCGCGCACTCTTTGTCCCTCCGCCGCCCCACTGTATCACTTCGCGGGGCGGCTGAAGGGCATCCCGGCCCGCGCATGCGCGGGTTTCGCGCAAATGCGCGATGACGTCATCCGCGTATGCGCGGGTTGGAGTCTTCCAATCCGCGCATGTGCGGCTGACGTCATATGACGCGTCAGCCGGCGCTAACTCTGGCGAGCGGGCTTAACGAAATTCGTTAAGCCCGCGATGCTGGAGTTTACGGCGTCGGCATGCTAGCCCCGACCGGGGACCAGAATCGGTTCCCGGTCGGGAAGGGGGGGGGGGCTGGCGTCAAACCAGCCCGGATTTGACGCCAGCCTTACGATTTCTCCCCATATGGGAGAATCGCGCCCGCAATTTATTATCAGTAGGTCAAAAGTTGCATCATGGGGAAATATACCTTTAATAAAAGCAAGAATCTGCATTTTAAATAATTAAGTAAGAACCGTTCAGCTGGTGGTGAACTGCAAGTCATACTTAATTTCATTAAATTAATTATGAAAGCTACCAAAAATCAGTATAAGCAAAATAACTTCATATAAAATTCACAGCACACAAGCAATAAATTTAGACCATGCAACTGAGCCAAATTAGCATGCTTACTATGGAACTTATTTTGTAATAGAATGTTTGCTTATTACACTGACCCATACGTTCCATATTACGCCGATATTATTCCTGCTCAAGTTCAAAATGTCAACTGCTTTCCCTTCTGTGCCATTTACCATCCTCATGGTCTGTCATTCATACAATGTTTGAAAGATTTCCACAATATCAGTGAACAAGCTCACACTTGCCTCAAATATTGCTCAATTTATCCCCAGCCCATCACTCACTTATCGATAGCTTATATAAACGACTCATACTTCACAGTTATAGTTTTACCTCATCAAGTCTCACACTGTGTGAGACCTTGTCAGAAATTTATGCAACCGTTTGGTTTGCGGTATTAAAAATGCGGCTATCAAGAGAAAGTTGTTAGCTGAGCCAACATTGACTTTTCGACAGGCCATTCAAATAGTATTGTCCTGAGAGAGCGCAGAACGGGGAGTGCAGGAGCTGCAGGGAATGGAGGTGCACGCCTTGGGGCGCAACCCCTTCTGTCCAAAATTGTCTCCCCGCACCCCTGCGGTACCTTGGGCAAGGCGACATCTGGATCGACGCCAGTGGCCGTCGGATGTTCCTCCCCAAAGGGAGCCTTCTCCAGAACCAATGGATGAGGAGCCATATCCGTGTCAGACTTGTACGTGCCGACCCCATCGCGAACGCCGGTCCTGGGGGTGCCAGAGGCGCCTTCGTTCGGACAAAATCTGGGGCCAGCCCAGGTGCCGTACCTTCCATTTGGATTAACCTTCGGCGACTACTCCCGAGGACGTGGAGACGGAGGACAACTGCGTGCAGCTGCATTGTGTGGCAGCTCCCCGTGTGGACCCCATTAAGGTGAGTATGGGTCAATGGTCACCTGCTTGAGATGGAGTTGGACACTGGCGCAGCGGTCTCCGTGATCGCCCAGAGGACATTCAACCTCATCAAGCAGGGTATACAGACCCTTACATTAACCGACATAAGGCCAGGTTGGCCACCTACATGGGGGAACCATTGGACATTGCAGGAACTACGATGACCCTGTTGTTTATGGACGTCAGGGGGGCATTTCCCACTTATCATGGCGTGCGGCCACGGGGCCAGCCTGTTGTGTCAGGGCTGGTTGCACCATTTGCGGCTGCAGTGGCAGCACATCCTCCAAACAGGTTCTGGAGGGTTGACTGAGGTGCTAGGACGGTACCCAGATGTATTCTATCCTGGTTTGGGGAAAACAAAAGGGGCCATAGCCCGTATCCAAGTCGAACCAGGAGCCACGCCGCACTATTTCCGGGCGCACCCAGTGCCTTACGCCTTGCTTGAGAAGGTAGAAGGGGAACTCATTCAATTGGAGACTTTGGGTATTATCAGGCCCGTCCGTTTTGCTGACTGGGCAGCACCAATTGTACCTGTAATGAAGCCAGTTGCCACAGTTTGCTTGTGCAGCGACGATAAACATACAGTGAATACGGCTTCCTGGCTCGACTGATATCCAATGCCTCGCATAGAGGATCTCTAAGTGAAGCTTGCAGGCAGACTCTCATTCACGAAATTAGATATGAATCACGCCTACCTACAGTTGGAGCTGGACCTGCCTCCCGGCCATATGTAATGATTAATACACACCGGGGCCTGTATGAATATACACGGTTGCCCTTTGGGGTATCCTCTGCCTGCGTTATTTCTCAACGCGTCACGGAGGGCATCTTGAGAGGTTTACCGCCTGTCGCTGTCTACTTAGACAACGTTTTGATTACAGGGACATTGAAGCAGGAACATTTGGAAAATTTGGAGGCTGTCCTTAGACGCTTTTCAGAGGCTGGAGTCCGTTTATGTCGCACAAAGTGCGTCTTTCAGGCAAAGGAAGTAATCTACCTGGGTTATCGGGTAGACCATAAATGTTTGCACCCCGTCGCAGAGAAGGTCCGCGCAATTCAACAGGCCCCCATCCCGACTGACACTTCGCTTCTTCGTTCTTTTCTCGGCCTCGTAAACTATTACGGGAAGTTCCTCCCCAATCTGGCAACTATGCTGGTCCAGTTGCACCTTCTGCTAAAGAAGAATCACACCTGGGTTTGGGGTCAGCCGCAAGAAACCGCTTTCCGGCGGGAAAAACAACAATTGTCGTCGTCTGGGTTACTAACCCACTATGATCCTGGAAAGCCTTTGCTCATCACATGTGATGCATCCCCGTATGGTATTGGGGACGTCCTTTCCCAAAAGATGGAGAATGGGCCCGAGCGGCCGATAGCTTTCACCTCACGCGCATTGACTGTAGCGGAAAAGAATTATGCGCAGATCGAGAAGGAGGGCTTGACGGTGGTCTTTGCGGCGAAACGCTTCCACCAGTATGTGTATGGCCGCCATGTCACTATCACTATCACTAGTGATATCACTAGTCACTATCATGACTGATCATAAGCCTCTGCTGGGACTTTTCCGAGAGGATAAGCCAATACCAGCCATTGCTTCCACACGGATCCAGCGGTGGGTTTTGTTGCTCGCTGCCCACGAGTATTGTCTGGAGCACAAACCAGGAACCAGATAGCGAATGCCAACGCACTGAGCCAATTGCCTTTCTCGACCGGCCCCATGTCAACCCCCACAACCGGTGAGGTGGTTGCAACCCTAAATTTTATGGACTACTTGCCTATCATGGCATCACAGATTTGTGAGTGGATCCAGACGGAGCCAGTCCTGTCAAAGGTTCAGCACATAGTCCTGTATGGTGGGCAGCATAGACAGCTCCCAGGCGAGTTGCGGGCATTTTCCTCCAGGCTGTCAGAATTTAGTGTGGAAACGGACGCGTGTGATTGTCCCGGAAAAAGGACAGGAACTGATACTAAGCGACTTGCACAATGGACATCCAGGTGTGACCAAAATGAAAATGTTGGCCCAGAGTTATGTCTTGTGGCCAGGCCTTGACACCGACATTGAGAAGGTGGACGAAAACTGCTCAAATTGCCAAGAGCATCAGAAGCTTCCGCTGGCCGAGCCCCTACATCACTGGGAATGGCCAGGGTGGCCTAGGGCACGCTTGGATGCGGATTTCACTGGCCCTTTTCAAGGATCCATGTTCCTTCTATTAATCGATGCCCAGTCTAAATGGTTAGAGGTGCATAAGATGGTAGGCACAACGTCCTGCACAACATTCGAGAAGATACGCTTGTCTTTCAGTACGCATGGCCTCCCCAAGGCGCTGGTTACAGACAACGGCACTCCGTTCACAAGTGAGGAGTTTGCGAGGTTCATGAAGATGAACGGCATACGCCATATCCGCACCATTCCATACCACCCCGGCTTCCAATGGGTTGGCGGAGCACGTAGTGCAGACAGTCAAACAAGGCCTTAAGAAGCAGTTTTCTCGGTCTATGGACACGGGACTGGCTCGTTTTGTGTTTTCATATCGGACCACTCCACATGCGGTGACTGGGGTAGCTCCCACGGAACTCCTAATGGGCCAGAGACTTCGCACCCACCTTAGCATGGTTTCCCCGGACATTGGCGCAAAAGCACGCCGCACTCAAGAACGGCAGAGACATGGTTTTTCTCAGCATCGGCCTATTTTGGCAGTTTGCGCCCGGTGACCCAGTGTTCGTTTGAAATTTTGCTGGTGGTGCCCAGTGGGTCCCTGGCGTTATCTTGCACCGAACGGGCCCTATCTCTTACCAGGTGCAAGCACAGGGTCGTCTTCAGAGCAAGCATATAGACCACGTTCAGTCCAGAAGACCATCTCTTCCAAAGATTCCCTGCCCCCGGAGCTCATTTCTACAGCAACAGAGACCAGACATAGTGGAGAATATGCCTCACAATATTCCTCTGGTGCAGCACTCAAAGCCTGAGCAGGTCGTTGCAGAACCACGTGGAGATAGAGACACCGAGATGACGGAGGCAGCGGTCTCCGACCTTGAGATGGAGACACAGGGCGCCTCAGAGGGGGAGTCCTCAGGCCCACAGGCCATGGATGTACAACTGCTACGCCGTTCATTACCGAAGCACCCTTCTCCGTCTCGTTACCCGATCCAGCGCCTTGTGCAAATGGTATCCGGCCTGCAGCAAAACTAGTCTGATGCCCTCCTTCGCCAGGGTTTTCGGTGGATTCCTTGGACTTTGAGGGGGGAGGGATGTTATAACCTGCCTGCTTACCACTGGTTGAGGACTTATGGCAACCCCACAATCTATTGGGTGTATGAGCTTCCCCAATGAGGGGGCGGAGAAATCATGAGCAGATTTCCTGCAGAAATAAAGCTGGCCAGTTTGGAACCAGCTTAGAAAGGAGTGAGCAACAACGGAGTTTCTGCTGTTGTGTATATATTATATATATATATGTTATTGTAAATAAATGTTATTTCTTTCTATCCTTCAACTCGTCCTGGATTCTTCGTGGCCCTCACAAAAGGGGGTATGAAACATTATGGCCTGCACCTTTGCAATTTCTACCCTTAGTATGCTGGGATACATTCTATTTATTCCAGGTGGTTTGTCAACTTTAAGCACAGGCAGCATTCCAATACCTTCTTTTTGTCAATTGTTAGCCCACCCAATTTCTCAACTACTTCCTTTTTTGCTACGACTTTGTAAGTTTTTTCTTCCTTAGTCAACACAGATGAAAAGTACTCATTTAATACCTCAGTCATACCCTTTTGCCTTTTCTTAATTTATTCTTTTGTGGGATATAGCAAGGTGAGCATCTATTGCTCAACCCTAAATGCCCTTAAAAATGCAGTGGTGAGCTCCCTTCCTGAACTATTGTAGTCCATGTTATGTACTGTCCATGGTGTTGTTCCAGGATTTTGGCCCAGCGACAGTGAAGAAATGATGGTATCGTTCCAAGAAAGACTGGTGGAGTATGTTTTCATGCATAGTCCAATTTTTGGTCCCTAAGTGGATCCATTGCTCGTCTTACTAACTACCCTTTTACTATTCATTGTGTAGATAAGCCTTTTGTATGCCCTTTTATTTTATATGTCATTCTTATCTCATACTCTCTCTTTGCTTCTCTTATTTTGTTTTTCACTTCCACTTTGAATTTTCTATGTTCAGCTTGGTTGTCATTTGCATTAATAGTTTGATTAATGTTTTTCTGCTTCATCTTTCTCTCCAACTCTTTTGTCTTCCAGGAAGCAGTGGCTTTGGAATCCCTATTTTTTCCTTGCATTGGAATGTACTTCAACTCGACCTGAACAATTTCCTCTTTAAGAGTAGTCCATTATTCAGCTGCAGATTTTCCTGTCAATTTTTAATGTAAATTAACCCCAGACAGATCCATTCACATCCCATTCAAAAAGGGCCCTTCTCCAATTAAGTATTTTTTATTCCAGATTGCTCCTTGTCCTTTTCCATAAATAATTTAAACCTTATGATATTATGATCTGTCTCCTAAAGGAGTCAGTTGATCCAATTAAACCATGTCATTTTCCAGAACCACATCCAACAAGGCATCATTCCTCATTAGATTGGAAACATGCTGATTCATAAAATTCTCCTGAATGCACTTCAAAAACTCTTTTATATCTCTGTCCTTTACACTATCACTTTCCCAGTCGATATTCGGATAATTAAAGTCTCCTGTTGTCTTACTCTATAATTTTGCACCTCTCACCTTGCAAATTATATCTGGTGGCCTTTCGAATACACTAAGTGTTGCTAAATTTAGAATTTTCTATGCCAAAGGGCTGTTGATGCTTGTACGGTAAGAATAATTAGGTCTGAGATCAATAGTCTCTCGGACACTAAGGAAACTAAAGGTTGGATTCACCATTATGGAAACTAAATGCTTCCGTTGGAGTAGAATCACTCCTAGTTTCCGCTGGTGAAAGGAGTTGTGCCCAGGAGGAATTCCCTCTCCTTTTTCATGCAAATATATGCACGAAGATGAGCATGTGGGATTCTAGCTGAATTCTGGTATTAGGCCAGATGGCTGGCCCACCTCACCCTCCACAATGCAAATCCTGAACGCTGCCACCCCCCCCCCCCCCCCCCCCCCCCCCTCGGCTACCAAACAGGGCACCGTCTCCCCCACTATAAGGGGAATAACAGATCGCCTCCCCCCCCCCACCACAGCATGCACACATGAGGGTAACCTTACCCCCCGCTATTGATGTCCCCATCAAAACCCCTATTAGAACCCCCCATCTCCCATCAGACAGCCTCCAGCAACCACCGTCAGGCCCCTCCCATCAGAGACCTTTGTCTGAAAGCTAAAAAGCAAACCAGGCAGTAAGGTGAAAAATAAGTGAATTTTCATTCACCTTTTCCGAACATCTGCTGTTGCCTCAGTCAAAAGCTTTCAAAGCAGCAGCTGTTACAAGTGCCAGAGGCTTCCTCGAAAGCCCAGTACACTTTAAAGGACTTGAAATCCCTTGATAGTCTTTGAAATGCAGATCTTCCATTCAATTTCACACAGCAATACATTACATTAGCCAGTGATTGACAGCTTTATCACTCCAGAGACAGCTGCTTGGTGGATTGTTTATTGATCTTTCCCTTCAACCTTGAATGTATCTCCATTACCCTGCTTCGATGCTAAGCTCAATGTTTATAAACACTCTTGCCATGATTGACAGCCTGTCACCACATCAAAGGCAGCTAAGTGCTTCCTGCTGTGAAGAAGAGGAAGTCAGTGTTCTGGAGAGGAGGGGGCCTTCCAATGGACTTGGGGGGTACTTCCATTACTCACTGATTCCCTTGACCCACCGCAGGGTCCATCGTGTCAGGGCCAAGTTGAAAATACCTGCACCAATCGACGCCCATGTGAATCCTGGCTGAGAGGCCTGGAGCATCATGGGGGCCTGCAGAATCAGGCCTATGAACCAGAGGATCCATTTGCATCTTCTTTCCAGCATGGGGTGTGTGGCTCACTGCCGCTGGCGGCGGGGCATTAGAACAGGATTGGTGCCCTGCGCCAATTCTGTTTTTAATCTGACGTTCGATTCCCGCCCGGATCGAAACCCCGCTATCGGTGGTAGCCGGCAGAGAATCCACCCCTAAGTGATATGACAGGGAATAGGATAGGAAAATAGAGGCGATATATAAGTTCAGGCATGAACTTATGGAATGGCAATGCAGGCTTTATGGGTTGTATGGCATACGCATGTTATTATTTCTTCCAGGCACCGGCATTACAGAGCCTACTGGATTTTATTACTGGCATGTGAACTTCAGCCCAATTGCACCTTCAATGGCTTCAATATTAACTCCATTTCCCCACCCTCACCCTGCATGATGGAAGATTAGGGCTGTTGGATGGGGTGAGGGTTGGTGTTGAAAACAGAAATTTGGGGAATGCAACTCCAATCCACTGCTTACGCCATATCACGGTCTGTTTTGTGGTATATAAATGTTTGCCAAGGAGAGGTGGAACATTTTATTGATATATTTATATTAGCTCCCACAGAGCCACTAGCCTGGCCTGTTGATATCCTCTTCATCCACAATTCTAGCCTATATTTCCTAACCTCGGTCCTTTCCCCTTCCTCAATGGCCTCCTCCCATGGTGATTTCGCCCTCAGCCCCAGACCAAGCATCAAACTGTAACCTTCCCCTCCCCACCCATGATAGCCTCTTTCTTCACCTTCCGTAAACCAGGATCTTTGGTTTTGCCCGTTCCAGTTGCTAGGTCAGTCCTGGAAGTGTCCTTCTGCAGCGTCCTGCCGTTACTTCCATCACCAGGCTGATAATTAGTGTGTGTTTTGTCTGCATCCAGGGTGGGAAATGGAAGGAAAAATTATAATGAGGTCCTTACATTAAATTTAGTAGGGCCTCCATCGCAACACATTCCACAACCAGAGTCTTTCTGTTATTGCAGAAAGTACTCAGAAGGGGCAGCACTGTGGCACAGTGGTTAGCCAAGGACCCAGGTTCAATTCTGGCCTTGGATGACTGTCTGCGTGGAGTTTGTACATTCTCCCCATGTCTGCATGGGTTTCCTCTTGGTGCTTCGGTTCCCTCCCACAGTCCAAAGATCATAGATTACCGACAGTTCAGAAAGAGGCTATTCGGCCCAACGAATCTGCACCGACCCTCTGAAAGAGCGCCCACCTTCGGCCCAATCCTCTGTCCTATTCCTGCAACTAAGGGGAAATTTAGCATGGCCAATCCACCTAACCTGCACATATTTTGGACTGTGGGAGGAAACTGGAGCAGCCGGAGGAAACCCACGCAGACGCAGGGAGAACATGCAAACTCCTCACAGACTGCGTCAGAGGTCAGAATTGAACCCGGGTCCCTGGTGTTGTGAGGCAGCAGTGGTAACCACTGTGCCACCCAATGTGCAGGTTAGGTATATTGGCCATGCTAAATTGCCCCTTAGTGTCCAAAGATGTGTAGGTTAGGTTAAGGGGTTATTGGGATATGACAGGAAGTGATATTGGGTGGAGTGCTCTTTCAGAAGGTCAGTGCAGACTCAATTAGCTAAATGGCCTCCTTTTGTACTGTGGGGATTCTATTGTTCCAATTATTTATACTAGTTTTCAATATATAATTGAGAAACATGGCCACTGATTAAACCTTTCCACGTAGTGCTACACGGAAAGCTAAGTTTCTGCATGAGAAGGCAGTTTCTATTTAAAAGAGCAATGAAGCATCAACTTTAAATTGGGCATATCAACACTAACAATATATAAATATTTCAACTAGTGTCGGGAGAGCATTGTCAAGGCAGAGTCCTAAAATGCAAATTTTGGACTGAAGTCCGCTTGCCAGTAATAGAATCCAATAAGTTCTGTAATGGTGGTGCACAGGAATATAAGAAATAAGAGCAGGAATCAGTCATAACGTCTATGCAGCTTGCACTGTCATTCAGTAAGTTAATGGCTTAATAATAATAATCTTTATTATTGTCAAAAGTAGGCTTGCATTAATATTGCAATGAAGTTACTGTGAAAATCCCCTAGTCGCCACATTCCAGTGCCTATTCGGGTACACGGAGGGAGAATTCAGAATGTCCAATTCACCTAACAAGCATGACTTTCTGAACTTGTGCAAGGAAACCGGAGCACCCGGAGGAAACCCATGCAGACATGGGGAGGATGTGCAGACTCCGCACAGACGGTGACCCAAGTGGGAATCGAACCTCGGGCCCTGGTGCTGTTAAGCAGCAGGGCTAACCACTGTGCTACTGTGCCATCCACATCATTAACTTCCACATCAACTCTACTTTCTGCCTTATTGCTACATCACTTAGTTTTCAAAGGTTTCCAAAAAGCTATTAATCTCAGACTTCCCTTGCAATAAAGCATTCACATCACTGTGTGAAAAATATTTCTCTTCATCCTCAATTTGAAAAATCCATTGCTTTACCCTGATATTACACTCACTAGTTCAACACTTCTAGACTCTCCAGCCAGAGGAGACATCCTATCAGCATCTATCCTGTCAAGCCTGCTCAAAATCTCATATGTTTAATTGAGATCACCTCAATTCATTTCATTTCATTCATGAGGGGAGATGACACCGCAATTCCCTTGGTGGGGGTACTTGTCAGCAGGGGGCGGTGGGTAGGATTTGCATTGCGTGGGGGAGGAGGGGCCAGTCGCCGGACAAAATGGCAGTTCAATTAGTGGGATTCATGATGGAATCCCTTGCGATCCCCACCATGCATAAATATGCATGGTTGGGGAAAATGAATTATGGGCTTCACTCCGAGCGCTAGCGTGAACCACAAACGATTCAGCTCCTGCAGAACAGTCTTCCAAACGGAGAATCGAGCCCGAGATGTCCCGAGTTGTTTTCATAAGGGGTTTAAATTATTTGTGTGGGCCCCAGATTAAAGAAAGATTTCAAAAGCAGATGGTAAACCAGGGAAATTTATAAAGTACACTCTACTTTTCAAATGAAAGGATCAGTATAAAATTGAAATTATTTTATTACTTATTGCCATGGAAATAAATTTCAGAGACACAGTCATTTTAGATTTATCTGTGTGTTTTCTCACAAATACAGGCAGAGAGAGAAAACTGCCAGGAATTAGCTTGGAAGGTTATGAGAAGACAGTGGTGCATTTGCCAAGAGCCAGAAGATGGCTCTTGAGATTTACAGAGATTTATAGGAAACAGGGATGTTCCGGAGATTGAGTCACCAAGCAAGGGCCATGCTCGGAATGAACATTGTGGATGGTATTTTAAACCCTTTACTGCAAGGGAATTGAAGTATATGATTAAGGAGGTTTTGCAGCAAATATATAGGGCTTTGGCGAGGCTGCACCTGGAGTATTGTGTACAAGTTTATGGGGAATTAAAATACTCAGATTTGTCTGATAAAGCTAGTGGAACAGAATGCCAGTGGAATTCTCCGTCAGTCCAGGCTGCTGCAGACCTTCTTTGGGGTGAAAGAGATTTGGCATCTGCCAGGAACACGAGCATACAAATGGAGGAAGCTCTTGTTGTGATTGCAGACTAGCTGAACGTTGAGGTAATTGAAGCTCTTCATGTTTTGGAATCCAATTGGGAAGTTATTTGCCACATGATTGTAATCAATAATGTCCTTCCTGTACCTGGGGGCATCCAGTGATTGTGGCAGATCCCATAGTCCTGTGAAGCTTTACCTGTTGTTTAATTAATATATCGTCCATCTGACTGGAGAGTTGCAGTCTCCTGCGGCACTCAGTCTTGGTCATCTCCTGTGGTAGGTCCTATGTGAAAAGTATTCTCCCCATTAGCTTCCTGCCTTTCACCTGCTGGTGTTTGGGGCTCTACCCTTTCCAGGGAGGGTATCATTCCTCATTGCCATTGAGTTCAAACTGTGAGAGTCGTGCCCACGTTACTAGCTGCAGCCATCTTTCTGGACAGGTGGCCACACAATTATTCACTGCCCTTCTGCACCCATGATGCCAGGGGGCACTGACACCATTCAATGCCTAGGCACGGAATACACACACTCTGTTCCAAGAGCGAAATCCCCACAGCACAATCAAAACTTTTATTGTTCTGGGGTAATTTGTAGGGGCAGCCATGATTGGCTAACGACTTTGTATATGCATCTTCACCTGGTTGCCACAAACAGCATGTGTTGCCCATGCACCGTCATGAATGCCATTAATGAGCTCTGTGTGATCTCTTCAAAACCTTAATTGCATTTAATTGCAGCTCCGGCGGGATCACTGTCCCACCCTCTAGCCACCCTGGTAGACAAAGCAGCAGCCTGGAGCGGCATCAAAGAACCAGTATGCTGGTTGGCACTGGTATTTTCAGGCCCTGTCGACCTCTGTTCACACCTCTGGTGGTGCCCTAAAATTCTGCCCTATATCAGGAAATTAGGGGAGAATGTACCAAGGGTATTGTGGGGGTCTTTCATTGTCACATAAAAGGCAACCCTTAATGGCAAAAATTAGTTTGATGGATGAGTTAATGACATGTACTTGAGACAAATTTTGAGAACAATAGGCACGATTCAGCCACTGCATTGCTCCCTGCGCAGATTCGGGCGTACCAGGTGAATAGCAGGAAAGACCAAAGGTGAAATTCACGCCGGGAGCGAATCAATTTGAGATTCACCCGGCCTGCTCCAGATCTCACCCAAAAATTGAGAGAAGGTCATTAAGCCTAATTTGCATTCACTTTAATCTCATTAGCGGGATTGAAGTTGAATGCAACGGCCTCACAGGAGTCATACGACTCCCCAGCGAGAAGCCACGTGGGCTTTGTTTCGTATTCCTTTTCAAAAAGTGGAAACTGCCGCAAATGGCTACCGAGGGGAAGTGAGAAGCTGAGTAGCCTTTTCCATTTACAAGCATGCAGATCTAGGGCACTGGAACTGCTACCCCGGTGCTCAAGATGAGGTGGGGTGTTTCAGGGGGGCATTGGGGTTGTTCGGGGCGGGGGGGATGGAAGGGTCCAGATCGGGTGTCGCCCTTGAACCATTGGGGTGAGGGGCTTTGCATCTGTGAGGCCTTTATGTCATCTTTAAATATTGTGGAATCCCATAACAGGGACAAGCACAGCTACAGCCTGCGTGACCTGTCAAAATCACCCAGGCAAAACCCTGCTGCTGCTTCTCTCATGATAGTCAATTCCACCCCCTTTGACTGTGAGCTGCCTCTAGCTTCAGAGCTGAAGGCTATTTCAAATGAGGAATTGGCCTGGTTAATTGTGGTAGTACTTCACATTCCTGAACTCTCAAGTGCCTCCTCGAAGGAACAGATGCCATGTCTCA
This sequence comes from Scyliorhinus canicula, assembly GCF_902713615.1. Classification (NCBI taxonomy): domain Eukaryota; kingdom Metazoa; phylum Chordata; class Chondrichthyes; order Carcharhiniformes; family Scyliorhinidae; genus Scyliorhinus; species Scyliorhinus canicula. The sequence goes on from NC_052148.1 coordinate 64,568,867, forward strand.
GAGGGTGATTAGTGGACTGGATGTCTGAACTGTATGAGCATCAGTGGCATAGAGGCAGCTGACAACAATTAAACACTAAAGAGCAGGGCTTCACTACTGAGGATTCTCTCATGGCTAAAGGGTAAGTCTCTGGATGAGTGGAGGGGTTCTGAGCACGGCCTTCCCAATGTTGCTGGCAGAGGCTTAGGGTCAAGGGGATGCTGATTTGGCCGGGGATGAGTGTGCACAGCGAGGTTTGCCAGCTCAACTGGCTGGCACTCTGAGAGAAGGCGGGACGTATGCATGACAGCTACTTCCTGGGGCGCTTGGAGATCCCCGATGTCGTCGAGGAACACCCCAGGATGACGGGTTGGCTTGTGGGAGGTCATGGCGGATAACGTCAGTGCAGAGGCCTAAGACCGAGGTGAAGATCCATGATAATGAAGCCCACGTTATCACCCGTGCTGTTGTTGAGCGGTGCATCAGGCTACTCAAAATGCAGTTCTGATGCTTGGATCACTTTGGGTAGGTCCCTACACTACACCCCCAAGAGGATCTCCTGCTTTGTGGTAGTCTGCTGTGCCCTCCACAATCTGGCACAGCAGTGGGGTGACATCTCGCAAGAGGGTGAGGGGGATGGATATTTGACCTCGTCTTAGGAGGCGGGCCAGGAGGGGCTAGAGGATGAATCTGAGGAGGAGCTGGAAGATATGTGACAGAGAGGGTCCGATATGCCAGGAAGACCAGGGAGGCCCTCATCATCTCCAGACTCTCCTGAGATGAGGTTGTGACCATTAGCTGAACAACTACCCCCTCACCCCAATCCTGACCACTTAATAGAGATTTATAAGATGATGAAGGGGATAGATAGAGTGGACGTTCAGAGACAATTTCCTCAGGTGGATGTAGCTGTTACAAGGGGGCATAACTATAAGATTCAGGGTGGGAGATATAGGAGGGATATCCAAGGTAGGTTCTTTACTCAGAGAGTGATTAGGGTGTGGAATGGACTGCCTGCTGTGATAGTGGAGTTGGACACTTTAGGAACTTTCAAGCGGTTATTGGATAGGCACATGGAGCACACCAGAATGACAGGTGGGATAGTTTGATCTTGGTTTCGGACAATGCTCGGCACAACATCGAGGGCCGAAGGGCCTGTTCTGTGCTGTACTGTTCTATGTTCTATGAATATAAAAAACAGATTATGAGCTTTTACAAATTTGTAAAAAGGATGAGATTTGCAAAAATAAGGATGGGTCCTGAGAGGCAGTAACAGGATAAATTATAATAGGAATAAAGAAATTGCAGAGACATTAAACAACCTGAATGGGGGCAGCACGGTGGCACAGTGGTTAGTATTGCTGCCTACGGCGCTGAGGACCCGGGTTCGAATCCCGGCCCTGGGTCACTGTCTGTGTGGAATTTGCACATTCTCCCCGTGTCTGCGTGGGTTTCACCCCCACAACCCAAAGATGTGCAGGATAGGTAGATTGGCCACTCTAAATTGCCCCTTAATTGGAAAAAGTAATTGGGTACTCTAAATTTTTTTTTATACAACCTGAATGTAATATCCTGCACGGGACCTACGGGGTGGGAATACCTGTCTACCATGTGCTCATTGCGGAGTATGAGCTACCTCGCTAGTGGCGGGTAGCCCAATTACCCTGAATATAGGAGATCGGCCAGTAAGACACTGACCAGAGAGGAACCCTTTAGGGGTTTACTGGGAAGTGTCCATATCTCATTTGTAAATAAAACCTTGTTCTTATTTTTACTTGGTACCCTGTGTCATATCATAGAATCATGGAATTTACAGTGCAGGAGGAGGCCCATCGTGTCTGCACTGACCCACTGAAAGAGCACCCTACTTAAGCCCATGCCTCCACCCTATCCCTGTAACCCAGTAACCCCACCTAAGCTTTTGGACACTTCGGGGCAATTTAGCATGGCCAATCCACCTAGCCTTCACATCTTTGGACTGTGGGAGGAACACCCGGAGGAAACCCACGCAGACAAGGGGAGATAGTGCAAACTCCACACAGTCACCCGAGACCGGAATTGAACACAGGTCCCTGGAGTTGTGAAGCAGCAGTGCAAACCACTGTGCCACTGTGTCCTTATTAAACTGACGAGGAGGAGTAAACTGATTTGGTGCCGACACTGCAACCTACTCAGCTGAGCCACTTCCCCAATTTTCTGGACCCAGGTTTGGATTTCTTTGATTCGCCATGTCTCTGTTTGAGTGATGTTGAAGACTGGAACCAATATGCTGAATGAATGCGTTATTTCTTCGGGGCCAACAATATCATGGAGAACGAGACGGCCGTACTGTTGACAGCCAACATTCGGGGTGATCCGGAGTCTCATGCAGTCGACGGCCCCGTATAGGTGTACATTCAACCTGCTCGTGACACTTGTGGCGCAACCATTTAATCCAGCCCCATCGATAATTATTCAAGGATATAGGTTTAATACGCCGGAGAGGTCCACCAGTGAGTCCGGCACCAAGTTTGTGAGTCGACTACTGAAGTTTTGTGAATATGGAACTGTTTTGTCTGATATTCTCCGCGATAGCTTGGTCTTCAGTATTAATAAATGGAAATTCAAAAGAAACTTCTGGATGAGTCTCCCTAACTATTCAGCAGGCACTTCAGCTCTCCATATCTCAAGAAAATGCGGAACGCGGCATCCAAGAGATATAATGTTTTGGGGCATTACCCCTCATGTGATATCCCCGCCCAAACTGAACGCAGCAACGACTCTGCCTTCTGGGAAAAGAGCTGGCTGCCAAACTCTGCGCCGTCCCTGGATTTGGCTGAAGGCGATTCTAGCCCATATGCTACATGCGGACGCTGGTCTGGGTGTGTCCGCCAGCAGCAGGGTGGCCAGCACTCCAGGCGCCTTGGCCATATGCTCCAATTGGAGCTTTATACACTAGGCTTCCGCTCAGAGTCTCCTTGGCGTGTGCAGCCGTCTAGTGAGTCATGGAGAACATCCTGCATGGATTGCCGCATGTTGCGGTTTACTTAGATGATGTGTTCGTCACAGGCTCACAACCATTTGCAGAACTTCAAGGGAGTGTTGAAACGGTTTTCTGAACACGGGTCCATCTGTGCCACGCAAAGTGCGAGTTTCACTCAAAGGAGCTAATCTATTTGGGATATCGGGTGGACAGGGATGACCTATAACTGGTCGCCAAGAAGGTATGGGCATTCAAAGAAGGCCGCGAGGCACCACAGAACTTTTCACTTTCCGAGGAATAAGAAATTATTATGGATGCTTCATTCTGAATTTGGCTACTATTCGTGCCCCTCCCCCTCCACTTGCTTTTGACAAAGCACCAGCCATGGGCTTGTGCACGGTCCAGAATATGGCATTTGACGAGGTGAAGCTGCGGTTGTCTTCTTCAGGCTAGTTGACTCATTTTGACTCCTCAAAACCGTTGTACATTACGGACAATGCTTCGGGGTAGTTTTGTCCATGACCGTATGACAGGGCAGCACGGTAGCATTGTGGATAGCGCAATTGCTTCACAGCTCCAGGGTCCCAGGTTCGATTCCGGCTTGGGTCACTGTCTGTGCGGAGTCTGCACATCCTCCCGTGTGTGCGTGGGTTTCCTCCGGGTGCTCCGGTTTCCTCCCACAGTCCAAAGATGTGCAGGTTAGGTAGATTGGCAATGATAAATTGCCCTTGGTGTTGGGTGGGGTTACTGGGTTATGGGGATAGGGAGGAGGTGTTGACCTTGGGTAGGGTGCTCTTTCCAAGAGCCGGTGCAGACTCGATGGGCTGAATGGCCTCCTTCTGCACTGTAACTTCTATGATAATCTATGATTGCTTTTGCCTCCTGGACGCTGGCCGCGGCCGAGAGAATATATGCCCAGATCAAAAAGGAAAGTCTGGCAATCTGGTGTAAAGCAATTCCAACAATACAATATTATCATCACTGATCACAAGCCTTTGCTAGGCCTCTTCCTTGAGGACAAGGCGGTCCTGCCACAGCTGCAAGGATTCAGCGCTTCTTCCAATTGCACATGCTGATAAGTTGAGCTGTCTTTCTCTACAGGTCAAGTCCGCGAGCCCTCCCCTGGCGGATGAAGTGACTGAACTGAGTTTCATGGACCCCTTGCCTGTCACTGCCTCATGTAGTCGTGACTGGTCGCAAACCGACCCTGTACTTGCCAGGTGCATCATCTGGTGCTGTACGGTGGGCAGTACTAGCAGTTACCAGCGGAGTTGAAGGCTTTCTCCTCAAAGTTGTCTTGAGTCAACTATGGAGGATAGTATCCACCTATGGGCACCAGGGTTGTTGTCCCTGTGATGGGCCAGGGTACCGTGATGAGGGACCTTCATAACGGACATTCCGGAGTGTCCAAAATGGAGATGCTGGTGCAAAGCTACATCTGTTGGCTAGGGTTGGACACAGATATTAGGATGTTGGCCCAGCTGTGCTCCATCTGTCAAGAGCAGCAGAAGATCCCCGCGGCAGTACCCTACACTCTTGGTAGTGGCCGGGGTGCCCTTGAGCCTGTGTACATGCTGATTTTGCTGGTCCTTTCTTGGGTTTGATTTTTCCCATCCTGGTGGTCCCAAGCTGGAGGTCCACAAGAACAAAGAAACATACAGCACAGGAACAGGCCCTTCGGCCCTCCAAGCCTGCGCCAACCATGCTGCCCGTCTAAACTAAAATCTTCTACACTTCCAGGGTCCGTATCCCTCTATTCCCATCCTATTCATCTATTTTTCAATATGCCCCTTAAACGTCACTATCGTCCCTGCTTCCACCACCTCCTCCTGCAGTGAGTTCCAGGCACCCACTACCGTCTGTGTAAAAACCTTGCCTCATACATCTCCTCTAAACCTCGCCCCTCGCACCTTAAACCTCTGCCCCCTAGTAATTGATCCCTCTACTCTGGGAAACAGTCTCTGACTATCCACTCTGTCTATGCCCCTCATAATTTTGTAGACCTCAATCAGGTCGCCCCTCAACCTCCGTCATTCCAGTGGGAACAAATTTAGTTTATTCAACCTCTCCTCATAGCTAATGCCCTCCATAGCAAGTGTTAGAAGCCTGTCTCTCTCACTGCTGCAGTAAACGCAGTCCTCGCAGACCCAGCTAACACAACACATCATGGTACCAGTGAGTCATGCTCGAGTTTGACGCCCCTACCTTGAGATAGTCTGCCTTTGACCAACGATCAGCCATCCGGTAACATGGACAGCGTCTGCCCTCCCCCGCAGCTCTGCATCACTGGCAACCTCGGTGCTAACTAGAAGATTTTCAAGCAAAAGTTCCAGCTGTATCTTGAAGCCACCGACCTTGAAGCCGCATCGGATGCCAGGAAGATCGCTCTCTTCCTTTCTATAAGCCGGGAACCACGCTATCCACATCTTTAACTCCCTCACCTTTGCTGAAGGCGAGGACAAGACAAAGTTTAAAACAGTCTGCTGACATTCGACAGCACTGTGACATCGAAGTCAACGAGAGCTTTGAACGCTATGTGTTCCAGCAGAGGCTTCAGGGTAAGGACGAGCCTTTTCAGTCCTTCTTAGCCCATCTCCGTATCCGTGCGCAGTCCTGCAACTACGACTCCACTTCGGACTCCATGATCCGCGACCAGATCATTTTCGGGGTCCATTTCGATCCCCTTCGCCAGCAGCTCCTTAAAGTTAAGCAGCTCACCCTTGCCATTGCCATCGAGACCTGCGTCCTACACGAGCACGCTAACAACCGGTACTCCCATATCAAGGCGGCGGAGATGGTGCGGCAAGGCCCCCACGATGCGGAGCGGGTGCAGGCCGTAAAACAGATCCAGGGCCTGAGTCTGGATGAGGGCGGCCATTTTGCGCGCTTTTCCTGGGCTCCGGCGCATGCTTGCCACGACCAAGGGGATGGCGAGGCCGACGACCGAACTGTGCAGGTGCGCACATCGTTCGACCGCACCGCACATGCGCGGTGACGCACGGAGTGTCCTGACGTCGGCGCCATGGCGTGCAACAACTGTGGCTCCGCCCATTTAAAGCGGCAATGTCCCACGAAATCTCGACGCTGTCTCCAGTGTGGCAAGCTTGGCCACTATGCAGCCCTGTGCAGATCTGCTCAACTGCCCAACACACAGCAATCCCAGCCGCAGCGCAGGAACGTCCGGTCAGTACAGAAACCCGTAGCAGACTCCGACTCCAACATGGATTCAGATCCTGACACCGAGGGCCTCACATCCCCCATTCCGGGTGGGCATCATCACCAAGCATACGATGCTTTCAGCCAAGAAGGTGAAACAACTCCCAGTGATGAGCACTGATCCGGATGACGAGTGGTGTGCCACCCTTACGGTCAACAAGGCTCGCATACGCTTCAGGCTGGACACCGGCGCTTCAGCGAACCTCATTTCAAAGTCTGACCTTGACACCACCCGTGTCAAGCCAAGCATTCTTCCACCGGCCCGCCAGCTCCTCGACTACAATGGCAATGCCATTGCTGCCAGTGGCTCATGCCAGCTTACGGTATCCCATCATTCTTCAAAAGCAACCCTGCTTTTTGAAATTGTAGGAACCGACAGAGCTTCCTTGCTCGGTGCTCAGGCCTGCAAAATCTTGAATCTTGTGCAGCGGGTTCACACCATGTCGTCCGCTGGGCAATGGCCTCGCCAGATGTCAACTTCCAAACCCAATTAGATGACATCATAGCACAATACTACAGCGTCTTCGAAGGTATGGGCACACTGCCCTACCGATACAAGATATTTCTGAAACCGAATGCCACACCTGTGGTTCATGCACTGCGTCGGGTGCCGGCACCCCTTAAGGACCGCCTCAAGCAGCACCTGCAAGACCTCCAGGACCAGGGCATCATTTCTAAGGTCACAAACCCACAGACTGGGTTAGCTCCATGATTTGTGTCAAAAAACCGTCAGGGGAACTTCGCATTTGTATCGACCCCAAAGATTTGAACTGTAACATCATGAGGGAACACTACCCTATACCTAAACGAGAAGAGCTAACCAGAAAAATGGCTCACGCCAAGTTTTTCACGAAGCTGGACGCCTCCAAGGGGTTTTGGCAAATACAGCTGGACGCGTCCAGTTGAAAGCTGTGCACATTTAACACCCCGTTCGGTTGTTACTGTTACAACCGGATGCCCTTTGGCATCATCTCCGCATCGGAGGTGTTCCACCAAATAATGGAGCAAATGATGGAGGGCATCGAGGGGGTGCAAGTGTACGTCAATGATATCATTATCTGGTCCACAACTCCTCAGGAGCACATCGATCGCCTCAAACGAATGTTCCATAGGATCCACGACTCCGACTCAATAGAGCCAAATGCTATTTCGGTCAAGCAGAAAAAATGTTCCTTGGCGACCATATTTTGCAGTTCGGTGTGCAGCCAGATGCAGACAAGGTATCGGCGATCAACGCCATGAAGACCCCGGAGGACAAGAAGGCGGTCCTCCGCTTCCTAGGGATGGTCAACTTCCTTGAGAAGTTTATTTCCCAACCTTGCATCACAACACCACAGCTCTCCGCCATCTTGTTAAAAAAACTACGGACTTCCAGTGCTCCCCGCTCATGAGCGAGAGTGGCGTGAGCTCAGGGCGAAACTCACCAGGCCCCGGGGTACCTGGCGTTTTTTCGACCCCGCCAAGGAGACGAAGATCTCCACCAACGCGAGCCAGGCTGGCATTGGGGCAGTACTCCTCCAGCGGGACCAATCCTCCTCCTGGGCCCCGTCGCATATGCAATCTGGAGCCATGACACCTACTGAACAACGATATGCTCAGATTGAAAAAGAATGCCTGGGTCTCCTCACAGGGATTGACAAATTCCATGATTACGTGTATGGACTCGCCCAAATTCACGGTCGAGACGGACCACAGGCCATTGGTTAATATCAACCAAAAAGACCTCAATGATATGACGCCACGGCTACAACGGATCCTCCTCAAACTCCGCCGCTACGATTTCGACCTGGTCTACACCCCGGGCAAGGAGCTCATTGTGGCTGACGCACTCTCTAGATCCATTACCACGCCGTGTGAGCAGTCGGACATTGTCTGTCAGATAGACGTTCAGGTGAAGTTTTGTGCATCCAACTTTCCGGCCACTGATGAAAGGGCCGTGCAAATTCGTCAGGAGACGACCAGGGGTCCTTTACTCCAGCGGGTCATGCGACATCTCACGGATGGTTGGTAAAAGGGGCAGTGCCCACAGTTCTATAATGTAAAGGATGATCTAGCGGTAGTGGACGGCATACTGATGAAACTGGACAGGATAGTAATCCCACAGAGCATGCGAGAGCTGGTCCTCGGCCAAATCCACAAGGGTCACCTGGGGGTCGAGTCCCCATCCCATCAAACACATCTGGATACTGAGTGAGGATGTTATCAATGCCAGCTTGAAGATCCACGTTGGAGGATGTCATTGCCCTGAGATCATTCCTTGTTCGCATGATGGCTCCTTTTTTCGGCCTAATAGGCGGGCACTGCGGCTATTCCACACTTGCCACCTCAGCGTGATGTCCCGCCTCGCATGCTGGTTCCTCAGGACGCCCCCTTTCACGAGGCCACCGATCTGCCAGTTTTTTCACCGACCTCTACATTGGAGGCAGTTCCGCCCGTTCCAGTGCAGGCGGCCCCTGACCCAGCCTTGAGGCGGACAACCAGAATTCGTCGTCCGCCACAGAGACTGAATTTATAGACTGAATGTTGCATTACCTTGTGATCCGTTTACACATCTGTACATATTGTTTCTTCCTAATTTGTTATCTGCCCTCTATCTGCACTAGACACCTTCCCATGTAAATACGTTCACATACTTTGTATATAGTCAGGCTCCTACACACACTCACACACGCACACTCGCTATTTATTGACCTATACACATTTTTTAAAAGGAAAAAAAAGGGGGAGATATCATAATATACACACAGGTATATGATGGTGCACAGACAGACAGTGATTGACACACAGGATGACCAATGAACACAGAACACAGCAGCCAATCACCAGACAGGAAACGACCACTATAAAACGGGAGGGCACTAGTTTTACCGCTTTTCTTGGGATCCAGTCTCTGAGACAGTCAGAGCCCGTGAGCAATACTAGAACACACACCATGTGGTAGTAAGATAGTCTGTCAGGTTAGCCTCAGGTCTCCAGTCAAGTCAGCATAGTGTCAACCCAACAGTTAAAGTATGTATGATAGTTAAGAGTTCAATAAAATCCAGTTGCATTTTCTTCAAGTGTTGGAAAGTCTGTCTCTCTCACTGCTGCAGTAAACGCAGTCCTCGCAGACCAGCCTTACCAACACATCAAAGACCACGCCACATGCAGTAACTGGGGTAGACTCCATGGAGATGTTAATGGGTCATAGACTTCGTACACGACTCAATTTATTCTTCCAGACAGCAGCGTGAAGGTGCGTCGCCACTAACATTCTCAAAGGCATTGCCTAGTTTGACGTTGCCTCCTTCGCACCTGACATGTGGGTGTTCGTTCGTAACTTCAACTGGCTCTCTGGGTTTGTCATCTGTACAACGGGGACCATACCAAGTTCAGGAATGTAGTGAAGACAGCTTCAATTCAGGCTATCAAAAGGGAAATGGATAAGCAAGCCGATGGCAAGCAAATGCAGAGCTACGTGGAAAGGGTCTTGCAGACAGCCGGCATGGGTCCTCAGCAGGTTGAGGAACGTTCCTCTATGCTGAAAACATTCTATAATTCTACTCCAGAAACCATCAATTGGAGATAAATATTGGCTTAATTAAATCAACGAATACAATATGCACAACTGTTTATATTCTAAATGTCACTTTTCTGTGGAGGGAAAAAGTGTGGCATGACCTGACTCCCAACTATTTTGACCGTTCCCTAATTTACCACCACCACCTTCGAAAGGACTGCCAAAAAGACAAAGACACCAGTGAACATCATCCGCAAACCTGCAAAAATACACTGGGGCACAAAAACCACCATCCTTTGACCTTCTGCCAGAGCTCTGGGGCGTGATTCTCCAACAATGGAGCTATGTCCCCATGCCAGCGTCAAAACGCAGGTCTTCCTTAAGGAAAGTCCAGAGTGATTCTCCAACCGCAGGGGGCTAGCTCTGGCTGCTGATACGGGCCCTGCACTTCTGGTCGGGTGTCCGCGCATGCGCATGGCGGCGGCCTGCGGCAACCGCCCCGTACAACATGGGCGGACTCACACCACGGACCATGATGGACGAAGTCTGTCCCAACCGAGATCGCGCGCGCCCGCAGACCGGTTACGCCTGCTCGCTTGCCTGCCGGTCTGTGAGGCCCTCCCCGATGAAGGATCCCCCCGCCCTCCACCAGGACGGCAGTTCCCGACAGCAAAGCGTGGTTCGACCACGGCGCCGAGGACCGGTGGAATCGTGGGAGCGGCGTTGTGCCGGATTTCGCTGTCAACGCCCATTCTCCGCCTCCACACCGATCATGACTTCGGCGCGGAGGCTCGGAGAATCCCGCCCCTGGTTTTTTTAGCAGCTGAGTACTGTGCACTCTTATGGGCCTCAAGTTGTCACACAAAACCCATTGACACATAACTTAATTCAGTAATGGAGGATAATCTCTGGAACTCCAAGATCAACTCCAGTTCAGTGGTTAGCAGTCCTCTCAAATACTATCCCTCCCTCCATTTGACAGATCACTGCAGCACACAAATCAATCAGCAGCAACTTGGCCCCTCCCCATCCATAGAGACCTTCAAGATGCCTCACTCACCACATGACTCTGAAAAACCCTCTGGACAGCAGAGAGGACTTGGGTGGTGGCCAAGGATAGAGTGGAGTAATGAATAAATATCCTGGTGTCAGTTATAAAGCTGTCCAAGGGAGGAATCAGGACACTGACATGGAGCTGCCAAGGGTTTATTGAAGGAACTGTCCTGGTGCTGAGGCAATTTCGGCCATTTAGGAATGAGATTAGTTGGAATTTCTTCACTCAGAAGGTATTGAATCTTTGGAATTCTCTGTCCCAGAGGCTGTGGAGGTTCAGCTATTATCAGAGATTGGACTTACACTTTTGGCGGCCTCAGGCTAACACTCTTTGTGGGGGCCCATGTCATGCCTCCCACCCTGTTGACATGGAAGCCCACCCCAATGACGTTGAGCCCTGCCCCTAATGACGGTGAGCCCTGCCCCCAATGACGGTGAGCCCCGCCCCAATGACAGTGAACCCCGCCCCATTGATGGTGAGCTCTGCCCCCCATGGTGAGCCCCGCACCAATGACAGTGAGCCCCGCCTCAATGATGGTGAGCCCTTCCCCCAATGATGGTGGCCCCCAATGATGGTGAGCCCTTCCCCCAATGACGGTGAGCCCCGCCCCAATGACATTGAGTCCTGGCCTCAATGATGTTAGGTCCAACCCGGGGGTGGCCTTCTGACTTCGCCTAACTTCAGCTCACATAATGCAAGGCACAGAAACCCAAAATCTCACGCCTCGCCACCCACTCCGGTTGCTGACCAGCTCAGCTCAGTCCAGCCCTCACTGCCTGGCTGGCCTCTGGCTCTGGCCGGGTCGACCCGCTTCCACTGGCCGCTGCTCCACAATTCCCCTAAAGACGATGCTAGTGCTTACCTGACCTGGCCTTGTTCACATCTCTTGACTCTTGCTGCTCCACTCACCTCTCGGCTCTCTCTCAGGTGGCTGGGCCTCGAGCCTTGACGGTCGCGTGTTCTCCTGGCGGTTGTCTGACTGCTGCTGGCTATGTGGCCTGGCATATGCTCGTCATCCCCTCGCTCCCCAGTCCGGTTGCTGATCAGCCCAACTTTCTCACTTTCAGCCCGGCTGTCTGGCTCACTTCTGGCTTTGGTCGATTCGCTACGCTCCCGCTTTGCTGCTGCTCCCTGATTCTCCAAGACACGATACGGAACTTGCCTCACCTTCTTTGCACCCCCTGACTGCACTTGGCTCTCGCTTGGTTGGCTGGGTCTGGAGGCCTTGATGAGCGTACGTGCCCCTGGCTTGCTGTCTGACTTCTGCTGCTGATTATCTCGCCTTGGTGGTCTCTGTTCTTTTTGCTTGGTTGCCCACTGCCCTCCTCAGCCCTGGCCTGGAGGTCAGGAGTTGCCCCACTGCTCTCCGATGGCCATTGGCCAGCACCTCCTCCTCACCATGTGAAGGATCTGCAGCAGAGGCAAACACTCAGTCCCTCCCCCACCCGTCCCGTCTCTCTCCCCCCCCCCCGGCCATGCCCTGTACTGCAGCTCTGTGTGTTTCATTGTAATTTAGCCTCTGGTTAAAGAAGGAGATCACTGTATTTCCACAAGTTAAAAACATCAATGGATATGGGGTTAGTTCAGGAAAATGGTGTTGAAGTATGTCAGCATGATCTCATTGAATGGTGGCGTGGGCTCATAGTACTGGATGGCCTGCAGCTGCTCGTATTCCGATGTTCTTAGGATCATAGCTACAAGATTCCAAGAGCAATAAGATGATCTGTGGAACTCTTTGCCGCAGAAGGCTGTGGTGACCAAATCACTGAGTGTCTTTAAGACAGAGATAGATAGGTTCTTGATTAATAAGGAATCGGGGTTATGGGGAGAAGGCAGGAGATTGGGGTGAGAAAAATATCAGCCATGATTGAGTGGCGGAGTAGACTCGATGGACCGAGTGGCTTAATTCTGCTTCTATATCTTATGGCCTTGTGGAGACCCAGCCCCTATGACAGTGGCATTGACTCCACTGCAGAGGCATCTGCTGTTCTTTCAGGAGGACAGCATGTCAACACTGTCAACCTGGTTAGCTGATGCTGAAACATAGCACTGAAGTTGTGCCCTCAATTGGAAGAGTTGTTGAGGTCACCCAAGACCTCTCAAGTGGCTTCAGTGTATGATCAGCAACCTTCCCATCTCCCAGACTTCAGCAATAGGGGAACCACCTCATAGAAACACTAGAAGGGTAAACAAGGACATAGACTAGGCTCTAAAGAATGAACTTAGGTTGTTCTTTCCTTCCCTTTTTTTTGCAATCTCCTTTGTGAATCACACAGTTGTGGCTTTCCATATGGCAGCCTCAGTAAGCAATCCCAATAATTCCCACGTAAATCCAAATACCAATACGTTAATGCAGTTACACCCAAATGTTAGATCTCCATAGCTCTGTACCATCAAAAATTGCTAAAACTCAGGCAAAACAGGCAGAAACTCTCTCACAAAAATCCCAGCAGTTGTTCAATTCCTGGTGAAACTGATAACTTTTAAAAAGGAAAGTAGTTCCCACAATATTATGAAAAATGGAAAAGAAACTCTGGACACAATTTAACTTTTAAAAAATTTACTTTAAACCAACTGAAATCAACACAATTCAAACATTAATTGACAGATGAAAGAATTGGAATTAAAAAAGTAAATTTCACTTCAAATAGTCAATTATGATTAAGATGCACCTCACATAGTTACAGGCACTCAAATTACTTGTGCGCAAAACCATGTGCAATCTCAGTCTTTCCAACTCGATCTCAGATATGCAAGATATCTTATTTCCCACTCAATCACTTTAGCCATTGAGTCGGGTTCACCATCAGCTGTATTCCATCCAAAGTCCTCGGAGGGGTGAACATTGACAAGTTACACATCAATGGGTCATGACAGTCCAAGTGGCATAAAATCCACAGAGACACCCTTCTCTGAGCCTTTAAATGGTCTGGTGAGCTCTGGCAACATTGAAACAGCAGCAATGGGTCTTGTACAATTCCACAACCCACTGCCCTTCTGCTCTTTTGCTCTTTTCAATTGTCTAATGCCCAGAGTAATACAGTTTTTTGCTCTATTCTTAGTGACTTGCTTCAACACAGGATCTGTTCAAAGTCTGGCAAACAGAAAAATGATGTGGAGATGCCGGCATTGGACTGGGGTGAGCACAGTAAGAAGTCGCCGAAAGCTATGATTGGAAACAAACCTGTTGCACTTTAACCTGGTGTTGTAAAACAAAAAAATGGTTCTATGAGTAAGAGAGATTATGAGAGTAAACTTGCTCAGAATATAAAAACAGATAGTAAAAGTTTCTACAAATATATAAAACAAAAAAGAGTGGCTAAGATAAATATTGGTCCTTTAGAGGTTGAGAAGAGAGATTTAATAATGGGAGATGACGAAATGGCTGAGAACTGAACAGGTTTTTTGGGCTCCGTCCCTTCACAGTGGAAGACACAAATAACATGCAAGTGACTGATGGAAATGAGGCAGATGACAGGTGAGGACCTTGAGATGATTGTTTCACTAAGGAGGTATGATAGGCAAGCTAATGGGGTGAAAGGTAGACAAGTCTCCTGGCCTTGATGGAATGCATCCCAGAGTGCTGAAAGACATGGCTAGGGAAATTGCAAATGCACTAGTGATAATTTACCAAAATTCACTAGATTGGAGGTGGTTCCCGGCGGATGGAAACTAGCAAATGTGGCACCACTGTTTAAAAAAGGTGGGCAGAAAGCAGGTAATTATAGGCCGATTAGCTTAACTTCGGTAGTAGGGAAGCTGCTGGAATCTATCATCAAGGAAGAAATAGCGAGTCTTCTGGAGGGAAATTGTCCCATTGGGCAGACGCAGCATGGGCTCATAAAGGGCAGGTCATGCCTAACTAATTTAGTGGAAATTTTTGAGGACATTACCAGTACATAACGGGGAGCCAATGGATGTGGTATATCTGGATTTCCAGAAAGTTTTTGACAAGGTGCTACACAAAAGGTTGCTGGATAAGATAAAGATGCATGGCAGTAAGGGTAAAGTAGTAGCATGGATAGAGGATTGGTTAATTAATAGAAAGCAAAGAGTGGGAATTAATGGGTGTTTCTCTGGTTGGCAATCATTAGCTAGTGGTGTCCCTCAGGGATCAGTGTTGGGCCCACAATTGTTCACAATTTACATAGATGATTTGGAGTTGGGGACCAAGGGCAATGTGTCCAAGTTTGCAGATGACGCTAAGATGAGTGGTAAAGCAAAAAGTGCAGAGGATGGCGGAAGTCTGCAGAGGGATTTGGATAGGTTAAGTGAATGGGCTAGGATCTGATGGAATACAATGTTGACACATGTGAGGTTATCCATTTTGGGAGGAATAACAGCAAAGGAGTTTCTTATTTAAATGATAAAATATTAAAACATGCTGCTGTGCAGAGAGACCGTGGGTGTGCTAGTGCATGAGTCGCAAAAAGTTGGTTTACAGTTGCAACCGGTGATTAAGAAGTGCGAATGAATTTTGTCCGTTCATTGCTAGAGGAATGGAGTTTAAGACTAGGGACGTTATGCTGCAATTGTATAAGGTGTTCGTGAGGCCACACCTGGAGTATTGTGTTCAGTTTTGTCTCCTTACCTGAGAAACGATGTACTGGCACTGGAGGTGTGCAGAGGAATCACTAGGTTAATCCCAGAGTTGAAGGGGTTGGATTACAAGGAGAGGTTGAGTAGACTGGGACTGTACTCACTGGAATTTAGAAGGTTGCGGGAGGGATCTTATAGAAACATATAAAATTATGAATGAAGGTAGATAGGATGGATGCAGGCAGGTTGTTTCCACTAGCGGGTGAAAGCAGAACTAAGGGGCATAGCCTCAGAATAAGGGGAAGTAGATTTAGGACTGAGTTTAGGAGGAACTTCTTCACCTAAAGGGTTGTGAATCTATGGAATTCTTTGCCCATTGAAACAGTTGAGGCTCCTTCATGAAATGTTTTTAAGATAAGGATAGATAGTTTTTTGAAGAACAAAGGGAATACGGGTTATGGTATTCGGGTTGGAAAGCGGAGCTGAATCCACAAAAGATCAGCCATGATCTCATTGAATGGCGGAGCAGTCTCGAGGGGCCAGATGGCCTACTCCTGCTCCTAGTTCTTATGTTATGTTCTTATATGGAGAGAACTTTGTTTGTTTCCTCTTTTATATGAATTCCCAATGTGTTCTCAACCACCAAGCAGAAAACACAGGCTCACCCAACCCCAAATAAATAAACCTTTCCATTTTCCAATTGCTTTCTAGTTGCTAATGGCAACATCAAGTCACATAAGCATCTCTTGGCAATTAATGATGTCATAAACAGGAAATCAAGAAACCCTCTTTCAGAATACCTCCCAGTTTATTTTGGTCTTAAAGGGACATCACAGAATAAAATACAGGCTTTCCCCAGATATGGGTCATCACACATTACAAAAACGTCAGCTAGAGAATTACAGTAAGTGAGGATCAGTTTAAATATTTAAATTGAATGTTGCAAAAATGTTTTGCTGGGTAAGGTTAACAAACGAGGGAATCAGACCTTTTAAGGAACCAATTTCACAAAATAATCCTAATTCAAATACAGAACCTCGATTTACAGAGGATCAGTGCAATGTTAATTTCAGGGTCAGCAGTATGGATCACTTGAACTAATGTGCCAAATTCTGCATTTTGAGAGCACTTCTTTTGTCGGATGTCCCACTAAGAAGGTAGCAGGATTAACATTCATTTCATGGCTGAGAAATCAGCTAAATTAAATTAAATTATTACTCTGTCATTTAACTATTTGAAATAAATGCTCAAAAAGTTAAATCCTTGCTTGTAATTCCATCTACCATGTATATAATACAAAAGTAACATTCGTGCCGGACTAGTGCCAGGCAATGAATAGATCCAACGAAAGAGATCCTACCCCATTACCCCTCGACATTCAATGGCATTACCATTGCTGAATCCCCCAGTATCAATATCCTGAGGGATTATCATTGACCAGAAACTGAACTAGACTTGAAATATGTGGCTACAAGCGCAGATCATAGACGAGGAATTCTGTGACAAGTAACTCACCTCCTGATTCCCCAAATCCTGTCCATCTACTACAAGGCACAAGTCATGGGTCTGATGGAATCCTTTCCACTTTCTTGGGTGAGTGCAGCTCCAACAACACTCAAGAAGCTGGTCACCATCCCAGCCAAAGCAATTTGCTTTATTGGCACCCTATCCACAAGCATCCACACCCTCCACCACCAATGCACAGTGGCTGCAGTGCGTACCATCTACAAGACGAACTATGGAAATTCACCAAGCTTCCTTATGCAGCACCTTCCAAACCCATGACCACTACCATCTCGAAGCACAAAGGCAGTAGACACATGGGAACATCAGCAGCTGGAACTTCTTCCACAAGACACTCAACATGCTTCCTTGGAAATGTATTGCCTTTCCTTAATTTATGATGAATGTAAGAAATTGTCATTATTTCATATTTTATATTTTTTGCAGTAATGTTACTAAAATGTGGGTTACAATGCATACAGACAGTATGACTGCTAGAACTGTGATTAAGTTGTCAAAAGCGAGAGATGCAGGTGAAGAATTCTGCTAATCAATCTTGAGAACCATTTACTTGTTTAGAGATAGCTAGCTAATGGAATATTGTTTACATTTGACGGAACCCTGGGGTATAGATAATTTATGAGGGGTATTGCATTTGATCCTGGCTGAACAAGGCAAAGACATCTGTCTAAGAAGAGACAAAAAACTGCCTCATGCTTTGGGTACAGATGATGTAGTTAATGGGAGGAACCAGGTCTGTCAGAAAAGTCAATTGGTCTAGAACTCTTGTCTAGACAGGTGTTTCAGGTTGGTCCTGAAAGGTTTTCTCTCCAAGTATTCTGCACAGAGAAAAGCAAGTAGAAACCTGGTTGCCAACTTTGTTCATGAGTGGCATTTGAAATATATTGGTTTGCTTAATTGGATTATAGTGACAGATTTTGGAAGTAAGTTAAGGTTTTCTCTTTTACTTAAGAACTGTTGTGATTGCTAACTGTAAACCTATTTCTTTATTGCTAATGTGGCGAATTCTGTGGTTAAATTATATTTTGTTTTAACATAAAAGATACCTATGGGTGAGTTTTATCACTCCTGTGGTACAATAACATTTCCTCACAGTTTTGCAAATTGAAAATAGTTGGTTCTGGTCTGGGATCCTAAAACACTGTTGGTGGGTCAAAACTTCGGATCACCCTCCCTAATAGCACTGTGGGTGCACACACACCACATAGACTGCAGTAGTTCAAGAAAACAGCTGACCACCAACTTCTCAAGGGCAATTAGGGATGGGCAATAAGTACTGGCTTAGCCAGCGGCACCCACATCCCATGAATGAATAATAAGAAAAAGGTTCCTCAGACATGATCTTTTCTTCCATGTATACGTCTTTTTTTCAGTCCTAATTGGTTTCACCCACCTGATATTACCTGTATATTGTTTAGTTGCGTTTGAAGGAATTTGAATTCCATTTTATATTAGTTGCTTATTCATTCTTATACTCTCTTTGGCTTCCCTCTGAACTGCCTAGATTCAGCTTGTTCTCACATGCATTGGTGCATGGAAGGAACTTGCCACAAACCATACCATGTGTACCTTTATGCAATAAGCTAGAACACAGTGGAAACTCTTAACTGAATTATCAGTCTGCAATAACAATTTGCTTTAACACAGTAAATATATAATAGTTTGAAAAACTGACTTGAGTTTGACATTGAGAAAGACCTTACAATATCCAAAAATAGTAATTACCTTTCCATTTGTTGTAACTGCTGCAAACACAGTTGAAGAGTACGGTGACCAGGTAACATCTCCAACTGGTGAATCAAGATCAAAAGTAAACATCGGGATCCTGAAAGAGAACACACATCAATCATGATTAAAGTAATTAGAATGTACACAAAAACATTTACAGGTTTTTTGGGCTGGCTCAGTTCTTGCTATTCCTAAAAATCTTTCCCAGCAGAGACAATGGCCTACATTCTCTGATTTTGAGGCTATGTCCCCACGCTGGCATGGGAACGGTGGCATTTTATGAGAGAAAAAATGGCGTAAAACGGGCACCGATCCTCCGTTTGGCTGGGGGCTAGCAGGCCGGCTCTAGCCTGCGCCATGCAACATGGTGTCAGCCACTCATGGACCCGGCCTGCAAAATATTGCCCCTCCCTTTGGCCAGTTTGCGTGCTCCAGATTACCACCCAGAGTGCCCCCAGCCCATGGCAAATTCCCCACTGCCCGCGAATCAACGCTCCCCCGGCTGTGGCGGCGCTGGACTGAGTCTCCAGCTGCCATGCCGAGTTCCCGACGGTTGAGACCATGAGAGACCCACGGCGTCAGGAACTCGGCCGGTCGGGGGCGGGCCTCAGGCAACATCCTGAGGCCGTCGACATGTTGCGCAGCGTGCTCTCCGAGTACGTCATTTTAGAGGGGGCGGAGCATCCCAAAAGCACCGCCGCCCCTGATTTGGTCATAAACTTTGATTCTCCGGCCGATTGCCGAACGCAATTTTGGCATCGCCGACCAGATAACCCTGCCCAATATCTATCATTGTCCATAACTAGACTGAAGATTTGTAAGAACACTAAGTTTTTAAAATTTCATTCATAATTATTATTTTGGAACAGAGAATTGGTGATGTACTATGTAAATACCTTCTGTTGAATTTGTATAAATGAAATTACCGTTTGTTGAAATACTTTTTTAAAAACAAAACACCTAAGTAGTTGAGCATTCTAGAAAAGTTTCACTTCTTAGTTTTATTGGATTCTATTTTATTACATTTGTGAAATAAGTGCCATTTTATCCAATGTATAGGAGAGGTTAATATATAAAATGTCAGTGTTGCTATTTTTCAGATAATTGAATGACATGACCAAATTAAATTTGCCTCACTGACCCACATTTATTTTACAACATGAATTTTCTTTTTTCTCTAGCCATTTTATACTACAGACAACATTTTCCTCTGAATTATAATGCACATTGTCATCTTATGGAATGGGAGAGGAGAATATGTGAGGGAATCATTTGTCCACGATGTAGGAAAATGGATGATGTCACATTTGGTTGGGTCAACAAAATTTGTAGGGATATGGTTGGAAAGAGTCTTCTGACAGATTTCCTATAATTAACATCATACTAGTAATGTTATTGCAATCCTGGCAGCCAAGATTTTCATGATGATGCTGGCGATGGAGAGATAGAAAAGTTTGAATGGCCACCTATTGCATTGGGAAGCACAGAAGATTAGAGTGATTCTTATTTTTTTTGCACCTTCTGTTTCCACCTTCTGTCACACTATACTACAACAAATGGTGCCAAAGTTCAAATTGTCAGACCCTGAATGATTAATTGGGTCCCCTACAAGCCTTCATAGGATGGGGCATTGAGTATAAAAGCTCAAGAATTATGTTACAATTATATAGAACGTTGGTTAGGCCACAATTGGAATACTGTGTCCAATTCTGGTCACCGAACTACCAAAGGGATGTGGAGGCTTTGGAGAGAGTACAGAAAAGGTTTACCCGGATGTTACCTGGTATGGAGGGTATTAGCTATGAAGAGAGATTGAATAAACTGGGATTGTTCTCCCTAGAGAGGCGGAAGCTGAGAGGCGACCTGACAGAAGTTTATGAAATTATTAGGGGTATAGATAGGGTGAACAGTCGGAGGCTTTTTCCCAGGGCGGGAAGAACAATTACAAGAGGGCACAAGTTTAAGGTGTGGGAGAAAAGGTTTAGTGGAGATGTGCGAGGGAGGTTTTTTATACAGAGGGTGGTGGTGGCCTGGAATGCATTGCCAAGTGAGGTGGTTGAGGCAGATACGTTAGTGACCTTTAAGACTTATCTGAATAGGCAAATGAACAGATGGGGTATAGAAGGATAAAGGCAGTTGGTTGAGATAGGGCACATGATCGGTGCAGGCTTGGAGGGCCGAAGGGCCTGTTCCTGTGCTGTATTGTTCTTTGAGTGTTACCCTGATCTCCCTCGGAGTCTTGACCCAGTACCTTTCAAGTGTTACCCCAGTACCCTTTCGAATGTTACCCCGGTCTCCCACAAGTGTTCACTCCTGGTCTCCAACAGAATCAACCCCAGTATCCCAAGTCAATCCTGAATGCCTTTTGAAACCAGGCATGATGTGCGCCATTCTGACATCATGCCGCTGTGGATGGATTTTACAATGGGGAGTTGATATGATTACAGTGTATGTGCATGATAATAAGATGCAAGTCTATTATAATGATGTTCTCAATGTTAAATGGTGGGAGGAAGGGGATGATCACGACAAGCTTTCACACCGGCATTAAACGCGACGCTCGACTTCTCGCGATATTTTCTGCTCCCGTCACCGAAAAGCACTCAACGTGAAAGGGAGCGAAAAATCCCGGCCTAGGTCACAATGCCCACATTTGGTTGCAGCTCCTGCCGCAAAAATTTCTTTGTAGAAAGCTTGTTAAAGGTAGATCAAGTGTATAATTGTAAATTAATTGAATGTTTAATTGTATTTGTTTAAAGGGCATTAACTGGGGATTTATTTATGCTCCTATATAGCAGCAGACTAAAACTGTCCCTCCCGGGCTGGGGTTGCAAGTTTGTAATTTGTATCTCGATAATAAAAGCTTATCAAGTGTATAAGGATCAGGCTGAAATTCTATCCTTCACTGCTTGGTTGTCTGGAATAAAACACTAACATAAAACATGTCTGTAAGAGAATCAGCTAAGTCAGTTGAAAAGCTCAAAATTCAGTATCCAAATGTCTTTGTTCTCATTTGCTAGAACTAGGTATCCTTGATGATTTTTCTACTCCCTCTTCCCATATGAACTAAGGTTAACTGTAGCACATCAAATAGCAGAATAGTATCATAGTGATAATCCTCGTACTAGTAATCCAGATGCTTGGACTAATGCTCTGGAACATGTTTTCAAATCTCACAGCTGGGGAAATTTAAATTCAATTGATTAATAAATCTGGAAGAAAACACAAATTTCCGTAATGATGATGATTAATCTATTGGATTGTTGTAAAAACCCATCTCGCTTACTGGCGAAGTATAGGGAAGGAAATCCGCTGTTCTGGCTTGGTCTGGTTTATAATATATATAATATATAATATAATAATCGCTTATTGTCACAAGTAGGCTTCAAATGAAGTTACTGTGAAAAGCCCCTAGTCGCCACATTCCAGCACCTGTTCGGGGAGGCTGGTACCTGTGACTCCAGACCCACAGCAATGTGGGTGACTCTTAAAGCCCTTTGAAATGGCCTAGCAAGCCACTCGGTAGCAATAAGCCATTACAGAAAAGTCACATAATCCTGCAGATAACTGGCACAGACACGATGGGCTGAACGACCTCCTTCTGCCCTGTGACCACGCTATGATTCTGTGAAACCAGATGACCACCTGTCATTAACCTAGGCATCAGAAAAAAAAAAGATACACCCTGTCCACATAACACCTTGGTATGTGTCAAAATTTGGAGAACTGATCCATTGATTAGTCAAACAACCTGACATAATCACCAAATCAGATCTTAGATCCAAAGTCCCAGGCTCCTCCATTACCATCTCTGTGCATGGCCTATCCCATCATCAGGAAAACCCACCAGAGGTGGCAACAAAGTGGTGCAACAATGGAGAATGAGGGGCTCTGGGAATTCCCAATATTGACTTGGAACACCATGAAGTCTCATGGAATCAGGTCAAATATGGGCAGGAAAATTTCCTGCTAATTGCATTCCAATGCCCTCCCTCAGCTGATGAATCAGTGCATCTCCATGTTGAACAGCACATGCAAGAAGCATTGAGGGTAGTAAGGGAAAAAATGTACTCTGGGTGGGGGAATTAAATGCACATCACAAGAATGGCAATGTAGCACTTCATTATGGACTTATCTGCAATAAGGTGCCTGCAGTAGGTGCTAAGAGAACAAACAAGAGGTAAAAATCTACATGACTTCTCCCTCACTAATCTATCTGCCACAGATAAATCTGTTCATGACAGTATTACATAGAAAAATACTAATTAGGATAAAAGCAAATTACTGCGGATGCTGGAATCTGAAACGAAAGGGAAAATGCTGGAAAATCTCAGCAAGTCTGGCAGCATCTGTAGGGAGAGAAAAGAGCTAAAGTTTCGAGTCCGATGACTCTTTGTCAAAGCTAACAGACAGAGAGAGTGGGAAATATTTATACTGTGGAGTGAGAATGAAAGATGAAATACTAATTAGGAGCAGGAATAGACCACTCGGCTTTTCGAGTCTGCTCTGCCATTCAATGAGACCTTGACTGATCTGATATGATAATCCTCAACTCCACTTTCCCACCATATCCCCGTAACCCTTGATTCCCTTACTGATTAAAAATCTGTCTATCTCAGCCTTGAACATACTTAATGACCCAGCCCTCAACTGTGAAGAATTTCACAGGTTCACTAACCTCTGAGAGAAGAAATTCCTTCTCATCTGTCTTAAATGGGTGATCCCTTACTCCGAGATTATGATCTCTGTTCCTAGACTCTCCCACAAGGGGAAATAACCATTCAACATTTACCCTGCCAAGCCCGCTGATAATCTCTCATTCTTCTAAACTTCAATTAGTTCACACCCAACCTACTCAACCTCTCATTAGAAAAGTGAGCCTTCTCTGGACTTTCTCCAATTACAGTATATATTTTCTTAGATAAGAGGACCAAAGCTGTTCACAGTACTCCAGGTGTGGGTAAAGGGGAACCCTTGCAATAAATTATAACATTCTATTTTTTTTCCTAATTACATGCTGTACCTACATACTAGTCGTTTGTGATTCATGCACTAGAACACCCAGATCCCTCTGAATCTCAGAGCTCTGCATTCTTTCACCATTTAGATGATGTTTATTTTTCATTCTTAATGCCAAAATGGGCAATCTCACATTTTCCCACATTATATTCCATTCGTCAGATCATTGCTACTCACTCAAACTGTCTATGTTTCTTTGTCGGCTCCTTGTGACCTCCTCACCAATTACTTTCCTGCCTATCTTTATGTCATCAGAAAATTTAACAACCATACCCTTGGTCGCTTCATCCACATCATTTGTATAAATTGTAAAACGTTGTAACCCCAGCACTTATCCCTATGGCGCAGCATGTATTATATCCTGCTAAATCTTCAATCCGTGTCAATATGTTACCCGTTACACCGTGAGCTCTTAGTTTCTGCAATAATTTTGATGTGGCACCTTATCAAAGCCTTTTCAGATCTAAATACAGTACATCCACCGTTCCCCTTTATCCAGAGCACATGTGGCTCCTTCGAAGAATTTCAATAAGGTGTTGAAACATAATTTTGCTTCCATGTTGACTCTGCCTGATTGCCTTGAATTTTTTTAAAATGCCTGCGATAACTTATTTAAAAATAGCTCCGAACCTTTTCCCTACCACAGATGTTAAGCTAACTGGTTGGTAGTTCCCTGCTTTCAGTCTCCCTCCTTTTTTGAATAAAGGATTTACATTTGCCATTTTCTAATCTAATAGAATTTTATTTGAATCTAGAGAATTTTGGAAAATTAAAACCGACACACCAATTATCTCACCAGCCACTTCTTTCCAGACTCTCGGATGAAGTCCATCAGATCCATTGGATTGCCAGCCCGCCTCTCCAACAATTTGCTCATTTCCACTTTCCTGGTGATTATAATTTTCCTCCCTCCTCGCTTCCTTATATTTCCTGATTTACAGCTATTTTTGGGATTGTACTTCTATCTTCTATACTGCGTGGTGTCACCTGGGGCTGTCTGCTGGGCAGGCGGTACTTTTCTTATAATACTCTCCAGTTTCTTGACAGAATTCCCCCTACTAAGATGGCCACAGGAAATCACACGGCAGCCTGAGGGAAAAGCCTATCAGGAATCAGTACAGCGACAATCAGCTCTGTAGCCTTACCAGACTGTATAAGCAAAGCACTGACGCCTGTTAGAGGCAGAAGCTAACTTGGTGAACGTGCCTTGGAGAGTGAAGGATTTGTTGTGTGCTTTTGGCTGACCTTGGATTCTATGAAAACCCTGATTTGGTTTGAAATTTGGCCTGCATGGATACCCACTCTGGTAATCTGATCTTCTTCAGCCATGTTTTGACCTTGGCCTCCTGAACGACTGTCGCTTTTATGTACTGTTTTGAGGTTTTCCCCGGGAAATTGAGTAATTGTCCAGGTTTAAACAGTAATATATGCTGTGGTTTGGCTGGTTCAGCACAGTGGGCTAAGACAGCTGGCTTGTAATGCAGAACAAGACCAGCAGCACGGGTTTAATTCCCGTTCCAGCCTCCCCGAACAGGCGCCGGAATGTGGTGACTAGGGGCTTTTCATAGTAACTTCATTGAAGAATCCATGTCCTTATGTGATCAAATAGACTTTGATCTCAATCTTGAATATTTTCAATGTTTGGACATCTAGAACTCCTGGAGTAGATAATTCCAAAGATTCACAACCCCTGAGTAAATTAATATTTCCCCATTTCAGATGATCATCATCCCTGTATCTTTGTTCTGCAGCTGTGTTTTTAGATTTCCCAGTCAATGACAGGACATTATTCTTATGCTTTTATGTTTCCCCTCCTGCATCACAGATCATTCTGTATGATATCAAGAAATGGCTGAAGGTACTGAGTACAGAAAAGACTATGGGGCCTGCAACATTCTGGCTGTAATACAAAGCTGTTCCAGTACAGCTACAATGGCATTGATACAACATCGTTTAGAATTGCCCTGGCATGTCTTGTGAACAAAAAGCTTTACAAATCCAACTTGGTCAATTACTGCCCCATCAGTCTACTCTTAGTCATCAGCAAAGTGATGAAAGATCCCCTTGACAGTGTTATCAAGCAGCACATACTCAGCAATAACCTGCTCACTGATTTGAAGTTTGAATTCCACCAGGCATCCTCGGTTCTGGGCTTCAATACATCTTTGGTACAAATATGCACAAAAGAGCTGAATTCCAGATTTGAGGTGAGTACCCTTGATATCATGGCAGTGTTTGATTGAGGGTGGTATTGAGGAGCCTTAACAAATTTGAAGTCGATGGAAATCAAGGGGAAAATTCTTCACTGGTTGCAGTCATACCTAGCACAAAGGAAAATCAGTGTGGTTTGTGGAAGCCAATCTTCTCAGCCCCATAATATTGCTTCAATGATTCTTCCGATCAGATCCTAGACCCAAACATTTTCAGCTGTTTCATCAAGTGTCCTTCATCATAAGCACGGTAGCATTGTGGTGAGCACAAATGCTTCACAGCTCCAGGGTCCCAGGTTTGATTCCGGCTTGGGTCACTGTCTGTGCAGAGTCTGCACACCCTCCCCGTGTGTGCGTGGGTTTCCTCCGGGTGCTCCGGTTTCCTCCCACGGTCCAAAGATGTGCAGGTTAGGTGGATTGGCCATGATAAATTGCCCTTAGTGTCCAAAATTGCCCTTAGTGTTGGGTGGGGTTACTGGGTTATGGGGATAGGGAGGAGGTGTTGACCTCGGGTAGGGTGCTCATTCCAAGAGCCGGTGCAGTCTCTATGGGCCGAATGGCCTCCTTCTGCACTGTAAATTCTATGATAATCTATGATAAGGTAACATAAGTGGGATATTCACTGATTGCACAGCGTTCAGTACCAATTGTAACTCCTCTGTACTGAAGCAGTTTGAGCTTGCGTGCAACAAGATCTGGACAATATTCTCACTCAAGTGGCAAGAAACACTCAGGCCACAGATTTGCCTGACAATAATAATATTAATCTTTGTTATTGTCACAAGTAGGCTTACATTAACACTGCAATGAAGTTACTATGAAAAGCCTCCTAGTCACTACATTCCGGCGCCTGTTCGGGTACACAGAGGGAGAATTCAGAATGTCCATTCACCTAATAATCATATCTTTCGGGACTTGTGGGACGAAACCGGAGAACCCGGAGGAAATCCATGCAGATACAGGGAGAACATGCAGACTCCGCACAGACACTGATCCAAGCGGGAATCGAACCTGGGACTCTGGTGCTGCGAAGCAACAGTGCTAACCACTGTACTACCATGCCGCCCAATGATCATGGAAAGAGAATTAATCTATCTAACCTTTTTTTTTTTTTTATTTTTTTTTTTAAATTTAGATTACCCAATTATTTTTTCCAATTAAGGGGCAATTTAGCGTGGCCAATCCACCTACTCTGCACATTTTTGGGTTGTGGGGGCGAAACCCACGCAGACACGGGGAGAATGTGCAAACTCCACACAGACAGTGACCCAGAGCCGGGAATTGAACCTGGGACCTCAGCGCCGTGAGGCGGTTGTGCTAACCACTAGGCCACCGTGCTGCACTAATCTATCTAACCTTGATGTTCAACAGCATTTCCACAGATGAATCCACCAGCATCAACATCATAAGGGTTACCATCAACCAGAAACTAAACTGGACTAGTTATGTAAATATTGTGGTTGCAAAGGCAGATCTGAGACTGCAGGCTCTGCACTGAGTAACTCATTTTCACACTCCTCAAACCATCTACGAGGCACAAGTCCAAGGTTCAATGGAATATTTTCCACTTGATTGGATGAGTGCAGCTCCAACAACATTCAAGAAGCTCAGCACTATACAGAACAAAACAACCTGCTTGATTGGCACCCCATCCTTAAGCATTCACTCCTTCTTTCACAGGCACACAGTGGAAGCAGTGTGTACCACCCACTAGATTCACTTCAGTGAATTGCAAGGGCTTCTTTGTCAGCACCTTCTAAAGCTCAACCTCTACCACCAAGAAGAAGAACAGCCGTGCTTGGAAGCACCACCATGGTTTTGCTTGTAACTTGGAACTATGGGCGCAATCTAAGTGCTGCGCCCGACTCTGGACATAATACGACCGGTAAATCTCGTGAGAGGCCTCTTGCGCGATTAACCCAGCTCCATTCGTCTAGTGAGATCTAATGGGATCTCGTGAGACGTTGCAAACTGACATGTGCCCACAATGGGCGGGACCAGGTTTGCATATTCAAGTGTGCAGGCAGACTCACTTGAATATGCTCTCTCCGGAGTTACCCAAGGGTAACCCCATGCCTCAGAGACTCTGAGCGAAGACCATTTAGCACTCATAGAATCATAGAATTTACAGTGCAGAAAGAGGCCATTCGGCCCATCGAGTCTGCACCGGCTCTTCCAAAGAGCACCATACTCAAGCCCACATATCTACCCTATCCCCGCAACCCAGCAACCCCCACCTAACCCTTCTTGGACACTAAGGGCAATTTAGCATGGCCAATCCACCTAACCCGCACATCTTTGGACACTGGCCTCCACTAACGTGGACCAGACAGAACGGCACTTGAGGGGAATGGTCTCCCAGGCGATTAGAGGCCCCCAGATGGTTGGCTTCTGGGAAGAGTGATACTCTGGCACTACCACCTGAGCACTGCCAGGCTGGTGGTACCCGCGTGGCATTTTGTTCATGCTGGGGATTGGGGTCAGGGGTGTCCTGTCCTTATGAGATCGGGTGCAGGGGGCTCGATGACCCACTTATAGGTGAGTTGCAGGCATGGGTGGATGTTCAGGAGCCGGGTTTGGGTGGGTCTAGAGAACAGGCTGCCATTTAAAAATGGTTCCCCGAGGTCTTCCTGAATTGGCGAGCGTAGCACATTAGTGCAGGAAATGGGACTAGTGGTCTCACTCTTGGCACTGTCAGCGTCGGGAAACACTCGGCTAAATGCACTGGACACGGGACTCTGTTTCATTTCCATTAAATTGTACCCTAAATCTCATCTCCATCAATGTAATTGGGTCAAAATCCTGGAACTATCTTCCCTATCAACACTGTGGGGGTTGTTGCGAATGTATGTTTCATATTAATATTTTAAAGATGACTTTTAGTTCTGGGAAGAATAATGTTGTAAAAGTAAGGTAATTAAAATGCTGAGCCTGGGAGATTGCCAGGACAGCTAAAGAAATGGCAGGTCAAAAGTTTCCCATGTTTGCTGAATAAAGTCAAAATAGAAAAGCAGGGGCTAAAAAAGCAGACATAAGTGAAGTAATAGCATTTGGAATTAGAAATGAAAAATGAGCCAGGCAAAAAGTAAAATATTTTATCTTGAAAATATTATGATTCAGGGACTTGTAAATTTCATTGGAATCTTGAACAATAGAAAAGATTCTGGCTTTAGGGAGAAGTTGCACCATTCAGTAAGAAAGATAGTATAGAGGATAAAAGTGACAATAACAAAAGTATTTAATTGCCGTAAGACTGCGCATGCAAAGGAAAATTATTGAAAGCTGTAAGTTAAATCAGTGGTAGTAATAGGGGTACCTAAGGAGTCTTTGGAAAACAGTGCACCAGTAAAGGGGCTGATAGAAATGAGGCTATGACATGTGAGGACCTTCAGAGGATTGTTATCAGTAAGGAGGGAGTGATGGGCAAGCTAATGGGGCTAAAGGTAGACAAGTCTCCTGGCCCTGATGGAATGCATCTCAGAGTGCTAAAAGAGATGGCTAAGGAAATTGCAGATGCACTAGTGATAATTTACCGAAATTCACTAGACTCTGGGGTGGTCCCGGTGGATTGGAAATTAGCAAACGTGACGCCACTGTTTAAAAAAGGAGGTAGGCAGAAAGCAGGAAATTATAGGCCAGTGAGCTTAACTTCGGTAGTAGGGAAGATGCTGGAATCTATCATCAAGGAAGAAATTGCAAAGCATCTGGATAGAAATTGTCCCATTGGGCAGACGCAGCATGGGTTCGTAAAGGGCAGGTCATGCCTAACTAATTTAGTGGAATTTTTTGAGGACATTACCAGTGCAGTAGATAATGGGGAGCCGATGGATGTGGTATATCTGGATTTCCAGAAAGCCTTTGACAAGGTGCCACACAAAAGGTTGCTGCATAAGATAAAGATGCATGGCATTAAGGGTAAAGTAGTAGCATGGATAGAGGGTTGGTTAATTAATAGAAAGCAAAGAGTTGGGATAAATGGGTGTTTCTCTGGTTGGCAATCAGTAGCTAGTGGTGTCCCTCAGGGATCTGTGTTGGGCCCACAATTGTTCACAATTTACATAGATGATTTGGAATTGGGGACCAAGGGCAATGTGTCCAAGTTTGCAGATGACACTAA